>NC_056725.1:786102222-786142222 GCF_019279795.1 Protopterus annectens
TGTGTCATCATGGAGGCCGGAGCCACCCAGCATAGTGACATGGAGCGTGCAGGTAACATGCCCTAGCTGTAGACTACTGTTACCTGTATTGTTAGATTATGCATGTGTGAGATGTGTACTGTGTTTAGCAGTTGTGCTCCCTATTGTGTGCAATACTGATAATTTGAATTAGTATCTGTACACCTATGCCTGTTGTTCTACTGTAGTTTTGCACACTCACAGTAGCAATGCTACAGTTGTGGCCACTGACAAACTGTGTCATATTCTTGCAGGTCCCTCTGGTGTGACAGCAGGGCAGACGTTACATGCTGGTGAGTGTGTTAACACTTTAAACTTGGTATTGAACTGTGCATGTCATAGGTGAGGTGTAGGCCATGTACACATAACACACCTACACATAATGCACGCTGCGTATGTTTGCTGTGAGACATGAAACATCTCAGTAATGCCAGTAACTGCCTCAATTACATGCAATGCACAGAGCATATGACACAAATGTGGCAACACTGTACTGCACATTGGATAGGCATAGTTGACACACATGTACACAACATAACACCTGTGTTCCTGTGTTGCTGTGTGCCTGTGTGCCTGTGTTCATGTGTGCATGTGTTCATGTGCGCATGTGTGCATGTGTTCATGTGTGCATGTGTGCATGTGCAGACTGTAACGCATGTTTCCTGTCTTCCTCTTACAGGTGCTGAGGTAGGGCTTGGCGAAAGCAGCAGGTGACCTGAAGCCACTGCCACGGATAGTGGTGATGATGACACATGTATTCTGGCACAGGGAGATTTGACAGGGTCTGTCATTGGTCCACCAATCGACAGTACACAGCGTTCAACCCCATCTATGCGCACACTCATACTGCCATTACATCCCTCACCACCAATGGCCATAGGGGAGGGACAGCATACAGTTGGCATTGGCCAGGAGAATGTGGTACCCATAGCACGTGTGTCCCCTCACAGCAGCCATAGCTGTAGACCCGGAACGGTACCACATAGGCGGAGGTCCAGGGGTTCTCGGGGGAGCACCACTGGACGTATTGCCTCTGGTAGGTGTGCCCTCACATGTCTTACGACGACCACTATGTTCCAGGCTGTAATGCAGGCTCAGGCATGTATGGAACGGTACACCAGGCAGGGACTTAGGGAGCAGAGGGCACATAACACCGCTATCAATGACAGCATCCGTGACCTTGCCAGTGCCATCTGGACATATACCGAGGTCATTGACAGATGTTGGGGGGAGACAATAGATGCCCTCCACAACATGTCTTCCTCAAGCCAGGACCGTGCGGGACAGTTGCGACGTTGACGCAGACGCATGCCAGCAACTGCAGCAGCTGGCAGTGGTCGTGGCCAGCCCACAGCTCACAGCCGCTCCCATAGTGGCAGTACCAGCCCCAGCAAAGCTGGGGCTGGCCTGTCCATTGTTCATCCCAGTAGACCACGTGCACGTGGCTCTGGCCAGTCCCAGCAGGGACATGGGTCCAGTCATCATACCTCTGCCTCTGATGACAGTACCAAGTCAGGGTTGGTACCCGATACCATCCGTAGCACCCCTGCCAGGCACAGGTACTGTGTCCGTGGCCAGAGACAGTGATCTGTACAGCCAAGCAGGTACAGTCTGTGGCTGTCCCACAAACCACTGTATATGGTAGCCACATGGTGAAGCTGTGTGCATGCAGACACACACACACATTAAGCAAACAACTAGGGCTCACACATACACACACACATTACATCAACATTGGCCCATGCTGTACTGTTGTCCCACACACACACACACACACACACACACACACACACACACACACACACACACACACACACACACACAGACATGTCGATTGGATGAGTCAATGTCAGGCTCTGGCAAACAACAAAATGCCCTGTGCATATGATGATATCTGTGCCACCTCCTGTCATCTGCATTATCGACGCAGGGACAGGCTAACATGGTGCTGTTGCACAGGGTGACACTATAGCAGTGTAGCAATAATAGCGAGTTGTCAACAAGGAAGTCTAACTACATCCGTGTAGGTATATCTGAGCAGACATTATGCATCAAAGCTCTGATTGTCAATGTAGCATTGTTTACACCACTGTTAGGTCTGAATATGTATTATCCACCCATGTGCCACTTGGCTGATGTGTGATGTGTTGCCAGCATGTGTTAGCGAGTGGACAGTACGTGTGTGATGTGCAGTACAGATTAGCAAGTGTACATCTGTGAACATGGTGGGTGCGCACTGTCTGGATGTACGTGCATAGTGGACACATGGGACATGTGGTATACCCTGTCGTACACATTATTAACATCCCATTGCATCTTTCAATGGCCAGTATGCATTCTACTACAGTTATGTACTAACATGGGTAGACGTGTGTATGACATGGGTTGACACTATGGTGCGGGTGATACCATTAATATCAGTCAATGATTTGCAGTCTGGTAGTATACACAACCTCAACAGCATGACTATAAGCAATCATTGGATGATGTCCTGACAAATGACACACAGTAGTAGGGAACCCAGTATCAATTGGATCCTTCCGGTGCTACACTATAACACTAACCAGTGGTGATGACCACCACCCATTACTGTGACCACACCTGTGTGTCATATAGCCCCCTTAGGTACATGCAGACACACTAGGGATTTGTCCATCCAAATCTGTGAATGCATGGAATGGCCTACAATGCATTCCCTGGATGGGACTCATATCCTACACAAGGGTATCATACAGACAGATACCTGTTGTGTGATACATGCTGTATAGCAGTAAGTCGACTATGGCATAGTCATCCTCATGTACTATACATACTATCCCATCAGTACCACACCCTCAACATGTATGGCGGGTACCATTGTGTACATACAGACACATGTTATGTCATGTGTCCCTTGGTATCCACAAATCCATAGGTACTGTGGAGTCCCAACGTGTATCACAGACATTAGAGGCCTGAATGCATATCCACAAGGCAGTCATACACGTATAAAGACTGTCCATTCTTGGCAGATTTTGTTGTGTATGACCATGTCTGACATATACCCCAGGCATATACCCTCACTCACACTACTCTTAAGTAACTGTCATGGGTGTGTGTGCCACAGATGACCTTGGCCACAGAACACGAAAGTGGACGGCCATGTCACATACATACATATGTGACCTACGATCTGAGTAGCAGCGGCACAACCTGTCAAAGGAAACAAATGTATTCATGTAGTATGCAGGCTTCACACCTATGTACTGATTGAGGGGACATGTAGACATATATTTGCCACGCAGATACCTGATGTCTGCAATGCACTTACTGTTGTCATCATACTATGTCATACCATAGTAAAAGCAAAACCCACACCATGTTGGCCAACAGTCACACACACACACACACACACAGTTAGGATTTGCAGGATTCAAACCCCTACCTAATTATGTTATGATACTAGGATGAGACACATTAACACGGTGCCTATTTGCTTTCACTGGTTGGTTTCCCTTCTCCTGCTGTATTTGTAGGATGGTAACATCATCAGACTTTCCAAAGAGGAATGTACCTCTTTTAGTGTGTTTTCACAGTCTCCAAAAAGTGCACTCCTTTCAAAGACAATTGCACACATACACTGTTTGCAGGATTCAAACTCCTACCAAACTATGTTATGATACTAGAGAAAGAGACGAACTAACACGGCGCGCTAATTGCTTTACTGGCTGGTTTTCCTTCTCCTGCAGTATTTGTAGGATGGTGACATCATCAGACTTTCCAAAGAGGAATGTACCTCAATCAGTGTGTTTTCACAGTCTCCAAAAAGGACACTCCTTTCAAAGACAATGGCACACAACTCCCCCCACCCCCCACTGGTTTTCCTTCTCCTGCAGTATTTGTAGGATGGTGACATCATCAGACTTTCCAAAGAGGAATGTACCTCTTTCAGTGTGTTTTCACAGTTTCCAAAAAGGATGGCTGGTTTTCCTTCTCCTGCAGTATTTGTAGGATGGTGACATCCTCAGACTTTCCAAAGAGGAATGTACCTCTTTCAGTGTGTTTTCACAGTCTCCAAAAAGGACACTCATTTCAAAGACAATTGCACACAACTCCCCCCACCCCCCACTGGTTTTCCTTCTCCTGCAGTATTTGTAGGATGGTGACATCATCAGACTTTCCAAAGAGGAATGTACCTCTTTCAGTGCGTTTTCACAGTCCCCAAAAAGGATGGCTGGTTTTCCTTCTCCTGCAGTATTTGTAGGATGGTGACATCATCAGAATTTCCAAAGAGGAATGTACCTCTTTCAGTGTGTTTTCATAGTCTCCAAAAAGGATGGCTGGTTTTCCTTCTCCTGCAGTATTTGTAGGATGGTGACATCATCAGACTTTCCAAAGAGGAATGTACCTCTTTCAGTGTGTTTTCACAGTCTCCAAAAAGGACACTCCTTTCAAAGACAATGGCACACAACTCCCCCCACCCTCCACTGGTTTTCCTTCTCCTGCAGTATTTGTAGGATGGTGACATCATCAGACTTTCCAAAGAGGAATGTACCTCTTTCAGTGTGTTTTCACAGTTTCCAAAAAGGATGGCTGGTTTTCCTTCTCCTGCAGTATTTGTAGGATGGTGACATCCTCAGACTTTCCAAAGAGGAATGTACCTCTTTCAGTGTGTTTTCACAGTCTCCAAAAAGGACACTCCTTTCAAAGACAATTGCACACAACTCCCCCCACCCCCCACTGGTTTTCCTTCTCCTGCAGTATTTGTAGGATGGTGACATCATCAGACTTTCCAAAGAGGAATGTACCTCTTTCAGTGTGTTTTCACAGTCTCCAAAAAGGATGGCTGGTTTTCCTTCTCCTGCAGTATTTGTAGGATGGTGACATCATCAGACTTTCCAAAGAGGAATGCACCTCTTTCAGTGTGTTTTCACAGTCTCCAAAAAGGACACTCCTTTCAAAGAGAATTGCACACAACTCCCCCCACCCCCCACTGGTTTTTCCTTCTTTTGCAGTATTTGTAGGATGGTGACATCATCAGACTTTCCAAAGAGGAATGTACCTCTTTCAGTGTGTTTTCACAGTATCCAAAAAGAATGGCTGGTTTTCCTTCTCCTGCAGTATTTGTAGGATGGTGACATCATCAGACTTTCCAAAGAGGAATGTACCTCTTTCAGTGTGTTTTCACAGTCTCCAAAAAGGATGGCTGGTTTTCCTTCTCCTGCAGTATTTGTAGGATGGAGACATCATCAGACTTTCCGAAGAGGAATGTACCACTTTCAGTGTGTTTTCACAGTCTCCAAATTGGATGGCTGGTTTTCCTTCTCCTGCAGTATTTGTAGGATGGTGACATCATCAGACTTTTCAAAGAGGAATGTACCTCTTTCAGTGTGTTTTCACAGTCTCCAAAAAGGACACTCCT
Organism: Protopterus annectens; assembly: GCF_019279795.1. Classification (NCBI taxonomy): domain Eukaryota; kingdom Metazoa; phylum Chordata; order Ceratodontiformes; family Protopteridae; genus Protopterus; species Protopterus annectens. The sequence goes on from NC_056725.1 coordinate 786,107,642, forward strand.
TTCAAAGACAATTGCACACAACTCCCCCACCCCCCACTGGTTTTCCTTCTCCTGCAGTATTTGTAGGATGGTGACATCATCAGACTTTCCAAAGAGGAATGTACCTCTTTCAGTGTGTTTTCACAGTCTCCAAAAAGGATGGCTGGTTTTCCTTCTCCTGCAGTATTTGTAGGATGGTGACATCATCAGACTTTCCAAAGAGGAATATACCTCTTTCAGTGTGTTTTCACAGTCTCCAAAAAGGATGGCGGGTTTTCCTTCTCCTGCAGTATTTGTAGGATGGTGACATCATCAGACTTTCCAAAGAGGAATGTACCTCTTTCAGTGTGTTTTCACAGTCTTCAAAAAGGATGGCTGGTTTTCCTTCTCCTGCAGTATTTGTAGGATGGTGACATCATCAGACTTTCCAAAGAGGAATGTACCTCTTTCAGTGTGTTTTCACAGTCTCCAAAAAGGACACTCCTTTCAAAGACAATTGCACACAACTCCCCCACCCCCCACTGGTTTTCCTTCTCCTGCAGTATTTGTAGGATGGTGACATCATCAGACTTTCCAAAGAGGAATGTACCTCTTTCAGTGTGTTTTCACAGTCTCCAAAAAGGATGGCTGGTTTTCCTTCTCCTGCAGTATTTGTAGGATGGTGACATCATCAGACTTTCCAAAGAGGAATGTACCTCTTTCAGTGTGTTTTCACAGTCTCCAAAAAGGATGGCTGGTTTTCCTTTTCCTGCAGTATTTGTAGGATGGTGACATCATCAGACTTTCCAAAGAGGAATGTACCTCTTTCAGTGTGTTTTCACAGTCTCCAAAAAGGATGGCTGGTTTTCCTTCTCCTGCAGTATTTGTAGGATGGTGACATCATCAGACTTTCCAAAGAGGAATGTACCTCTTTCAGTGTGTTTTCACAGTCTCCAAAAAGGATGGCTGGTTTTCCTTCTCCTGCAGTATTTGTAGGATGGTGACATCATCAGACTTTCCAAAGAGGAATGTACCTCTTTTAGTGTGTTTTCACAGTCTCCCAAAAGGATGGCTGGTTTTCCTTCTCCTGCAGTATTTGTAGGATGGTGACATCATCAGACTTTCCAAAGAGGAATGTACCGCTTTCAGTGTCTTTTCACAGTCTCCAAAAGGACACTCCTTTCAAAGACAATTGCACACAACTCCCCCACCCCCCACTGGTTTTCCTTCTCCTGCAGTATTTGTAGGATGGTGACATCATCAGACTTTCCAAAGAGGAATGTACCTCCTTCAGTGTGTTTTCACAGTCTCCAAAAAGGATGGCTGGTTTTCCTTCTCCTGCAGTATTTGTAGGATGGTGACATCATCAGACTTTCCAAAGAGGAATGTACCTCTTTCAGTGTGTTTTCACAGTCTCCAAAAAGGACACTCCTTTCAAAGACAATTGCACACAACTCCCCCCACCCCCCAATGGTTTTCCTTCTCCTGCAGTATTTGTAGAATGGTGACATCATCAGACTTTCCAACGAGGAATGTACCTCTTTCAGTGTGTTTTCACAGTCTCCAAAAAGGATGGCTGGTTTTCCTTCTCCTGCAGTATTTGTAGGATGGTGACATCATCAGACTTTCCAAAGAGGAATGTACCTCTTTCAGTGTGTTTTCACAGTCTCCAAAAAGGACACTCCTTTCAAAGACAATTGCACACAACTCCCCCCACCCCCCACTGGTTTTCCTTCTCCTGCAGTATTTGTAGGATGGTGACATCATCAGACTTTCCAAAGAGGAATGTACCTCTTTCAGTGTGTTTTCACAGTCTCCAAAAGGATGGCTGGTTTTCCTTCTCCTGCAGTATTTGTAGGATGGTGACATCATCAGACTTTCCAAAGAGGAATGTACCTCTTTCAGTGTGTTTTCACAGTCTCCAAAAAGGATGGCTGGTTTTCCTTCTCCTGCAGTATTTGTAGGATGGTGACATCATCAGACTTTCCAAAGAGGAATGTACCTCTTTCAGTGTGTTTTCACAGTCTCCAAAAAGGACACTCGTTTCAAAGACAATTGCACACAACTCCCCCCACCCACACACACACACTTACTGTTTGCAGGATTTAAACCCCTATCTAATTATGTTATGATATTAGAGAGTGACACATTAACACGGCGCGCTATTTGCTTTACTGGCTGGTTTCCCTTCTCCTGCTGTATTTGTAGGATGGTGACATCATCAAACTTTCCAAAGAGGAATGCACCTCTTTTAGTGTGTTTTCACAGTCTCCAAAAAGGGAACACCTTTCAAAGACAATTGCACACATACACACTCACTGTTTGCAAGATTCAAACCCCTATCTAACTATGCTATGATACTGGAGAAAGATGCACTAACACAATGCGCTATTTGCTTTACTGACTGGTTTCCCTTCTCCTGCAGTATTTGTAGGACAGTGACATCATCAGACTTTCCAAAGAGGAATGTATCTCCTTTACTCAGTTTTCCCAGTCTCCAAAAAGGAACACCTCTCAAAGGAAACTGCACACATACACACCACCCCCCCCCACACACACACACTTTGCAGGATTCACACCCCTACCTAATTAGGTTATGATACTGGAAAGAGAGAGTGTTGAAAAAGTCCACGAGTAAACCATAAAAAGCAAACACTCTTTAATTCCACAAGTATCGTTAAACACCAAAACAAACAGTGTTTTTCGTTCCAGTCACTACCGGAACTTCATCAGACAAATACTTCCTGTTATAAAGGTCCTTATATATAAACAGTAATGTATAAACGTCATTAATTAACTTTTTAAAACCAATTTTAAAAAAATCATCATTAAATTCCATTTTTCTGCTGCTAACCCCGATGTTCTGGGGATCGCTAAAGCCAGTAACCCTTACACATAGTAAAACAGTTCTAAATAAGTGTTGTAGGACTACCTGTTAAACCCTTGATCTCCGTTAAGGTTCAAGTGTTTGTAAACAAACTAGAATTCAGATAGTTCCTCATTTTCAATGTTTTAAGTAAAAACACTTAAAAGTCCTGTTCTATCTAGGTATTCGTAAGTAGCACACACTCATATCACATAGAAAAAATGTCGTGAAGGGATGTGTACCCAAACCACCTAGTATTTTCCTATTCCTATGTACATAGATCAGGTTGTGATCGGTTACTGCACTAGTAACTCTTACACTAAATGAGACAGTTCTAAACGTGTGTTACACAGATACCTACTAGACCTTTTGGTCTCCGTGGAAGGTCTATTAACATGCTGTATTGCAAGTGGTTCCCCATTTTGGGTATTTTAAAATACCCTCAAAGAATCGGGTCCTGTCTGAATGGTAAATAAGAAGTATACATTGCATATAACATAAAAAATGACCTAAAAAAGTATATAAAAAACCTGGTTTCTACCTGCTCCAAGCTTTCTCAGTCATGTTATGATCGGTTACTGTTTTATTAAGGTTGATCCCAAAGAAGTGGCTATTCAAAATAAAGTAGTCGCATTCCCATAGTGGTTTCAGGACAATTAGGTAATGTGTGTGTCCCAAGATAACTATATTCCTCCACTAGGGACGATGAATCTTAAAACGCATACCAGCCCGATGTTTGTGGCATGCAGGTGACTACCAAACTTGATGATCACCTCACTCCCTGAAATGCAACCCAACTTTGTTATTAAAATGAACCTGTTACCTAAAAGCTGTGTATACATAACACTAAAATAGCTGTATTTACAGCTGAATAAAAGCCTGCCTACTGCAAACTAAGTCAATAACTGTTCATGTTTTTGTAAAGAATAAATTTCATAAAAGAGTGTTCATACCAGTAGTTCCTTATCGCAAACTATTTTTAATGGTTTACTAATATTTGTACCTACATTAATTATTATAATATCTTGCCCTACGGTGTTAACTTCTCTGTCTTAGAGAAATTACTACCTACTGCCGGTCACTTAGTAAGTTGAAATAAAGTAATATAATAGTATAATTAAGTGACCTCTCAGTCTGCCTTGGACTAATCCTATGTACTTCAATTCTGTTGTGTGTTAGCTAACTCTGCGATGTCTTTGGGTGATTAATGCCCTTGCGTTTCTACTAGTTCTACCATTTAGTATGTATTTGTTTAGTAAGTAATGTATACTACTGTCTACTTCATTTAAACATATGTTTTATAAGAATGCAAAAATTACAAAATTAATCGAGGACAGTTCATTGCTACTATTAAGGTGGTAAAAAGGTCAAGTGACATATAGGTATCAGTAATCATGGAAAACAAGTTCTTATTGATCTTGTCCAAATGACCTAACCTATATTTAGTTCAAATTTGGTTGTAATCAAGACCCCCAGTTTTACTACTGTATATTATTGCCATCATAGTAGTAAATATTCTCAACACACATATGGGGGTCAATGTTCACAGAGAGCAGTTCATATTAATCTTGCCCAAATAAACTAACTGGTGTGAGGTTCAAATTTGATAGTAAACAGGAACACCAGTTTTATCCTTACATGTCCCCAAACGAAACATTATTGTCGTACAAGAGAACCTCTCCAGCTGGGGCAAGAAGTCTACATTTCAGGTTCTGCATATAAAGGATAGATAAATGACTATAATTAATTTATTAATTTATTAAACTAGATTCTGTCTTTCATTTCGTTCTTAGTTTGAAATTTTGGTTTTACCTAAGTAAATTCTTGATTTTTAGGAGACATGAAATAGAGCAACTTTCATTGAGACCTGGGGAGATACATGCCATAAGTCTAACTTGCCATTTCAATTCCCTCCTTTCTAAATCTAGTTTCAGCATTATGTCATTTACCAACCCCTCCTCTATAAAATTTTTCTTAATTTGGTCAATTACCAAAAATTTAAATTTGTGGTTTGAATGTTTTACACAATGCCTAGCTAGGGCATTGTCATCTTTATTTTTGGCAATTGCATAACAATGTTCGTAAATCCTATCACGGAGTCGTCTCTCGGTTTTTCCCACATAAAATGAAGGACATTCTGTGCACTGGGCCAAGTTGTCGACTCCTTTAGAATTGCAATTGCATAGTATATTAACTTGAAAAGTTTCATCTCTAATGTTAAACCTTTCTGTGGTGTTAATATATGCACAGTATTTACAACTCCCACATTTTGTTGTGCCTCTCTTGGATAATTTAATTTTGTTTTTTATTTCCAAATGTTTTTTCAAATTATGGCTCCTTCTGTATGTGATAATAGGGCCATAAGCTAGAATGTGTGTTAAATCTTTGTCTAAAGCCAAGGAACGCCAGTACTTCCTTACTATGTTACCTATTTTGGAGCCTCAATGCAGTATGTGAAAGTAAAGGCTGTACTGAAATTTGCTCCAGCTTTGTCTTCTCTCTCACTAAGTTCATGAGTTATTTCCATTGTAGTAAATGAAAGCATTCCATCTTGATTATTATTACATGCTAAGGTGACATTCGATTTAACTTGCCCATTTAAAATGGGTGTATAAATGCGCCTGTTTCTTTTTCACTAACTTCCTTAAATATGTCTTTTAAAAATGAGTCTGGGTAACCCCTGTTCAAAAACATTTCATGTAACAAGCTGCATTCTTCATTAAAGTCCTCGTCTTTAGTTACCATTCTTGCAGCTCTGACTAGTTGTCCTTTGACAACTGATTTCTTCTGATGGTGGGGGTGCATGCTAGTGAAGTGTAGGTAACTGTTGCAATAAGTTTCTTTCCTATGAATTTTTGCTATGTATTTATCTAGGTCTTTTTCCAGACACACATCTAGAAAGTTAATTGAGTTGCACTGAAAGTTTTGTAAACTTCAAAAAGTGTGTGGTTGAACCAAGGTAGTCCACTAGTTGGTTTGCATTTTCTTCGTTCCCCTTAATAATGATGAATATATCATCCAAAAACCTTTTGTAACAAAGGATTTGGTCCATCCAAACACTATTAAGTAAATACTCTTTTTCCCAAAATGCTAAAACCAGGTTGGCAAAGCTTGAACCCATAGGGGATCCCATGGCTACCCCTACCTTTTGTCTAAAAAGCTGACCTTCAAAAAATATGAAATTATTTGCTAATATGATCTCCAGAAGTTGTTCTATCAGCAGACATTCATTGTCTTGTGCCCCCTTACTTCGAATGAAGTCTGTTACCCACTCTATTCCAATAGCATGTGGAATACAGGAATATAGGTCACAAATGTCTACTGTTAGAAAGTTCCCTGATACGTTAAATGGTGTATTTTGAATGCACTCTAAAAAGGACCAAGAATCTTTTAAGATCTGCATTTCAGTTTCAACGTATTTTTTGAGAATGCAATCCACCATTTTTGCCGATGGGTATGTTATCGACTGTCTGGCGTCTACTAAAGCCCTGAATGGTGGATTACCTACATCTTTGTGTAACTTTGGTATACCAAAGATTTTAGGAATTCTAGGCCAGCATGGTAATGTAACTATATTGATTAATGTTTATAATACCATCCGTATAAAGGTCACTGAAAAACATTTTTATTTTATTGTAAGCTTGGTTAAGTTCATTTCTACTTGTTTCCTCGTATGTGTCACTACTTAGGATAGAAACCATAGTGTTCGAGTAGTCACTGTTGTAAAACACTGCTATTCCCCCACCCTTGTCAGGTTTCATAAGCCTCAATGGTAATTCTCTAATTGTGTTCAATAACTGAGTTTCGTCCTTTGACATGTTGTATTTATACCCATTGTTATTAGGGTGTCTATTTAACTCCCTAAATTCACTGACACACAGATGTTCGAATAAGTTTAGTGTGTCATTGTGAGGTGGATTGTACGTACTGGCTATCTTGAGCTCACTTGTGTTGTAACTGTTATTACCAAACAATATGTTTAAATTTAGTTTACGTATGAACATTTTAAAGTCTAAAATAAGTTCAGTGATGTCACATTTTCTTGTTGGAACAAAAGTCATTCCCTTAGCGAACAATTCCACCAGTATCGGGTCAATGTGACACTCTGTGTAGTTATAAATTTTGAAGTCATTTTTGATGTTAGTTATAACTTCAAACAGTCTTAGTCCTGGTGTTGGTTGTTGCTCCTGGTGTTGTACCTCCGTTTCTGGACATGGGGGGGATTGGTTGTCCAATTGCTCCCCCTCCCCCCTTGGTAGTTTTTTTGTCCGCCTTGGTTGTGCCTGGAGGGGTTTCCGAACTGGGCATTATGGCTTGTATCTGGTTGATTGTCAATGTCATCAAATGTTTCTTCGTCCACGTAAGCATGGTCAGGGGGCATTGCGTGGGAATTCGTAATGGATCTAACTGACCCATGCATGTTCTTATTTTGCTGTTTAAAGTAATTAGGACCAGTGGGTTTGCCGGTGTTGTTGACTTTACGAATAGGTGGAGGTTTAGGAAAGCTTCCCTTCTCTATATGCTTTTAAATCTCTCTGTAATTTCTTCAGTTTATTCCTTAAGTTTTACCATTTGCTGGGAAACACTATTAAGGGTTCTATCAAATTCAAATTTATATCTACTGAAGTCCAAGTCATTTTTTATTTCAGTTTCCAGACTTGATATCTCATTATTCAGGTCTTCTAATGAGATAGCATAGTGTTTCATCATACACCTCAAAACTTCCAGGCCCTGGTTGTTATATAATTCAGTCAAATCTTTAAAAAAATCAGATCCAAAAATAAGCCCAGTGGGGTAGGAAAAAAGCCTAAGCCCCTTAGGTACAATTTTCTTGTATACATCTGTTTAAGTAGTTCAGTTCTAACTGAAGTTTTTTTGCTTTAAACAGTTTGTTATCGAATATCTTAAGTTTTTCAGTAAGGTTACCCATATTAACAGTATTGTCAAACTGATCAGTACCTGAGTTTTGCCTTCCATATTCAGTTCTGCATTCAACCAAGACCTGATGTTAAAGTTGTTGTCCAAACTAATGGGCCTCCGTTCAATGTGGTCTACCGGTTGATGTTGTTGATTCTGGAACTTCCCTTGCCTTTGGGGAAGTTGCTGGTGGCTACTGTTGTTGTTACTGGATGAACTAACACCCCTTGTAGTGCCGCTGGAGTTAGTACTAGTGACACTGTCAACTTTCTCCGATAAGCGGTCCAAGCGTAGATTAATTAAGTTGAGTAGTTGAGTCAGGTTGCCCTGCGATTGACTTTGGTCCCCTTCATCATCCATGGCAAAACGGCAGGCAAAGAACCAATAGCACCAAAATGAAAAAAAGCAAACCAAGAACACCTACTAGCAGCCGTTGAGGTAGGTAGATGAAGAGCAAAGCGTGAGTGTTGAAAAAGTCCACGAGTAAACCATAAAAAGCAAACACTCTTTAATTCCACAAGTATCGTTAAACACCAAAACAAACAGTGTTTTTCGTTCCAGTCACTACCGGAACTTCATCAGACAAATACTTCCTGTTATAAAGGTCCTTATATATAAACAGTAATGTATAAACGTCATTAATTAACTTTTTAAAACCAATTTTAAAAAAATCATCATTAAATTCCATTTTTCTGCTGCTAACCCCGATGTTCTGGGGATCGCTAAAGCCAGTAACCCTTACACATAGTAAAACAGTTCTAAATAAGTGTTGTAGGACTACCTGTTAAACCCTTGATCTCCGTTAAGGTTCAAGTGTTTGCGAACAAACTAGAATTCAGATAGTTCCTCATTTTCAATGTTTTAAGTAAAAACACACTTAAAAGTCCTGTTCTATCTAGGTATTCGTAAGTAACACACACTCATATCACATAGAAAAAATGTCGTGAAGGGATTTGTACCCAAACCACCTAGTATTTTCCTGCTTCTATGTACATAGATCAAGTTGAGATCGGTTACTGCACTAGTAACTCTTACACTAAATGAGACAGTTCTAAACGTGTGTTACACGGATACCTACTAGACCTTTTGGTCTCCGTGGAAGGTCTATTAACATGCTGTATTGCAAGTGGTTCCCCATTTTGGGTGTTTTGAAATATCCTCAAAGAATCGGGTCCTGTCTGAGTGGTAAATGAGAAGTATACATTGCATTTAACATAAAAAATGACCTAAAAAAGTATATACGCAAAAAAAACTGGTTTCTACCTGCTCCAAGCTTTCTCAGTCATGTTATGATCGGTTACTGTTTTATTAAGGTTGATCCCAAAGAAGTGGCTATTCAAAATAAAGTAGTCATTCCATAGTGGTTTCAGGACAATTAGGTAATGTGTGTCCCAAGATAACTATATTCCTCCACTAGGGACGATGAATCTTAAAACGCATACCAGCCCGATGTTTGTGGCATGCAGGTGACTACCAAACTTGATGATCACCTCACTCCCTGAAATGCAACCCAACTTTGTTATTAAAATGAACCTGTTACCTAAAAGCTGTGTATACATAACACTAAAATAGCTGTGTTTACAGCTGAATAAAAGCCTGCCTACTGCAAACTAAGTCAATAACTGTTCGTGTTTTTGTGAAGAATAAATTTCATAAAAAGAGTGTTCATACCAGTAGTTCCTTGTCGCAAACTATTTTTAATGGTTTACTAATATTTATACCTACATTAATTATTATAATATCTTGCCCTACGGTGTTAACTTCTCTGTCTTAATTATAGTCATTTATCTATCCTTTATATGCAGAACCTGAAATGTAGACTTCTTGCCCCAGCTGGAGAGGTTCTCTTGTACGACAATAATGTTTCGTTTGGGGACATGTAAGGATAAAACTGGTGTTCCTGTTTACTATCAAATTTGAACCTCACACCAGTTAGTTTATTTGGGCAAGATTAATATGAACTGCTCTCTGTGAACATTGACCCCCATATGTGTCTTGACAATATTTACTACTATGATGGCAATAATATACAGTAGTAAAACTGGGGGTCTTGATTACAACCAAATTTGAACTAAATATAGGTTAGGTCATTTGGACAAGATCAATAAGAACTTGTTCTCCATGATTACTGATACCTATATGTCACTTGACCTTTTTACCACTGTAATAGTAGTAATGAACTGACCTCCATTAATTTTTGTAATTTTTGCATTCTTATAAAACATATGTTTAAATGAAGTAGACAGTAGTATACATTACTTACTAAACAAATACACATGGTAGAACTAGCAGAAACGCAAGGGTATTAATCACCCAAAGACATCGCAGAGTTAGCTAATACACAACAGAATTGAAGTACATAGGATTAGTCCAAGGCAGACTGAGAGGTCACTTAATTATACTATTATATTACTTTATTTCAATTTACTAAGTGACCGGCAGTAGGTAGTAATTTCTCTAAGACAGAGAAGTTAACACCGTAGGGCAAGATATTATAATAATTAATGTAGGTATAAATATTAGTAAACCATTAAAAATAGTTTGCGACAAGGAACTACTGGTATGAACACTCTTTTATGAAATTTATTCTTCACAAAAACACGAACAGTTATTGACTTAGTTTGCAGTAGGCAGGCTTTTATTCAGCTGTAAACACAGCTATTTTAGTGTTATGTATACACAGCTTTTAGGTAACAGGTTCATTTTTAATAACAAAGTTGGGTTGCATTTCAGGGAGTGAGGTGATCATCAAGTTTGGTAGTCACCTGCATGCCACAAACATCGGGCTGGTATGCGTTTAAGATTCATCGTCCCTAGTGGAGGAATATAGTTATCTTGGGACACACACATTACCTAATTGTCCTGAAACCACTATGGGAATGCGACTACTTTATTTTGAATAGCCACTTCTTTGGGATCAACCTTAATAAAACAGTAACCGATCATAACATGACTGAGAAAGCTTGGAGCAGGTAGAAACCAGGTTTTTATGTATATACTTTTTAGGTTATTTTTTATGTTAAATGCAATGTATACTTCTTATTTACCATTCAGACAGGACCCGATTCTTTGAGGGTATTTTAAAATACCCAAAATGGGGAACCACTTGCAATACAGCATGTTAATAGACCTTCCACGGAGACCAAAAGGTCTAGTAGGTATCCGTGTAACACACGTTTAGAACTGTCTCATTTAGTGTAAGAGTTACTAGTGCAGTAACCGATCACAACCTGATCTATGTACATAGGAATAGGAAAATACTAGGTGGTTTGGGTACACATCCCTTCACGACATTTTTCATATGTGATATGAGTGTGTGCTACTTACGAATACCTAGATAGAACAGGACTTTTAAGTGTGTTTTTATTTAAAACATTGAAAATGAGGAACTATCTGAATTCTAGTTTGTTTACAAACACTTGAACCTTAACGGAGATCAAGGGTTTAACAGGTAGTCCTACAACACTTATTTAGAACTGTTTTACTATGTGTAAGGGTTACTGGCTTTAGCGATCCCCAGAACATCGGGGTTAGCAGCAGAAAAATGGAATTTAATGATGATTTTTTAAAATTGGTTTTAAAAGTTAATTAATGACGTTTGCACATTACTGTTTATATATAAGGACCTTTATAACAGGAAGTATTTGTCTGATGAAGTTCCGGTAGTGACTGGAACGAAAAACACTGTTTGTTTTGGTGTTTAACGATACTTGTGGAATTAAAGAGTGTTCGCTTTTTATGGTTTACTCGTGGACTTTTTCAACACTCACGCTTTGCTCTTCATCTACCTACCTCAACGGCTGCTAGTAGGTGTTCTTGGTTTGCTTTTTCATTTTTGGTGCTATTGGTTCTTTGCCTGCCGTTTTGCCATGGATGATGAAGGGGACCAAAGTCAATCGCAGGGCAACCTGACTCAACTACTCAACTTAATTAATCTACGCTTGGACCGCTTATCGGAGAAAGTTGACAGTGTCACTAGTACTAACTCCAGCGGCACTACAAGGGGTGTTAGTTCATCCAGTAACAACAACAGTAGCCACCAGCAACTTCCCCAAAGGCAAGGGAAGTTCCAGAATCAACAACATCAACCGGTAGACCACATTGAACGGAGGCCCATTAGTTTGGACAACAACTTTAACATCAGGTCTTGGTTGAATGCAGAACTGAATATGGAAGACGAAAACTCAGGTACTGATCAGTTTGACAATACTGTTAATATGGGTAACCTTACTGAAAAACTTAAGATATTCGATAACAAACTGTTTAAAGCAAAAAAACTTCAGTTAGAACTGAACTACTTAAACAGATGTATACAAGAGAAAATTGTACCTAAGGGGCTTAGGCTTTTTTCCTACCCCACTGGGCTTATCTTTGGATCTGATTTTTTTAAAGATTTGACTGAATTATATAACAACCAGGGCCTGGAAGTTTTGAGGTGTATGATGAAACACTATGCTATCTCATTAGAAGACCTGAACAATGAGATATCAAGTCTGGAAACTGAAATAAAAAATGACTTGGACTTCAGTAGATATAAATTTGAATTTGATAGAACCCTTAATAGTGTTTCCCAGCAAATGGTAAAACTTAAGGGGAATAAACTGAAGAAATTACAGAGAGATTTAAAAGCATATAGAGAAGGGGAAGCTTTCCCTAAACCTCCACCTATTCGTAAAGTCAACAACACCGGCAAACCCACTGGTCCTAATTACTTTAAACAGCAAAATAAGAACATGCATGGGTCAGTTAGATCCATTACGAATTCCCACGCAATGCCCCCTGACCATGCTTACGTGGACGAAGAAACATTTGATGACATTGACAATCAACCAGATACAAGCCATAATGCCCAGTTCGGAAACCCCTCCAGGCACAACCAAGGCGGACAAAAAAACTACCAAGGGGGGAGGGGGAGCAATTGGACAACCAATCCCCCCCATGTCCAGAAACGGAGGTACAACACCAGGAGCAACAACCAACACCAGGACTAAGACTGTTTGAAGTTATAACTAACATCAAAAATGACTTCAAAATTTATAACTACACAGAGTGTCACATTGACCCGATACTGGTGGAATTGTTCGCTAAGGGAATGACTTTTGTTCCAACAAGAAAATGTGACATCACTGAACTTATTTTAGACTTTAAAATGTTCATACGTAAACTAAATTTAAACATATTGTTTGGTAATAACAGTTACAACACAAGTGAGCTCAAGATAGCCAGTACGTACAATCCACCTCACAATGACACACTAAACTTATTCGAACATCTGTGTGTCAGTGAATTTAGGGAGTTAAATAGACACCCTAATAACAATGGGTATAAATACAACATGTCAAAGGACGAAACTCAGTTATTGAACACAATTAGAGAATTACCATTGAGGCTTATGAAACCTGACAAGGGTGGGGGAATAGCAGTGTTTTACAACAGTGACTACTCGAACACTATGGTTTCTATCCTAAGTAGTGACACATACGAGGAAACAAGTAGAAATGAACTTAACCAAGCTTACAATAAAATAAAAATGTTTTTCAGTGACCTTTATACGGATGGTATTATAAACATTAATCAATATAGTTACATTACCATGCTGGCGCCCAGAATTCCTAAAATCTTTGGTATACCAAAGTTACACAAAGATGTAGGTAATCCACCATTCAGGGCTTTAGTAGACGCCAGACAGTCGATAACATACCCATCGGCAAAAATGGTGGATTGCATTCTCAAAAAATACGTTGAAACTGAAATGCAGATCTTAAAAGATTCTTGGTCCTTTTTAGAGTGCATTCAAAATACACCATTTAACGTATCAGGGAACTTTCTAACAGTAGACATTTGTGACCTATATTCCTGTATTCCACATGCTATTGGAATAGAGTGGGTAACAGACTTCATTCGAAGTAAGGGGGCACAAGACAATGAATGTCTGCTGATAGAACAACTTCTGGAGATCATATTAGCAAATAATTTCATATTTTTTGAAGGTCAGCTTTTTAGACAAAAGGTAGGGGTAGCCATGGGATCCCCTATGGGTTCAAGCTTTGCCAACCTGGTTTTAGCATTTTGGGAAAAAGAGTATTTACTTAATAGTGTTTGGATGGACCAAATCCTTTGTTACAAAAGGTTTTTGGATGATATATTCATCATTATTAAGGGGAACGAAGAAAATGCAAACCAACTAGTGGACTACCTTGGTTCAACCACACACTTTTTGAAGTTTACAAAAAACTTTCAGTGCAACTCAATTAACTTTCTAGATGTGTGTCTGGAAAAAGACCTAGATAAATACATAGCAAAAATTCATAGGAAAGAAACTTATTGCAACAGTTACCTACACTTCACTAGCATGCACCCCCACCATCAGAAGAAATCAGTTGTCAAAGGACAACTAGTCAGAGCTGCAAGAATGGTAACTAAAGACGAGGACTTTAATGAAGAATGCAGCTTGTTACATGAAATGTTTTTGAACAGGGGTTACCCAGACTCATTTTTAAAAGACATATTTAAGGAAGTTAGTGAAAAAAGAAACAGGCGCATTTATACACCCATTTTAAATGGGCAAGTTAAATCGAATGTCACCTTAGCATGTAATAATAATCAAGATGGAATGCTTTCATTTACTACAATGGAAATAACTCATGAACTTAGTGAGAGAGAAGACAAAGCTGGAGCAAATTTCAGTACAGCCTTTACTTTCACATACTGCATTGAGGCTCCAAAAATAGGTAACATAGTAAGGAAGTACTGGCGTTCCTTGGCTTTAGACAAAGATTTAACACACATTCTAGCTTATGGCCCTATTATCACATACAGAAGGAGCCATAATTTGAAAAAACATTTGGAAATAAAAAACAAAATTAAATTATCCAAGAGAGGCACAACAAAATGTGGGAGTTGTAAATACTGTGCATATATTAACACCACAGAAAGGTTTAACATTAGAGATGAAACTTTTCAAGTTAATATACTATGCAATTGCAATTCTAAAGGAGTCGTCTACTTGGCCCAGTGCACAGAATGTCCTTCATTTTATGTGGGAAAAACCGAGAGACGACTCCGTGATAGGATTTACGAACATTGTTATGCAATTGCCAAAAATAAAAATGACAATGCCCTAGCTAGGCATTGTGTAAAACATTCAAACCACAAATTTAAATTTTTGGTAATTGACCAAATTAAGAAAAATTTTATAGAGGAGGGGTTGGTAAATGACATAATGCTGAAACTAGATTTAGAAAGGAGGGAATTGAAATGGCAAGTTAGACTTATGGCATGTATCTCCCCAGGTCTCAATGAAAGTTGCTCTATTTCATGTCTCCTAAAAATCAAGAATTTACTTAGGTAAAACCAAAATTTCAAACTAAGAACGAAATGAAAGACAGAATCTAGTTTAATAAATTAATAAATTAATTATAGTCATTTATCTATCCTTTATATGCAGAACCTGAAATGTAGACTTCTTGCCCCAGCTGGAGAGGTTCTCTTGTACGACAATAATGTTTCGTTTGGGGACATGTAAGGATAAAACTGGTGTTCCTGTTTACTATCAAATTTGAACCTCACACCAGTTAGTTTATTTGGGCAAGATTAATATGAACTGCTCTCTGTGAACATTGACCCCCATATGTGTCTTGACAATATTTACTACTATGATGGCAATAATATACAGTAGTAAAATTGGGGGTCTTGATTACAACCAAATTTGAACTAAATATAGGTTAGGTCATTTGGACAAGATCAATAAGAACTTGTTCTCCATGATTACTGATACCTATATGTCACTTGACCTTTTTACCACTGTAATAGTAGTAATGAACTGACCTCCATTAATTTTTGTAATTTTGCATTCTTATAAAACATATGTTTAAATGAAGTAGACAGTAGTATACATTACTTACTAAACAAATACACATGGTAGAACTAGCAGAAACGCAAGGGTATTAATCACCCAAAGACATCGCAGAGTTAGCTAATACACAACAGAATTGAAGTACATAGGATTAGTCCAAGGCAGACTGAGAGGTCACTTAATTATACTATTATATTACTTTATTTCAATTTACTAAGTGACCGGCAGTAGGTAGTAATTTCTCTAAGACAGAGAAGTTAACACCGTAGGGCAAGATATTATAATAATTAATGTAGGTATAAATATTAGTAAACCATTAAAAATAGTTTGCGACAAGGAACTACTGGTATGAACACTCTTTTTATGAAATTTATTCTTCACAAAAACACGAACAGTTATTGACTTAGTTTGCAGTAGGCAGGCTTTTATTCAGCTGTAAATACAGCTATTTTAGTGTTATGTATACACAGCTTTTAGGTAACAGGTTCATTTTTAATAACAAAGTTGGGTTGCATTTCAGGGAGTGAGGTGATCATCAAGTTTGGTAGTCACCTGCATGCCACAAACATCGGGCTGGTATGCGTTTTAAGATTCATCGTCCCTAGTGGAGGAATATAGTTATCTTGGGACACACACATTACCTAATTGTCCTGAAACCACTATGGGAATGCGACTACTTTATTTTGAATAGCCACTTCTTTGGGATCAACCTTAATAAAACAGTAACCGATCATAACATGACTGAGAAAGCTTGGAGCAGGTAGAAACCAGGTTTTTTTGCGTATATACTTTTTTAGGTCATTTTTTATGTTATATGCAATGTATACTTCTTATTTACCATTCAGACAGGACCCGATTCTTTGAGGGTATTTTAAAATACCCAAAATGGGGAACCACTTGCAATACAGCATGTTAATAGACCTTCCACGGAGACCAAAAGGTCTAGTAGGTATCCGTGTAACACACGTTTAGAACTGTCTCATTTAGTGTAAGAGTTACTAGTGCAGTAACCGATCACAACCTGATCTATGTACATAGGAATAGGAAAATACTAGGTGGTTTGGGTACACATCCCTTCACGACATTTTTTCTATGTGATATGAGTGTGTGCTACTTACGAATACCTAGATAGAACAGGACTTTTAAGTGTGTTTTTATTTAAAACATTGAAAATGAGGAACTATCTGAATTCTAGTTTGTTTACAAACACTTGAACCTTAACGGAGATCAAGGGTTTAACAGGTAGTCCTACAACACTTATTTAGAACTGTTTTACTATGTGTAAGGGTTACTGGCTTTAGCGATCCCCAGAACATCGGGGTTAGCAGCAGAAAAATGGAATTTAATGATGATTTTTTTAAAATTGGTTTTAAAAAGTTAATTAATGACGTTTATACATTACTGTTTATATATAAGGACCTTTATAACAGGAAGTATTTGTCTGATGAAGTTCCGGTAGTGACTGGAACGAAAAACACTGTTTGTTTTGGTGTTTAACGATACTTGTGGAATTAAAGAGTGTTTGCTTTTTATGGTTTACTCGTGGACTTTTTCAACACTCACGCTTTGCTCTTCATCTACCTACCTCAACGGCTGCTAGTAGGTGTTCTTGGTTTGCTTTTTTTCATTTTGGTGATACTGGAAAGAGACACATTAACACAGCACGCTATTTGCTTTACTGGCTGTTTTTTCTTCTCCTACTGTATTTATACGATGATGACATCATCAGACTGGACATGGTGATGTGTGTACACTTTGTTTTATGCCATTCCAGGAATGGTCCATGAGCGTCAGCAGGTGTCAACAGCTTGAACATGACCTCAGTATCCTTACCTTTTGTGATCTATCTGTGGAGACATTGACATTCTGTCATATGTCAACACATATTTATGCACAGCTTCTTGGTTTTGTGGATACTACATGTGTTTGGAATGTTGATAAAGGGCTATTCAAAGTCTATGTGACACATGTGTAGATGTGTTCGTTGATGTATGTCCTGGGTGGCTGCCTTGCAAACAGTCTAGCATTTTTGGGAACCATGATCCGCACATGAACATACCACAGTTGGTAGGGCTGTGTGTGTGCCAGCTTCCAATAGCTCTGTTTATGACTGCAACCATGATGGACTCCTTGACCTTGCAGATCAGACCTCATAGGCATACTGGACATGACTTCCCATGGTGTGTTGTGCACCAACACTTGTGGGGAGTGCCATATGTAGCTGTGACACATTCAATGGTTCCACATCCTGTGTAGGGGGTGCGGCTCAGCTGACTGTTCAGGTGCATGATCTGTTTGTTCTGTAGTTTGTACATGACACATATTGGGAATCAATGTATTCCACCTGCTGCCATGCTTTTGGCAGTGGGGGTAGCTGCTCATCCATTTTACATGTGATATCTCCTGGTATGATGATGTGGACTATTGTCAGTGGGGGATGGGTATGTACATATGGGCCTGTCTGTCATGATGTCAGCATTGACACTCAGGTACAGTTGGCCCTGACATAGGACATATATCTGTGTACATTGATATTTATGACATAGCTGAAGGAAGTGTCATGATTCGGTCTGGACTCCTTCTCAGCTCCTCTTTACAAAACACTAACGAACATGAGTATTAATCCCTGTTATACTCTTTTACACGCTTAACACCCTACTGATCCTTTGTGATCAGGCTACAGAGTATGTCATGATAATATCCTGGCATGTCCAGGGGTCGGTTTTGTGAGTACTCTTCAGTCCAGCTGGTGGATATTGTGATATTGACACAATGTCACATCTGCCTCATGTACACAGACAACCCTCTCCTCCTCCCGACAAACTCAGATATATGTGTGAGATGCACCTATATAGACATACAGGGAGCTGAACTCTCTCGTCCCATGACTGGCACAGTCTATCAGGTGGTGAAGATAACCACACACACCACATATCAGTCTCACATATCCTCTAGCAACAGCACTCAAACCACATTAGCACACATTGACATACTCGGATGCTGTAAATGTACACTACCTAAGCAGCAGAGACCTCCAAAGCAGACACACACACACCTGCTACCCCACTACAATACCCAAATATCACTAAGTTCACAATGTCAGTATGCCACACAGTCACTGCCCTTCGGGCTAAACAACACACCTAATACACTTGTAATAGGCGACACTTATGTTCAGACACACTGATGTACCACTCACCAGCCCTGACAAGGGAATAGTCACTTTGGGCTGTCTGTTGGGTGCCAGGATCTGCCGCATAACACAGGCAGTCAGGTCACTCCAAAGCAAGTACAAGACTGGCACCATCATTGTCCATGCTGGTGTGTGTAACCTCAGATGTTACTCCCTGGACCACATGACATGATACATGGAGGTACACTCTGATCATATAGCCCAGGCCAGTATGACCCTGACCTTGTCTAGCATCTTACACCCACCAATTATGATGTCACAGTATACGGACACACATGTCACATTTAACAGTTGGCTAACAAATTTGTTTCATTCATAGGGGATACAGTGTCTGTCAGCATATGGTGACATCCTCAACATGCCACGTAGCTTGACTATGGACAGCTTGCACCTGTCACCCTTGGACTTTGATCTGCTGGCTAAGGCTCTTGCTACCACCAGAGTGCCTTTTTTAAGCAGGGCTCAGAAGACAAACCCACCTCCATAGACATTACAGGTTAAATGAAACTAAGGGTAATGCTGCTCAACAACAATTGTGTTAACCTCATATTGTGACCACTCAGGACTCTCCTCAGTATGGAGGAGAGCAATATCTGTGCACTGACAGACACCTGGTTCAGGCTCGCTTATGCACACCAGCACTACCAGGTTATGTTTCATACCATGTTGTCTGACAGCAAGACTTGGAACAGACAACACAACTAGGGGGAGTATCCATATACATCACAGATACACACACCTCCAGGTTAGTAGCACTGCACAAAGCATTACAGGCCATACATATACAACTACCATTGTGCAATACTGCCTTTCAGTTTGTTGCCTGCTACAGAACACACTCCCAAACTCAGGAATCACACTCGGCTTTTGTGGGAACTATGGAGAATATGAAGGTCTCCACAGACACCATTATATTGTGTGACTTCATATACACACATATTGACTGGGGATACTAGTCAAGCCCCGACAACCTCACCCAACAGTCGCTACAAGTTGTGGACTCATATGCTTTGGCACAACCAGTCAGCACAGCCACAAGGGAGAATACATATTGGACCTGCTCATCAACAACATGGGGACTCTATGTTCCACACCAGCGATATACCCCTCATTGGTAAGGTCAGAACATACATGTATCTCACAGGACATACATATACCCTCCACACACCCATCCTGGGTAATCTTGGTGAACTTCTCATGAGCCAACATATCACTTCACCGAAGCAAGGTGGTATCCTTCAGAGATCCTGAGACAGTGGCATATATGGCTCACATTGCTGCATCCTTTACATACACATTCTATGGACACCTAGTGAACTGCATGGATTGTGCTATCTCAAATAACAATGAGACCCACTACTACAATGGCAGGGGACCTGTCTGGTAGACCCCAGCCATTAATAAGCTGTACAACGTCAGGAGGATGCTACTACATGATAGAGCACAATCCCAGACTGGGAAGGCATCTGTGATCTGTACTAGCAGACAGCTACAATCACTCATGGACTTTTCTAAGGGCCGCTTCTACCAGACAATTGCACCTGACATGTAGGACTATCACATGGCCTTCTTCAGTTATGTCAGGAACCTGGGTGGACACTCACTGATATGCTGCGAGTTAATGCATACTGGCTAAACCTACCCTGAACCCACTGGCATTGCCTACATCCTGGCAAACAGGTTCTGTGCAGATGTCTACCACCCATCCCCCCTAAGGAGCAACTATCCATCCCAACAGAGTATAACCTCCATGACATCACGCAGTAACAGGTGAGTGCTACCCTCCCCACAGCGTACATCACAGTATCAATGTGACCAGATGGTGTCCCAGTCTGCATCATACATGAGCATCATGACAAACGCAACCCTCACATTACATCACTGTTCAATATTGAAGTTACCACAGGATATGTACCCAATGAATGGCGTACTGCGACAGTGATCCCGCTCCACAGAGTTGGTGCCACAACGGACCACAGACAATATTGCCCTATAAGCCTATGTAGCCTGTTCTGCAAAGCTATTGAGCATATTGCCATAGGACTCCTACACATAGACATCGGGAACCTACAGACACTGTGTCCTACTCATTTCAGCATTGTTGTGGGCAGATCTTGCCTCTTGAACCTGTAGGTATTCTTTAAATGGCTAACAGGTCCATCGACATAGGGACGGCTATCCACACAGCCAACCTGAACCTTGCAAAACCATTCAACACAATAACCCACTGGGCCATTATGCATAGGCTCACCAGCGTCAATTTGGACACATATCTCACACAATGGATTGATACCTAGATCAGGGATAGCACCCACATGGTCAGGATTGCAGGTGCCATGTCTGATTATACTCCAGTTACACATGGCATCCCACACAGCTTGGTCCTGTGATCTCTCTTGTTCAGTATATATTTGTCTTACGTACAGGCTATCACAGGGGGAATATGGCTGAACATGTTTGCACTTGACTGCAAACTGGGTGCCATGATCAACTCTCCAACTGCCACATGCATACTCAATCAGGGTCTCACAGAGATGGATGACTGGTGCCTGAGCCATGGCCTACAGCTAAATGCCATTAGTTGCATAGTCATCCCCTTTGGGAGTAACAACATGCCCACACATTACCACATAGGTAGTACTCCATTACATACGGTAGGAGTTGTTAGGGGTTTGAGGACATCACTTGTTCGTACTGTCGCCTTTAACATTCATGTTGTCAAAGTGGTTGGACACACCTTCTATGTGTGCCACCTTATCCCATATGGTTTCACATCTAGATCGAGTAAGGTCATTGTGCCCCTGTACTCATCACATCCATGCTTGTTTACAATGCCACATTTGGGGTGTACCTTACCTGACACCTGCAGCAACTGCACTGGCCACGGACAGTCTTCACCAAGAAGATCTAGGGACTCACACAGATGCCCTGCATAGTTCAGATGCAATAACTCCAGCTCTAGTCAGTCGCTTACCACCTACTCAGATATGATGTGTGCCTGTTGTTTACAGCTATACCCAAATCAGAATTACTGGACATGCTCCACCTCAGGATATCCAACTCCCTTGGAGCTACACACTGCAGGGACGTATACCTCAGCACAGATGTTAATATGACATTGTGGAGGGACAGATTCTTATTCTAGAGGCTCCACTCACTACAGAATGTAATCCCAGTTTCACATAGGCAGAGCCATCCACTGACCACCTACTGGAGACATCTTGATGACTGTATAGATGATTGTATATTTACCTCTGGGATATCTTCTGTGTCCCTGCTAGACAGAGGCACACTAGCATAAACGTACATGGGCTATCTTGTGTGACCTACTATTCACACACACACAGTGTAGTAATCTGACAGGGTTACGAATGCCAAATACACTCTGGCTAGGCTTGTACATGCCCTAGGGCAGATAGCCTAGTATCGACCTCTGAACCTATGCTAATGTTCAAGATGCACAATGTTTATTGCTGATACTGTTTGCAGGTCTTTATCATCTTTGCTTTACCAGTTTCCACGAAGTACTTCAGTATCTGCAGAACATATTTGATTATGACAGGGTTCCATTATATTATAGATGTGTCTGTAACTGTGTGCACAGGGTGGATTGCTGTATAGTGACAGGTTCCTGGGTTAACACATGCAACTGCCAGATACGCGTGGCCCACTGCTGTACTCAGACATGGCCTATGTGTGCGAGCATGCCCAGTTCTGACATTCCATGTTTTGTTGCCTGACATTTGTCTCATTTATTCAAGTGTGTGAGCATGCCCAGTGTGACCCTTCAGTATGTTGCTATCTGAGGTCCACTACATTTGCTGATGTGTGCAAACATGACCAATATTAACATTTATACTGTGTGTGTTGGAAGTCAGGTTCTGTTCTCACTGCAGGACTCACCTTTGTGTCATAACTCAACAAGGATTATGCTGTGCCTGCAGGGTTTCCATGGAATACTTTGCATAGACTTATCAACATTCTGTCATACAGGTGGACCACCGGAATACTGTCATGGTTTAGTGGTTCAGTAGTTTGGCTATAGTGCACAGTATCCTGGGTTTGAAGCCCATCACTGCTTTATATTTTCATACTGAGCAGATCACACTGCTTAAGGGCCTGTTAAGCAAATATGAGCATGTTGGCTTTTGTTCAGCTATGCCCTACTTAGACCAGGCTTGTCCGACATTGCTCAATATTCACCAACATTGCTGGACGTTGCCCAATATTACTGAACATTGACCACAGTTGTGCTAGTTGGTGTGTGCGATTTTGTTTGCATATACTACATGGTGGTAATTGCTGTTTAGCACTGCTTTATATTGCTTAACACATGGCATTCATGCCTTAGGTGGTGCTGCAGGGCTGCCTATGTTGGATGCACATACTACACTCCCTGCACATGTTTGGAAGCAGGTAGTGTCAACTTAAGCATCCCTTTTACTTTATGTGCGAGTTGGAGAGGGGTATCATTTCCAGAGTTCCTACTGAGCCAGTGTATGTGCTATGCATTGCCTCTTTGCCAAGACCAAAGCATACTGGGTATGCCTCCTTCTGTCTACTGGGGCAGGCTCAGGTTGTTCCTCCTCCGAGTCACGGAATGCCTGTGATGGCCTTGGCAATGGTGGGGGGCTGTTTGGGCCAGGCCTATGCTGGTCCTGCTGCAGCTGTTTTCGCAGGATCATATTATGTAGCATAGCACATACCATGACAATTTGGGTACATGTAGATGGTGAGTACTGCAAGGCTCCACCAGATTTGTCCAGGCACCAGAACCATGACTTGAGCAGCCCAAACACATGCTCTATTACATTACGTGTTTGTGCATGTGCCTCATTATGGCGTTCCTGTTCAGGTGTGTGTGCATTTCTGATGGGTGTCATCAGCCACGGCTCCAGTGCATAGCCAGCATCCCCCACTAGGTGACCATGTGGGATGTCCCCATTGGCAAATGTCTGGTACAGCTGCGTCAGATGCCAGATATGGGAATCATGGTAGCTTCCAGGGCAGCCTGCACACACATTCAGTATTATGCCCTGGGCATCACACACGACCTGGCAGTTGATGGAGGAGAAGCCCTTGCGGTTGAAGTAGACCCTACCCCGCTCGCTGGCTGGTGCTTTGATGCATATGTGCGTGCAGTCTATTGCACCCACTACCTCAGGGTATTCCGCTATTTGCTGAAAGAGATGCATATTGCTGGCCAATACCTCACTGGAATTGGGGAAATATACATGATCACCGACATGTGATGACATGGCATCCAGGAACTGGTGTATTACCCTGGATGCTGATGCCTGTGATATCCCCGTCATATCACCAGTTGGTCTCTGGAAGGTACCTGTTGCTAATATTCTTAGGCCAACACATACCTTGGTTTCCACTGGGATGGGTTCCCCTCTGTTGGTTCTGTGTGTGAGGCGTGGCCTGCACAGCTCAACAATTTGCTGCAGGAGGTCTCTGTCCACTCTATAGTGCTCCACTATCTCCAGCTCATGTAGCCCTTGGTAGGTTACCCTGGGCCTGTACACTCTTCTCCGTCTCCTCACTGTGGGTTATCCAGCAGCATTTCCATTGTCACCACCCTCAGCATGTTGAATATGTCACCTTATAACAGCAATGGCAGCCCCTAACATTTCTTTGTCTCAGTAAAGCTTTTTCAGTTTTCACTTCTATTAGCTTACTGCAGTGTCTGTTATGAGAAACATAATGGACTGTTGTTTGCAGAGTTTTAAGTGCTAGGCTGGGCTGGGCTAGTGTACTGCCTGTGTAATTGCCTGATTCTGAGTGTTTTCACCTGCTAGCTCTGCTAGTAACCCTGGTAGCTTCCTACTATTTGTTGTGCTTCCTTTTTCCTTTCTGTTTCCTCAGGGTGGAGCGCCGTGCACACAAGCGCAAACACGAGCACAGCAACTAACACGCATGCACACATGCTTATACGGACTAAAACTTGCTTATTCAGGTTAAAACATGCGCACACCAGCACAAATGTACTTACAACTCTTTAAACAGCCTTATACATGCTTACTCTGGCTTAAACGCACCCACTCACGCTTACACGTGCGCACTCTGTCTTACTCGGGTTTACATGCATGCACACGTGCGCATGCATGCTCAGCAAGAAACTTTGGTGTTATCCATGGTATACACCTTCCATTTCTTGGCTTTCCCTAGCCTACCTGTTGACACACCTCTTTCCATGATGTCTAAATGACAACGGACACATGCCACTCTGCTCCAATGAGTTTCACTTCTTTCATACATACCCCCCTCATTATGTCACCTATCTTCTACTCTGTTACTCCCCATATCCTACTCCTACACTCCACTGACTGTGCTCATTTGCTATGTAAACTAGCGATTCACTATCCTAACACTCATTTACATAGGATTGCCTACTAATGCTTGGTTACATGTCTTAGACTGAGCTCCCCCCCCCCTTAGCAACCTCTACTCGGTGGCCATGTTGTCTTCAGCCTGCCATTCCCTTGCATTGTGCATTACCACTTTCAATAGAATCCACATTTGTGGGTTTTAATTTGTAGTATTCTGGTTTTTAGAGCGCAGCCCATTTGCGTGGCGTTGCGCTATGCTTAAACATCGGAAATCAGTGAAAAAAAAATATTTTTATTTTAATTTTGCATCAGGGAACATTTCCAATGGCAGTATACTTGGCCATTGGCATGCTTCCTGCACTGGATGCAACCTTTATTTGGAGCTGTCACGGCTCCGTTTTGCTATTTGCAGAACGGTACTCAGTTGTCAACTGAGTACATTTCTGCAAATAACACTGCTCTTACTCAGACAGGTTTGGGTTTCCTGAATCGCAAATCTACCTCATTTGCATGCATTTTGCCTGTAATTGAGGTGATTTGCATGTCCCAGCCCTGTCCGTGTAAGAGCCGTTTTAGGAGCTCTCTTACATGCCCCTACAGGCTGTTCCTGGATCGCTTGTCGGACATGATGGCTGCATGGAGTCTTACTCTACTCTTAGACTCTGTACAAGCCATCGTGAATCCAGCCCAAAATGTTAATTTTGTTTGCCTTGTTGCTGACTTTATTTCAAAATTTTCAGAAATCAAATTAACAGATGGTTCCCTATTTTTCTTTTGCAAAATGCATTCTGATTTCAAAACCTGTTAAAGACTTAATCCAAAGGAAAACTAGCAACCTTTACTAAATACAGATTATAAGTTTGTGCTAATATTTTGAATAATTATTTTCTTACATATATCCCTCTCTTAGGGCATGTTCACCAGTGTTGATTTATCTTGGAAGAAAATATATCAGTTGTTATAGCTGAGAATAAATCTGCTACTGTTTTTTGAATCAAAATTTAGCAGATCTCTGAGTTGTACTTAAGCCTTATTAAAAAAACTATATCAAGTTAACTAAAATATGTGATTAACTCTGCAATCTGTGTATTCAGTGGTATAGAAAGATGTAATAAGTTGTGACCTTTTTCCTATGTAGAGTATAAAAAGTATATATAGTTTGTAACTCAAATGTATACAATTATTCTGATTGGAAATACAGTATACATAAGATGTGAAATATATAGCAGAAATGTGAAACAGAAACTATAACTATTTTGCCCTGTGATTACAAGAGTTGTGACTATTACTAGGCCAAGAAGTTAAAAAGTTATACAAGTACATTTAAAGATTCTGCAATGAGATAGCTAGCCTAGAATAGAAAAGCAAGCTCATTAGCAGTAAATATGAAACTCTGATTATCTAAATCTGCAGTTTGTACTTGGGAAAGATACAAGACAAATATAATGAACAAGAGAGTAAGAGAAAGGAGAACTACCTTGAATTTCATGTTGTACAGACCTGTAAGTTACTGTAATGCATTTATGTCCCCTGCCTGCAATGTTTCATAAAAATTCAGCCATTGTAGCTTAAGGCTCTGGAATTCTCTACTGAAGAGATAGCTAAGAAAAAAAAATAACTGTGAACAGACTTGCAAATGCATATTTCTCTGTATTTGTAATTGTTAATAAATCTACTGGTCATTATTTTTTACAGAAAATATTTTAGTTGTTTATTTCCTTTTAAAATGTGTGGCTAACCATCTGTTTCTTTATTTATTCATTGATAAAACCATATTTATTGCTAAATGATGACAAGCTGCTAGTATCCACTTGCTTAGCTTCCTCATACTCTGTTATATTCCTCTCCTGGTCCATCAACTCCCAATACATTGGTTTCTTGACTAAATTCCTCCATTAACTTCCAGACACCTTCTACTTATGTTCTGTACCCTTAACTGCACACATCGCTTTTTGTAAATATGTCATTTCTATAATCTTGTACAAATTTAGATTTTAAGTTATAATGACCGCTTTGTAACTATAACGTTCTGTCAGGGTATGATTGTTTTCCTTAAGACATTGCATCAGAAGTGCTCATCTCTCGTTATCTCATGTAGTTCTACCCTGTGTCATGATGCTGGTTATCATCTCTTTACTCCCTGATATATAAATCGCTTGACTTGTGTAATATGCACCTTTAAGATGTCCTTTCAGATCTGGTAGTCCACCTTGTTCTATAGGACAAATCAACATATTCCATTTAACGTTTATGCTCTTTCCCTCACAGACAACTTACTTTTTCCCCTTATTATTTGCCATATAAAGCTCTTCATCTGGCTGATAAAAGTAAACCTGACCTACATATATAAACAAGGGGAATTAAACATTTTACTGCTTGCATCTTAGCATCCAGCTCCATAATCATGACCTTCGAGTCTCTTATTTTTAATAGTTTTCTGCTTAGTCTTCTCCTACATGTCCTTAGCTGCCACAACTGAATTATTTTAACCCATATACTTAAGTATTTTATTTTGTCATGCCCACATACATATGGATACTAATGAACTACCTTGTGGACAGGTTTACTACTATTGCCTTTGTTTTGTCTTGACTTATTTTATATTCTGAACAGGTCTAAAACTGTCTCAATATACTTCACAACACTGGGACACCCTGCTCTGGATTTGTCAAGTAAAATATAGTATCCTCAAGCAAAGACAGTTTTTGTGACTGCCATACAAATTATATCTTTGGATTTGTGAACAACATATTTCCCTTATTTTCTTTACCAAAGGCTCCAAATATAATGCAAAACAAAAGAATGTCCTAGTCCCTCTGTTCAAACTCAAATTCTTAGATAGTGAACCACTCCTCCTTCCTTCCTGCATTCTTGACTCTGATCTTTCATTCATTTTACTTATTAAACTTGTTATTTTATTAGGGAATACAAACGTTGCCATTGTCCTTGTCATAAAGTCCTAGCAGGTCCTGTTGAATTCCTTCATTTACATTCAAGCTTGCCAAAAATAATGGTGTCTTTTTAAATTCTGGTTCCCTTTGGATTTTCACTGTTCTACTGATATTATTGTATGCCTGTATCTCCATACAGATAGGTTCATAGGTTCATAGGTTCATACTAGGCTATCTGCCCAAGGGCATTTATAAGCCTAGCCCATAGTTATGTGACTTTCGCCACCCCTTTAGTTTGAATAAAAACTATGCCTATTATTTTGCTGTGCCTCTGTCAAGCAGTGACACTGAAGTAATCCCTGGGGTATATCTGCGATCTCCCATCCATTGGTCAAGATTCCTCTTGAACAAGGCCAGCGAGGTGCTCTGCCTCACATGTACCGGGATTTTGTTCCACAGCATAGGGAGTCTCTGGGTGATGAATCTGTCCCTCCAGCACATTCTATTTATAACCGTGTCAAGGTTTAAGTCTCCCGCCCTTGTGGTTCTGAGGGATCTAGATTTTTTGAGTTGAAGCATATGCATTAAATCTGGGTGTGACATGGCCTTATATGTCAGGCACAGGTCACCTCTGAGCAAGCGGTATGAGACTGAATAGAGCTGGAGTTCTTTCAGTCGGGCAGCATAAGACATATTTTTGAGACCCTTTATCCTTTTGGTGAGGAACTTTTGGGGCCTTTCAAGCTGCAGCAGGTGTCGGGTCAGATATATTCCGAACGGGGCATTGTACTCAATCATAGGTCTAATGAGTGATGAGTACAGGGGGACGATGACCTCCCTTGATCTACATGTCAATCCCTTCATGATCAGGTGAGCAATATAGAAGGTTTTCCTAACTACTTTTGCAACATGAGTATCAAATGAAAGGCTACTGTCAACCTGGGTCCCCAGATCCCTGATGACTTCTTCCGTGCTCAGTGGATTGCCACCTATATGGTAGCTAGGGGTAACCTTGTTTTTCCTGAAGGGTATGACTATGCATTTCTTGGCGTTTAACTTCAGGCCATGGCTCTGGCACCAGTTATCCGTTTCTGTGAGGCCCTTCTGAAGGATATCTGTGTCAGATGCGTTTTCGACTATGGCGCCCAGTTTGCAGTCATCCGCAAACTTTGTCAGCCATAACCCTCCTGTGTTTGCTTGTACTTCAGAAAAGTAGATGCCGAACAAGAGTGGACCCAGGACTGAGCCCTGTGGGACACCACTTGTGACAGGCTTTGAGTCTGACATGGCTCCAGCAACTCTGACCCTGTGGGTTCTGTCACTTAGCCAGTTTGCAATCCATCTTGTGATGTATGGGTTTACATTCAAGCTGATGAGTTTTTCGATGATACCTGAGTGGGGTATTGTGTCGAAGGCCTTTGCCAGGTCGAGGTAGGCTGTATGGACTGCCTTTCCCTCATCAATGGCCTTGGTGACTGTCTCGAAAAAGTCAACCAAGTTTAAGAGGCAGGATCTGCCTTTGACAAAGCCAAACTGGGTTAGATCCAAAGTCTGCAAGTTCCCTATGTCTTTATTTATGAGTTCCATTATGATCCTCTCCATGACTTTGCAGATAAGGCTTGTCAAGCTAATGGGGTGGTAATTTCCAGGGTCGGTGGAGGCACCCCCCTTATGAAGTGGGACCACAGTCGCCGTGCGCCACTCCTTGGGTACGTATCCTGAGGTGAGGCTAAGATTAAACAGCTGTCCTAACTGTGGGTTTAATTCCTCGTTGAGTTCGTGAAGCACACAGCCGGGGACACCATCCGGTCTCATGGATGCTGTATTTTTTGCCTTAGTGAGAGCAGTTCTCACCTGGGCGTTGGAGATGTTTGGGGGGCTACAATCCTCTGGTATAGATATCTCTCCTTTTTGGGGAGTTTGCACTGAACCTGTCAGCCAGTATGTTGGCAATGTGTAAAGGTTCAATAATTCTCACATCATTTTGAACTAATTCTGAGCATATCTGGGAGTTTTCTCCTAGGTTTCTAACATAGCTAAAGAAGGCCTTATGATTGTCTTTTGAGTCCTTGGCGATTTTTCTCTCAAAATTTGCCTTGGATGATTTTATGAGAGCTCTTAGTTTTTTACTTATGATGATCAAAGGTGTCTTACCTTTCAAGGATTTTGCTCTATCTTGTAGTAGCTTCCTCCTTTTGTTGTAGAGCTTGTTTATGGCTGGGGTCCACCAGACTGGACTCTTGCCTTTGGTACAGAGAGTCTTAGTTTTGTTTGGGATTGCCTGATCCATGCAGTCCTGTAGGTGCTGGTAGAAGGCATTTGTAAGTGATTCAGCGGTTTGAGTAATGTTTACCACTGGTTCAGGGGCCTTAAAGGAGACCACACTAGTTTTTAGAAGTGTGAAGTCGGCTTTTGAGAAGTTTTTCACTGTGGTCTTTTTTGTTTCAGGTGGGGGCGGGATGAGGACCTCCAGCGAGATTAGTTTATGATCTGATCTCACCAGTGAGGGGTATACTTTTGGTGTTGAACATTTTGATCCCATGTTCGTGATGATGAGATCAAGTATGTTTTCTCCTCTTGTGGGGATGGTGACTAGTTGTTCCATGGCATTTGAGTTTATGAACTCCAGGAATCTTTGGGTTAGAGTGTTTGGGCTTGAGTAGTGTTCCCAGTCTATATTAGGGTAGTTGATATTTCATTCTTTTAGCTAGTATAGACTTACACACTTTATAATCATAGTGTAAAATTGAAATTGTCCTATACAATGCTCAGCCTGTGAGGTCCTTCATCTGTAACAACAGTACTGATTTCTTCTAGGATAGAGGCACTTCTGATTTCAGTACATTGTTGAACAATATCTTCCAACAGTTTATTAATTTAATCCCTCCCAACTTCCACATTTTAATGGAATTCTATCTGTTCCCTGATGTTTCTCTTTGCATTGACTGATTATACATCACACTTTTTATTTCTTGTGTATTTGTCTTGGTTGTCAGTTGTTGAGCCTCTTTCTGTCATCATTGGCATATTTTAATCTTTCATACCTATTTCCAATTGTGCCATATCTTCTCTGCTCCTCTGCTTTTTACAGAATTTTGGAGAATTTTTAAAATATCTCTATTACCTTCTCTGGGTCTCTAGTTATTTATTTTTTCATAGGGTCTCTGAGTTTTGCTATTTAAATATACAGAATGCCAGGATTAAGACTGTATACAAGATACTATTTAAATGCTATTCAAATATACAGAATGCTAGGATTAACATTTTATACAAGATGCTATTTAAATATACAGAATGCTAGGATGAACTCTGTATACAAAATGCTATTTAAATGGGTCTACTTCAGATGATCAAAGTTTCAGAACTTCGAACATCATATGGTCGACGACCATACAATCAAAGTTTTGAAACACAGACCATCAAAAAAAAACAAAAAAAAAAAAAAAAACAGTTTCCTTTCATATTTTTGCAGTGGGGCAAGCCCCCCTGCACCTCCCACACCCTCTGCTAATTAAATATACCAACTCCGAGATCGCATTACAGTGAGGTAAACAATAAATTTCCTGCTCTACACTGTACAGTGATCTCCATTCAGAACGTCTGAAGTTTCAAAACTTCGATCATATGGTTGTCAACCATATGACGTTTGAAGTTCTGAAAATTCAATCATTTGAAGCAGAACCATTTAAATAGGTACTTTCTTACTTTGCTCTTACTAATCTATTTAATTATCAGCTGAAACACCATTCCTTCTCTCAGATATAGTACTATTAGAATGCATACTTTATTTTTCTCTGATATATTTTTACAAAAATAACATGCAATTTAAATCCAGAAAATGATTTCAAAAATAGCAACAGTTTTACTTACAGTTTTATTTATTTATTTTACATTTGTTAACTGAGAAAGTCCTACTGGAGATAAGTCTTTTTTCAGCTGTGGCCCTGGAAGAAAAGCTCCACATAAAACATACACATTTAACAAAGATTCAAGTACAATATATCTGACATACACTGTTATAGACAGGAGTAAATATACAATGCATTACCTACAGCCATTGTTAACACTGATTAGATATAATTTTGTATTCAAAATGTCATTAATAGAACTTTATAGGCAAAAAAGAGTCTATCAACAGAAAAATAAATTAAAATTAGATTTCTTAGTCATTGGAGTTAGAAAGGGCTTAGTTATAAAAAGTAGTGATACTGAGATTTGATCAGCAGAGAAGCAACATTTATAATAGGCAGTTACTTCTTTCTTTCATGCAGTCTTTCTCCTTTGCAATGTAACACAAAAGGATTGATAGTTTAACATTGATAACATGTTCAGGACTTCTCTGTATGCTACTTCATATGCCTCAACAGTCCATATACTAAAATATCACATAGTGAAACTGATGATTTATAGTTATCTTACCTTTTTTACTTTTTAAACAGTTTTTTTTCTGACAGTACAAACCTGATTCAACACCATATTCAGACCATTCCTTGAGTAATTAACTGAAAATCTTACAGAATACCTGAGTCAAAAAGAAAGGCTGTAGATGAGGAAATATACAAGTCGCTGAAGATGAGAGTAATAAAAGAGTCAAACATGTTTTGGAACAGCCTGAAAGTATTAGGTCCTAAACCTAATGGAATCATCAGTTCTGATAATGACCTTTGGATGCTGAACATCTTACAATTTGATAGTTACTCGACGCCTACGGTAGATGAACTTATATTTTGGTTAGAACAGGCAGCAGTCATGACTACACTACATCTCACCAAGGGGTATTGGCAAATCCATGTAAAATTGAAGCTAAGGAAAAAACAGCTCTTTTAAAACCTGTGGGATTATTTTAGTATACTGTTTTAACTTTTGGGTTGCATGGCGCTCTTCAACCCTTCAGTCACTCATGAAATGAGTCTTAAAGCCCCATTGCCAATATGCTTGTGCCTTCTTGGCTATATTATCATTCTCTTTGGGAATCATGACTCTCACCCGACCAAGATATAAGGTGTATTAGATGTCTTAAAGCAATCCAGATTAACTGTGAATGTTTCTAAAAGCAAACTAGGTATGGTAGAGGTGACATATTTGGGATCTGTGATAGGCAGGAGCATGATCAAACCCCTAAAACCAAAACTAGATGAAGTAGGGGAGTGACCTATATCATGCGTAAAATGAATAAGTATATTCTCATGGTCAGCGAGGTATTAGCAGAAGTTTGTACTTCACTTTGCCACAATAGATAGCAAGCCCTTTACCTGATTTGACACTAAAATGTAAAATGGACAATGGCAGCAGATAACGCTTTTAAGCATTAAAATGGAGAATTATGCTCAGAGCCGGCACTAGCATTCTTAAATTTTAGTAAACCCTTTTCTTTGTATAGAGATGCTTCAGAGGTGGGCCCATAGCTCTCAACTGAATCGGGGCCAAATTGGAATGGAATTAGGGACAAATTCAGAAATAATTGGGGACAATCAGGGACTCTTTTAAAATATTAGTGCTGTTAACTCCAGACATTGATATAATAAGAGAATATGGATTAATATACATTTTATGAAGTAACAGAAGTATATGACTCCAGTTAATGTTATTATTTGTTAAATGCAATTTACCAATTTTACTCCAAAAGTCATTAGTTTTAGGAGGGATTATAAGGGATAGAGCTAAAATTTTAGTCAAAATCCCAGATGTCCCTGGAAATCAAGGAAAGTTGAGAGGCATGGGTGGGCCTCTCACAGCTCTGAGATGGGAAAAGAACACTCTGTATGTTATAGGCGAACTCCACCCAAATGTCATGTTTTTTTTTTCCAAAAAGTAATCTTCCTTCCCTATAATCCAACACTAAGCATTTTGTATAAAACGTATATTATATTTATTCCATCCATTTTATGTCTGGACTTATTCCTGCTTGCCCTTCTTTCCTGTGTTTGTCTCCTCAGCTCATGGATTGCAAACATCACTGCTCAGATAAATAGAGTAGCCTGGAGCTACAGTTAGGAGTCTGAACAAAAGCAAAGCTTTCAAACTTAGTTTTCAGATGCAAATGAACAAGAAAACTTCACTGACACATTTTATTTATTTATTTTTTCAAATTGGCTGTTTTCCCCTTTAATCAAATTATGACTGCCGCAAGAAAGAAAATATTCATCTCAGTCTCATAATTTTCTGTCAGTATTTGATGTTGCATTTTTTCTACACTACATTTTTTGTAAAAGTGCATGTTTCTTCTGGTGTTTTGTTACAGCATTTTGGTAATGTACACAGTGCTTTGATAAGTCAGTTTGTTAGGGAAGGGAAGTTTAACATCAAAACTCAAATTCTAGCTACAGGACTAAAATCTATGAATACAACACAAAGCAACTGAGCCCAATCAATGCCTGTAAATCACTGGGGACAGATTTCTCACAACTAAACACTGAACTACTGTTAGTTTGAAAAGATCAACAACTTTGCTACATTTTCATGCCTGTCATTCAAATATTCCTTAAAATGCTGTATCATATATGGCTATCAATAAAAATCAAAGACAGCATATTTATAATATTTATAATAAAAAATACATATTTATG
>NC_056725.1:786147222-786432222 GCF_019279795.1 Protopterus annectens
CTCCAATCATCTGATTAAAAGAGATCAAGTTGTGAAATGGAATTGAATCATCTCTCTTTTCTTTCATGTAGATGTCATAGTTCCTCTGGATTCAATACTGGGACACACTTCTTCACTATATCTGTAAATGATGCAACCGATTATTGTGTAAATTCAAAGCTTACTCACAGTTTAATAGAATGTTAGTGAGTGATAGACCAGATGAGCCTCTGTAAGTCTCACTGCAGCCTCCACTTGTACACCCACCTACTTATCCCACCATGTTCACAAGGAGAGCAGACTCAGTATGCTGACATTTCTGCAATCACCCTAGCTCATCCTTTGCTGGAACTTCTTAACTCAAGACTTAACATCTGCTTTCACTTTGTACAGTCTTTCCTCAGTACAGTGGGATTACACTTCAATGCTGCCAAAGACAAAGCTCTACTGTTTACTCCCCAAGTCACTACTTCTAACTGTGGGACAAATCACACTTCACCCCATGACATACTGGCGTTAGCATCTCATAATTTTTTACTTAGTATCAATGCATTTGACCCTTCATCTATCAAGAAAGTCACCTCTAGAAAACTCCTTGGCTGCATTCTCAATAATCAATTAAAATTTGATCTAAGTAAGAGAAATAATGTCAGTAAGACTAAACAGAAGCTTAACAAATTTCCGGACTACTTCACTACAGGATCCCACTGAAAAAAATAACTACTCAGACAGACTTTAATGGTGGTTTAAGATGGACAATTAATTGGGTAGTTTTCTGTATAGTCCATTCATGCATGTATTCATTCATTCATTCATTCATTCATTCATTCATTCATTCATTCATTCATTCATTCATTCTCTTCTACCTGCTTTATCCTATTTAGGGCTGAGTAGCCAGAGCCTGTCCTGACAAGTAGTGGGCATAAGGCAGAGAACCAATCCTGGACAAGATGTCAGGCTTTCACAGAACTCATGTACATACACTCACAGATGACTTGCATACCCACAGGCAATTTAGGAGATCAATGATTCACATGACACAGTGGGCCAGATTCATTAATGCCTACACTACGTGTACACTATCTGTATTCAAGAATATTCCTACAACAATTTTTGTGCTCTCTGGTCACTCAGAGAGATTACACTAAGTGTACGTGTAGTATGCATGTTGTGGTAACCTTTATGAGTCCCCCTCAATATTTAAGGCTGCAAGAAAATCAGTAGGAAAACCAAAATTAGGAGGAAGAAGGTTTGAGTTAGGCTTGTGTTGTCTGTTAACTCAGAACTGTATACAGTCAGTGTAGGTGTTAATAAATCCCATGGAGTGTCTTTGTCATATGGGAGGAAACCAGAGCACACATTGCAGAAGGTACCACAGCCAGTAACTAAAATGGAAGAACCAACAGCCAAGGGGCAACATTAGTAGCTTGTATCATTATGCCAAAGCTTTACCGCTTTATATATTTGGTCATTTGTTAATGAGGTTAGAGAGTTGGTTAAATGGCTCTTTTTGGCCACAGCCCTATCCCAAGGCAGTAACAATAAGCCCTCTCATGTATTAATGTCAGACAGTATTAGTTCCATTGACTAAGGCAGAAAAACTATTAATAAATGATTTACATTTAAAATCTTGTATCAGAATGCGGTGTATGGTTTATATGTAAGTAAGGTCATTGGTTAGTTTTATAGCGTAGTTAATAGCAGCAATTCAAGATTTGTGCCCTGCTTAGAAATTGGCTGAAATCTAAGCAGACAAAACCAAATGCACTCAGGACCTATCAGTGATGCTTGTTTAATGTGAACTTGGTGACATTCTGAGCTGATTGGGATCTGGCATTAAAAGCATTATCTATCTGCCCCACAAAATTATCTTCGAGCAGGTCTTTCATTAATTTAACTACTTTTGAGATAAAGCAGACTATCATACATCTCTGTTATTCATCCAGGCATCCTCTCATTATGCATCAATGATACAAATTCTTCTACAGCTATTTTTTCATTACCCTTATCTTGATTATGCATTAATGAGTGTTTACAGTGGGGGTGTCAGTTCCAACTACAGTTTATTTAGATTGTTCGCTCATTAACCTCCTCTAGTGCCCTGTGTTCTGCTAAATGTCTATCCCCTAGCCTGCTTTTTCCACTATGTCTGTCAATAAGGTGACACCATCAAAAAATATATAGCACTGTTTCCTGTGCCTATTCCATTTCTAGCTGTACTATTTCTGCAGTTTTTTTTTCTTTCACTTGGCTATAAATATTTTTGTTTTTTAAAGCTACCGAATTTCCTGGATCTGGGTAGGGCTCCATTTAGGTAGCAGTTTGATAGTACTAGCTATAAGGCTGATATTTGACTCTTTTTCTGATTCACACTTATACAGTGTTATCACAAAAAGTGACATTTCTGATTGAAAATGGCAATCAAAAATACAAAAATCAGATAAAAATTATTTTGATAATGTGGAGGCCTGCTGCTTACATATACTAACTCCAAGATCACTGTGTCTTAGGGAAAGAAGAAACCGGCAAGACACTGCAATCTCAGTCATTAAATACAAAACATAGAAATCAAACAAAAGACAGAGTCAATTACTAATATATTGCATTTAAGGCTGATATATAATATTACTCATCTAATACCACGTCCACTTTCCTTTGGCAAAGTCAGTGAGCAAAGATTATATTTATTTCTTCACTTCTTATCAGGGGACTGTAGAAAGTTCTAATTTATGGGTTGTTTCAATATAACTAAGGCTATGCTAAATGTTATGACTATTCTCCTTTTGAAAGTAATTGAATGAATTTATGTAAAGCCCTTTAAAAATTAATAATAATAATAGTAATAATAATAATATAACCTGCCACCTAAAATGGCATGTTTACATACATTCTGAGTGTGTCTGTTCTTTTCAAGTATGGTGGTTACCTTGCAAGCAATTAAATAGTCAGGCTGGGGAAGTGTGGAAGCAGAGGTGGGGTTTTGCTGATACAGATTTAAATTTATCAATGGACTGCTTGTAATTTTTTGAGGGGGGACATTGAAAACATTTTGCATATGAGGGTGCTGCAACCATTTGACTACCAAGTACAAATGATATTTAAGGAGGCAGAGAGAAGTGCTCTGAAGTAGGAACTAGAGGTACTACAGCACCAGTGATGATTATAGTTAGAAGTTCTTTTGGGCACTTGCAGGCACTAACTATAATGGATGATGAATCAGTGCTTCATGAAGGAGGGCTAATCCATCAGACCACCATGGGCAGTGAATAAAGTACACTGGAGAGAGCTAGCTGTCTCAAGATAACCAGGCAGAAGGGGGGTCTTGGCTCATGTGCATGGGCCGACGACGTTTATTATACATGTTTTATTTCTTTAAAATATGACTGTTGCTTCACAAATATAATATCACATATTTATATTTCAGTTTACTTTATCTTAAAGAATAATTTACTTTCAATTTGTTTGTTGACTGTCAGAAGTTGTGGACTGACATTATTTATTCCTTTCGACCTCTTAGTGCAAGAAATCTGGATAAAGCCCGACAAAATGAGGATCAAAGGCCCAAAAATAGGGACATATTTTAAATATTGCTCTTATAAACTTAGAAAGTTGCTAGAGTAACAGGGCTTGTTTTAACATACATTTTCTGAAGGATTCAAAGTCTGAAACTCAAATGTATGTCATTATTTAGTGACTTCAGTCCTCGGATCATCCCATTCATTTGCCAGAAAACAACAACTTTTATGAGGAACAGACCAAAAAATATGAGCCAAAAATCTGGACATTCTGTGAAAATCTGTACAGTTGAGAGGCATGCGTCATTATTGCTTTCCAGTTTGTTCATCGTACCTGTCTGCTGCTGTATTTCATGTAGCTTATCCTTTTGTTTTCTTGTGCTTCATTGTGCTCCTCTGTTTAAATATTGTACTTAGTTTAGCACTGTGCTGTAACTTTTGTGCTTACATTATGTATCGTCAGCTGCGATGGAAAGGCAGAAATTGTAGAAATAATTAAAACAATGAAAATGAAAGCCTCACCTACCCGAATTCCTGTGTGCAGTTCACTGATTCTAAGAAATCCTACAGTCGCATATCTCGAGTTGCATATAACACAGAAATGAAAACTGAGAGTTTCAGTTATAGATGGTTGTTTCAGGTTAAGGTGTGTATGGCAAGTCAGAGGTGTTCAAATGTTCTGGCATCCCTAGATATGCTACAATCACCACGAAGAAAGGAAGAAGAAAAGGAAAACCTTAAAATGGAGAAAAGCAGTATACTTGGTGTCACTGGCCACATATAAAGCACAGGTGTGGCACAAAAGAAAATGCCCAGGCTGTATATAGAGGGCTGTATCCACCATGTAGAATAGAAGGCGAATGGAAATGGAGGTTGATGCTGTTTAGAAAACAAGACATCTGCATCTCATGGAAGGGCTATTACATTTTCAGGAGAGGCAGACAAGGAACTTTTGAAAACCAATCCACAGCATCATGTGCCCATATAAAGGAGAAAGTGATGACATCTCAGAACATCTCAGTCATCTAATAGAATGGTGTGTCATGGTCACAGCTGGGGAGGTGCTGTACTACATATTATGAAAGTAGAGTTTGCAGCAGATAATATAAGTACAAAGGAAGAGGGAAGGACAAGTGGCAAAAGTGTACCCCACCCTGAAGCAGTTCCATTAGAGGATATGGCCTTCAAGGCAGCAAGCCCCATTATATGGCATGTACTGAAGGAGGAGGGATGGAACAAAATGGAGGTCAACACCATGTGGCAGAATATAGTTCTGGTACCACAAGCAGATATGTGTCTCTTGGATGAGCCATTTCTATCATGGGCTACTGCATGTCAGCAGCTTTATACCATTTACTGTCAATGTACATCTCCCCTAGGACAACCACTTTGTGGCTATGTCATATGTCTTAATGACAAAGAAGATCATGTCATCCTATTACACCTTGTTTGAAGTGTGATGGATATTGCCCCTGCAGAGGAAGCTTAGCTACAATATGCTTACATCATTTTAAACCTTCTGTGGACCTCCTTTAGAACCATTGCATATTGTTTCGCTTGGCTGACCTGCAGGGCGCTTGTGCCTTCTCTACGAGATCATGTGCATCTATGATCATGGTGGTGGTACTCCGTGTACCCATCCTCCCAACAGGAAATAAAGCTTTGGTTGAGCTTGCATCATTTCTAAACCCCCCCCCCCACACACACACACACACACACACACACACACACACACACACTCACTCACACACACACTGAAATGCCTTTGTACGTTCTACACCTGCTGTTCTTTATATATCTCTATATAACAATATGCACCGATACCTGTAACATAGACCAACTCAGTCATTATGGTTACATCAGCTAAGGATAATTCCATTCTCCATCCATGTTTTGACATTGTAAACTGCTTCTTAAACTAAATGATGTTGCATATTTTTGCTTATGTAATGTTTTTTAGCATATCCTTGTATGTGTAAATATGTTTTGTTCTTTTATTATTTGATCCTATTCATTTGGGCTGTGCCTGCAAATGGTCCATTGAGATCAGTGTACTACCCCGGTAAACCAGTATAAATAAATAAATAAATCAGGGATGCTGTCCACCTGCGGCATGCTGAGAAGTCTGAGTCTATCTCCACCTTTCAGGTTATTTGGACATAACTATGTGCTTGGCTGGACAGCCAACTGAAGCTACTTTATGACCCTTCATTCTGGTCTGTGCATGATCTGACACTCTAGGAGCTGCCATGGGTACAAAACTTGGTGGAAGTTTGACATCACAGGGTGCGGTTCTTCATGCATGGATGTGTTATGACTATTTTTAAATCTTTTGTTGGTACAGAGATTAACACACTAGAGTGGTCATCCTGTGAGAGTACTCTTTCCCCCTTCACTGAAGAAATGATGCTAGAAGTAAAGGGCAGACCAGCCAGCTGGTATAGTGTCTAGGTGGGAGATGTGCAGCTGTGTGGACCACAATAAGACTATGAGACATTAATTCCAATGTGTAGAATGCATGGATATATCTGTTTCCATTGTGCCCTGCAATGTTCATGCATTATGGTGGCATAGATTTCAAATGCATTATGAGGTCATCAACACATATGTATGGATATGGAGTGTGGCATATTCCCACAAGGCTATTTCACTACAGCTCTCCCTGGACATCATTGTGCAGCACCCCTTTCAGCTGTACCCTTTGTGGATGATCAATATACTTACATTTGCATCTAGCATTAGGGCTTTTGAGTTATGCATTGCTTAAAAAGGAGTGGTTTGCTATACTTTAACATTTAGGTTAGCCCCTCTTATCTGTCTGCTTCTACATAATGTGCAGTCTGCATCTGTGGTTATCAGTGCATTCCCTTGCTGTGTCTTTGTGGATTTGTAATATAAGGTACTGTTACAGCATAAAGTGCTGTTATTTGCTGCATCACTTTACATGTTTTCATCTTCATTTTGCTGTTTTAAGGCCATTAAGTTACTGTCTGTAGCTTCTTGCTATGGTTGCTGTTTCAAAGTGAATTCCTGTGGACTTTATTTTTTGCACTTCAGTGTCTCTGTGTATGTGCATCTGTCTTCCAAATTTGCTTGTGTTTGAGTTTCTCCATCTCAGGCTGTAATGTGTGATGTGCGCTTGTTGAAAGAAATGTGAGCAGAGCCACTGTAGTGCACATCACATAACTATGTCACAGCTCAAAAGAGATCCAGGTCCATCCATTTAAGTGAAAACTAAAATAACATGGCGCAAGTTGGTTACACAATGAGGAGCTTTGTGTATGTTTGGGCATGTGTAGGAAATTCTACTGTTTTTTTTTTTTTTTGTGTGTGTGGAGTTCAGATATGTACTGGCTTGTTTATTCAGAAATGGTGCCTAGGTACTCCAAGCTGGTCTGGGTGGTTTAATTAGGACATATCTAGAACTGGCATGTTCTTAATTAAGCACTGAATGATACTGCGTTCCTAAACATAATTACTTGATATATTACTGAGACTTGTATTCGTGATTGATTAACTGACTTTTATTAGAAAAAATGATCAAGTTACAGATAATAACATTACCAGGAGCAGCATGAGCTCATAAAATGGCTAAATAAGTTACTGAGAGATGAGAAGTATACTTTTACAGATTGATAAGATTTAAACCCAGGTTTATAGCCTTGCAGCCCAGTGCTTTAGCCAATGTATTATTACTAATACAGTTAGGCCTGCCCTGTCTCAGCCAGTATTATAGTGTGACTCATGGCTTGCTTCTGTCAGACTGTCACACAGTGCCCTTGTCACTCAGTTTGCAGCTTACACTGATGAATATAAATGGGAACAGTTACCCAAAGACCTGCAATCAACGAGTAGGCTCTTACAATGGTTATTTACACACATATATATATATATATATATATATATATATATATATATATATATATATATATATTTTTTTTTTTCCATGGTCAGGTGTCAGGCTCTGGTTGGTTAGGGCTGTCCCTGTTAGCTGTTTCACCTTCTCCCATAATATACTGGTGTTCTCAGTACAGGATTTACCAGTTAAGGATGTGGACCTCTTCATTCTAAATAGTATGAGTTCAAAGAGGAACAAGTCTGCCTCACTGCACATTTTCATATGCAAATAAATAGTGTGGTAGTGTTTCTCTGGTCTTTTCTATATTGCTTGCCATGTCCTTGGGGAACACATACTGTATGTTATCAAACTAAGTCTTTTGACAGGTCTCTTCTTTCTGGTCTTGCATACTTTTATAACCAGGTTACAAACAGCTTTAGGCAGCTTATTCCAGCCTACCCCATCACTTCCTTATAAGACATACTTAAAAATGTAGATATCATTCACTTTGATCAATATATGCTTACAACTACCATTTAATTTATTTTTTTCTGTTATACTGGAATACAGAGCATCCTATATCACATCAGACTAATATACATTTTGCATACAATACATGACCTCTTTTTTGGTTTTGTTGATATATTTAAAATACACTAAATATTAAATTGTAGTTCTTGGTCAAACAATGCACGTGAGTACATTTTTTCTGTATCTAATTGTGCATTTAGTAATCAAGTGCCCATCTAATTAAGTTCTGCCAATAAGCAAAGTACTTTTCTTCTGCTCGTTTCTGCTACTTGTGCTCATGGTATGCCTGGGTCAAAACTGATAATGTCCGCCTGGATTAGTATACTAACAAGCATTGAATACTGTACATCTTGAATACTGTACATCTCTGTATTAGTCAAACCTTCTGCAGAAATATTTTTCATGTTCAACATAAAGATTCTGCTTTGCATTGAAAATTTCCCATAAAAGCTAGCCTGATTGTCTCAAGTAATTACAGATTCTCCAGGTACCTTTTCCAGGCACTGGACAGCATCATTCATTGCCTTAGACTTACAGTTACTCTTTGTGTCTGAAGGAGTTCTGGAATACTGGATTGGAACTTACAGAGGTTACAGTGTGAGACTTTTTGGGGAAAAATGTTACAAACTTATAGCATGAACAAAATGTTCATATTTATTGAACAATAAATGAGAAGTACTATTTGAAAATTATAAATAAATCAGTCAATACAAACTAATTTTTACACTGGCAAGCATTTATATATGGCAAGTCTTACACTGGATTTTTTGTAAGTCACAATAAACAGATTAACCTTATTTTTTCTGTGCAGTAAATGTTAATGTTTAAGTTTTATAAA
This sequence comes from Protopterus annectens, assembly GCF_019279795.1. Lineage (NCBI taxonomy): Eukaryota > Metazoa > Chordata > Ceratodontiformes > Protopteridae > Protopterus > Protopterus annectens. Next base: position 786,155,924 of record NC_056725.1, read on the forward strand.
CAACATACAGTATGCCATTATCCAGTCAAGGCAGATAAGTAATATCAGAAACAGTTTTGTTTGACAATTTATAGGCTTTCATAGAGGGAAAGGAATGTACGGCGACATTATCCAGCTGTTAAGCTAATCACATAAATGTGGAAATTATTATAAATGCATAACTAAGTATTGAGCAACAATTAATATACCTATAGCTGTACTAGACAGTGGTCAGGTATCAGTAGCAGTGCTGTTACCCGTTACACAAGCTTTAAGCTGGTAGCTTCCCCAGGCCTGTATGTAACATGTTTTTTGTCATTATTATCATAAAGATAAATATCTCACAGCTGAACCAAGGTAAACCTAGGGGGTATCATTGGACCCTACTGAGTTAATGGTCTTGTCCTCGCTATGTCTTCCACTGACAACACATAACAATTAGCAGGAAGCGTTTGTTTTTCCAAGGTCTCATCATTTTCAGTAACAGGTAGACATGCCAGAAAATGGAAAGAATAATTTACACCGACTTGAAGACCTATTAGTGTGAACTTTGCAATGAAAAAAAAATGCAGTCCGGCAGTGAGTTCAGAAGATTAAGCCCATGAGCTGCTTCCTGAAGGACAGGATTTGCTTCTCTCAGCTTTCATTTCCCTGCTGTGTGACTCTAAGCAAGTCACTTATACAGACAGTGCTTTAGGGAAGTGAGAAATTAGGCCAGGCTGCTCAAGGTCTTAGGTTCATAGGTTCATAGGTTCGTACTAGGCTATCTGCCCTAGGGCATTTATAAGCCTAGCCAGAGTGTATCTGGCTTACACCACCCCTTAGGATGAGAATACTACACCCTTTTAGGGTTTAGTTTACTATGCCTCTGTCTAGTAGTGACACAGAGATGACCCCCGGGGTAAACCTATGATCTCCCATCCACTCGTCGAGATTTCTCTTGAATAGAGTCAGTGAGGGGCTCTGCCTAACATGGACTGGGATTCTGTTCCAGAGTGTAGGGAGCCTCTGGGTTATGAATCTGTCCCTCCAGCACATTCTATTTATTTCTGTGTTGAGGTTTAAGTCACTTGTTCTCGTGGCTCTGATGGATTTGGATTTTCTGAGGTGGAGCATGTCCATTAATTCAGGATTGGACATGGCCTTGTACGCCAGGCACAGATCACCTCTGAGTAAGCGGTATGCGACTGAATAGAGCTGGAGTTTTTCAGTCGGGCAGCATATGACATATGTTTAAGACCCTTTATCCTCTTGGTGAGGAACTTTTGGGGTCTTTCCAACTGCTGCAGGTGTTGGGTGAGATACATCCCAAATGGGGCATTGTACTCAATCATTGGCCTGATAAGAGAAGAGTACAGGGCACAATGACCTCTCTTGATCTAGATGTGAAACCCTTCATGATAAGGTGGACAATATAGAAGGTCTTCCTAACCACTTTGGCAATGTGAGTGTCAAATGAGAGGTTACTGTCAACCTGGGTCCCTAGGTCCCTGATTACCTCTTCCGTACTTAATGGATTACCTCCTATGTGGTAATTTGTCGGTACCTTGTTTTTCCCAAAGGGTATGACTATACATTTTTTGGCATTCAGCTTAAGGCCATGGCTCTGGCACCAATTATCCGTTTCTATGAGGCCTCTCTGAAGGATGTTTGTGTCCGCTGGAATATCAATTATGGCGCCCAATTTGCAGTCATCTGCAAACTTTGTCAGCCACAATCCTCCTATGTTTGCCTGTACCTCGGAAAAATAAATGCCGAACAAGAGGGGTCCCAGGACTGAGCCCTGTGGGACACCGCTTGTGACTGGCTTAGAGTCTGACATAGCTCCAGCAACTCTGACCCTGTGGATTCTGTCCTTGAGCCAGTTTGTAACCCATCTTGTGACATATGCATTTACATTTAAAGCTGGTGAGTTTGCCTATGATGCCCAAGTGGGGTATTGTGTCAAAGGCTTTTGCAAGGTCAAGGTAGGCTGTGTGAACTGCCTTACCCTCATCAATGGCCTTAGTGACTGTTTCAAAAAAGTCGACCAAGTTCAAAAGGCAGGATCTGCCCTTGACAAAGCCAAATTGGGTAGGATCCAATGTCTGTAGGTCCCCAATGTCTTTGTTTATGAGTTCCATAATGATCCTCTCCATAGCTTTGCAGACCAGGCTCGTCAAGCTTATGGGGCAGTAATTTCCAGGGTCCGTAGAAGCACCACATTTGTGAAGTGGGACCACTGTTGCCGTACGCCACTCTTTGGGTACATATCCTGTGGTAAGGCTAAGATTAAACAGCAGCCTTATGTGTGGGTTTAATTCCTCTTGGAGTTCATGTAGCACACAGCCCGGGACACCATCCGGTCCCATTGATACTGTGTTTTTAGCTTTAGAGAGGGCGGCTCTCACCTGGGCATCTGAGATGTTAGGGAGGCTACACTCTGCTGAGACAGTTATTTCTCCTTTTTGGGGGGGGGGGAGAAATTTGCACTGAACCTGTCTGCCAGAATGTTGGCAATGTCAGTGGGTTCAGTGTATTTTGTGTCATTTTGGACTAACTCTGAGCATATCTGGGAGTTTCCACCCAGGTTTCTAACATAGCTAAAGAAGGCCTTGTGATTGTCTTTTGTGTCATTTGCGATTTTTCTCTCAAAGTTGGCCTTGGATGATTTTATGAGTGATCATAGTTTTTTGCTAGTACTGATCAGAGATGCCTTCCCTTTTAGGGATTTTGCTCTGTCATGTAGTAGCTTCCTCCTTCTGTTGTAAAGTTTGTTTATGGCTGGGGTCCACCAGACCGGTCGCCTGCTTTTGGGGGAATGGGTCTTGGTTTTATTTGGGATTGCATGATCCATACTCTCCAGTGTCTTCAGGAAGGCTGTGTGGGGTTCCTGAGTTTCAGAGGGTGGTCTGTAGCATGCTATAAACTGTAAGGCAGTTTTGCCTATGGTTAGTTGCACCTGGATAGTCTCCGATGCTTCGTGCATTGCCACTAACCTGGAGGTGTGGGTATCTTTGATGAAAATGGATACTCCCCCTCCTTTTGTGGTTCTGTCCAAGTTTTGGGGCCGAAAAGCATGATATGAGGTAAAACCTGATAGTGCTGGGGTGCTCTCAGGAGCCTTGAACCAGGTTTCAGTCACTGCACAGACATCGATGTTCTCCATACTGAGGAGGGCCTCGAGGGCGTTCATCTTGAGGTTTAGACTTCTGGCATTGAGCAGCATTACCCTTAGTTTTTTTCCACTTGTGTTTTCTAGGGAGGTAGGTTTGTCATTTGAGCCTTGCCTAAAAAAGGCACTATGGGGGTGGCAAGAGCCTTGGCCAATATCCGGAAGCCCACGGGTGACAGGTGCAAACCATCCCTTGCGAAGCAGCGTGGCTTGTCAAGCATGTCATCCCAAGCAGACAGACACTGGATCCCCTTAGAATGACACCAGTAATTAAGCCAATTGTTAAAACTGATCATTTTGTCTTTGTACTGTGGCATCATTCTTGGTGAGGGTAAGATGCTGCTCAGGGTCATACCGGCCTGGGCTACATAATCAGAGAGCTCCTCTATGTCTCTTTTCATGTAGTCCAGGGAGGTACGTCTCAGGTCGTTCACAGCAGCATGTACAATGACTGAGTCATATTTGTACTTGCTGTGGAGTGACCTGAGTGCTTGTGTTATGTGGCGGATTCTAGCTCCCAACAGGCAGCTTACTGTGACCCTCTCCTTGTTCAGTCTGGTGAGCTGGACGTCAGTGTGCCTGACTATGGAGTCACCTATTACAAGTGTGTCTGGTATGTTGTTTGGCCTTAAGGGCTGTGACTGTTTAGCACACTGACTTTGTGAGCTATGTGTTGCATTTGCTATGTCTTGAGGTGGTGGTTGCTTGGGTGTCTGCTTTGGAGGCCTCTGTTGTTTTGGTAGATTTTTAATCAGCGCCCAGTATGTTTTTATGTGTTTATGTGTTTGGTTTGCAGTTGTGATAGTTCTATGTGAGACTGGGTTTGTGGTGTGCGTGGTTACCTTCTCCTCCTGACTGTCTTGCCAGTACTGAATTGAGAGAGCTCAGCCTCCAGTTTGGCTATATAGTTGCATCTCTCGCATATATTTGTATTTGTTGGGAGGAGGAGAGGGTTGTCTGTGTACATGAGGCAATTGTAACATTGCCTCAAGATTCCCAGATTCACCAGCTGAACAGGAGAGGACGCCAGCAACTGACCCTTCGACATGCTAGAAATAGTGAAAAAGATTGCTGTGTAACTGAGTCAGAAAGGACCTATAGGGAAATGGGTTCTCAGCAGAATTTAGGTGAATGAAGTACTTTTCGTTTGTTTAAGAGTGCTTTACCTGTATACAAAATGCTTTAGGAGCAAGTGCTGAGCTTTTCAGATAGAGTATAGGCTGTTTAGATTGCAAGTAGAACAGTTCTAAGGGAAAAATTGAAGAGCAGACTTGGCGGAGCCAGAAAAAGTTTAACCTTGTTTAACCGGCGCTGCGCTATACGCACGACCGCGCAAAGCCGTGCAAAGGTGGATTTTAAGCAGTGAACTACAAAAGAGCTAGCTTAGTAACTACCTAGGATAATGGCACACAAATTCAGGGGCAACATATATTTTTAAAATGTGAAAAGTCAGTACCCCATATGTGGACAAAGTAAGGTGATCATGATGACATTGTGGAGGTCATTGCATAGTAGTACAAGGAATCAGCCAAGGCTAAGAGTCTAAATGGGAGGAAAGGACAATGTTACATGAAACCATTTTCATAGTATCATAGTAGAATACAAGGCTAATGACACAAGGGGCCATTTTAAGCCTAGTCAAGTTCCCCAAAATAAAATTTGGTAGGTAATGGTTCACAAATGTTTTGTGGAGGATGTATATTCTTAGGTAGAAAAACAATTACAAGCTTTCTCCCTCTTCTAGCAGAAACATGGGTGGCAGATCAGGGGTATATTTGCAGTTCCCATCCACTGGTTCAGGTTCTGCTTGAATAAATGCAGGGAGGAACTCTTCTTCATATGGATGGGAAGCTTGTTCCAGAGAAGGGGCAGCTTCTAAGACATAAACCTGTCCCTCTAGAACATCATATTTATGTTGCTGTTGAGGTTTAGGTCCCCAGATCTGGTGTTTCTGATGCTAATTTGTTTTCTGAACATGTAACAAATGCATTAGTATCTTTTTATTCCTTATATCTCCTTACTCACCTTTTTTCACTTACTTCCTTACTGCTATTGAATTCTCTTCCCTGACTTTCTCTCTAAACATACCATAAGCCTGTTTTTCCCTCATTTCATATTGCAATTTTTATTTGTATTAGACTCACTTAATTTCTCTACAAACTGTCTAAAATTTGTCTAAATATTAAATGTTTGTCATATATCTTGTATCAATGTTTAACCAATGTTTTTATATTGTGTGTAATTTGTTATAATTGTTTAAACTACAGATTTTTTTTTTACTTTTGAAGATTATAAAATTATTGTTCTTAAAAGTGTTTTGTAATAATTTGGAGCTTTTCCCCTTGGGCCTCTGCTGAAAATGGGCTTCTACCCAGTTGGACTTTCCCAGTAATCAAACATCAATGAATAAATAAATAAATAGACAAACAAACAAATAAATAAATAAATAAATACATTAGTGCTGGATCAGAAGAAGCTTTATAGGCTAGGGCATAGGTCACCACTCAGCAGTCTGTGAAAAACTGAATGTAGGTACTGTGACGAAAGGAGATACTGCCAACTCAACTAGCTGGAATTTTGTAAATAATTATATGTCATTTGTGAATATCAGCATGATTTATACAGAGGTGTGACAAAGGGAGATACTGCCAGCCCAGCTATCTGGAATTTTTTAAATAAGTATATGTCATTTGTAAATATCAACATGATTTATATAAGATGTTTGCGTTACAAATGTATTGGAACTGTATGTCATATAAGATGGCTTGTACATACATGTGTGCTGAAAAGTTATTTTACAAAGTGCTATTTGAAATATATCCACAGTTTACCCAAATGGAAAAGAACAGAAATGTATATGCACTACTGTAACTGTTTAAATGTATATTTTAACAGTGAAAACTGGAATACAGGAGGTTAACTTCAGAAAAATAGCTGAAATTAAATTACTTTATGGCTAGGCCATAAAAATATGTTATCTTTCAGTGCAGCAGGAGACACAATGTCTGTACTACAGAAGTTTTCTGTATTGTCTTTAAATGAGGAGGAATGTAAATTGTTTTATGACTTCCACCATCTGCCAAAAGATCTGATGTCTATGTATTTTCATAGGTAGATGCTAAATACTTCCAGATTCCAGTAGTGAAGGTTTTCACCTGGGATAGAGTCAGATGACAAGAAATGATGTCATTCTGCAAGCTATACCAGCAGTAATATTTGATATATTAATTTAAGAAGTCACTTAGTGAGAGACAGCATTCTGAATTCTGTCTTGGACCTGGCAAGAACAGGAGCCATTCATCACACATCTTCTTGCTCTGTACGTAAATTAACTAGGGTATAGTAATTCTCTTAGATTTAGTCAGGAATATAGTGAAGCATAATTTAGATGTCTTTCAACATGTATTTGAGAATGTCCTGCAATGTTTATTTAAATATTTTCTGTGATTTTGAACTCTGATGTCACTGTAAATATATATTTATTATTGTCTTGCTCTTTTATTATTTATTATTCAATATATTTAAACCTTTTACTGTGGCTGATACGTGTAGAGATATTCAAGTTCTGAGAGTACATGCATATTTATTTGGCGACACCATATGGGCTACTCCTAATAGCCTTGCTCTTAGTCAAACTACCATTTGTATTAATAGTAACATTACACAGTAAGATTTGACATCCTTTGCTAAGGGTCTTAAAGAAGCTGATAAGTAGTGGCTGGTGGCAGGAAAAACTACCTTATAGTCTGGGCAAAAGGGGGCATAGCTAGTAAACATGTGCCAGCCTTTCCCATGTGTGTGTGTGTGTGTGTGTGTGTGTGTGTGTGTGTGTGTGTGTGTGTGTGTGTGTGTGTGTAAAATAAATCTCCAAGAGTGTGTGTTTCAGCTACTTGGGCAGGGCCATGAAGCACTGGCTGGATAGAGAGAGTGTTGGAGGACTTGGCTTGGAACCCTGGCTAATGACTTAACTCTATAGCTGTGTCAGTGGGGAGTCTTATTGGGGATCTGGAGAAAGAAGGAGAAATCAGCCCCAGACTGACTATGGTCTTTGTCTGCTCTTAAGGGAAATTGCACTTGATGGCGAGAGCTGCATCTGGAAATACTGTGTGTGTAGTTGTCATCCTCCCAATATACACCCCCCCTCACTGGTGCTAGTGGTGAGGATTGAGGCTTCTTGATTACTGTTGCCAGTGGTAGGGCATCACAAGTACAATGATTTGAGGTGGTTTGCATAGGACTGGTTTTCTACCCCTTGTAGTCTTTTTGCGAGAAATCTCTGTGGATACTCTAATTGTTGCATATGCCTGGTAAAGGGCTCACCAAAAGGGTGTTTTATTCAATGATAGGTCTTATAAGGGCAGTGTACAATGAGTCAATGATTTGTTTGGACTTGATGTCATATCTTTACTTATAAGTTTTTCAACCTGGAATGAATGTGCATCAGTAAACCTGCTGGATTAGTGAAGGAGTGGAAAATGATGTAGGGTCTACATTAAAAAAAACCTGCAGGGACAATCTGACGGAATTACACAAGGGGCAGTCATGATTATTGGATGCTAACTGCATAGCTGACACTGCCATACCTCTCAACCTCTTAGAGCAAGAAATCTGGACAAAGCCATAAATAAAAGTGGGACAAAGGCCAAAAATAGGGAAAATTTTTAAATATCGCTGTTACAAACTTAGAAAGTTGATAGAATAACAAGTTGTGCATTAGCATGCATTTTCTGAAGGGTATGAAGTTTGAAACTCAAACACCCTTCATTACTTTCTAACGTCAATCTTTAATGATTTGTCACTAATTTGCCAACAAACCACAATTTTATGAAAAACGGACTAAAATATAAGGCAAAAATCTGGACATTCTGCAAAAGTCTTTACAGTTGAGAGGTATGAACACTGCTACTGTGCTGTCCTCTCAGTTACTGAGTTATGCAGAGAGAGAGAGAGAGAGAGAGAGAGAGAGTAAGCAGTTAAAAAACTTACTTAAAAAAAAAAATAAATATGTAATGCGAAATAAAGCAGAAGCATATACTTATTCTTCAAAAATGGAGCTTACTTCCACATTGTTTCCCAACTTCTTGATGAGTTTGATGAGTTTGCAGGCACCTCTCTGATGTTGGCTGCTGTTATGTAGTGCTTGGAAGGATGATATTATAACAAGATGCCTGAAGCATATATTGCAGTGTAAAAAGATTATAATGGCATCATATATATATATATATATATATATATATATATATATATATATATATATATATATATATATATATAGGGTCCCCTACAGAATTTCAGAGATTAAAACTTTGAAATTCATATGATCAAAGGCCATATGATCGAAGTTTGAAAACTTTGAAATCCTGAACGGAGATCGGCATACAGTGTGGAACGGGAGATTTCCCTTTTCCTCGCTGTAGTGTGATCTTGGAGTTGGCATATTTATGTAGTGGGGGTGTGGGGGGTGCAGAGGGTCTTGCCCCCCTGCAAAAACATGTTTTGTGATGTGTTGACTGCTTTTTGGGGGGATGTTTCTTAATTTCGAGATTCCAAGATCTCACGGTTCTGATTTCGATATTCTGAACCTTGGGATTTTGATATATATCAGTGATTTGCATTATAGTATTATTTATTTGTTTATTTTTTTGTTGTGGTGGGTGATGGTGGACTGAACCACTCAGGTCTGTTTGCAGCTACAACCTTGTTACAATAAATTAAAGTATGACAGTTTTGAAAATGTTTACAGTGACACAAGTTACACAAATCAACAAACAAGTCAAAATCAGCCACTTCTAATGTGACTACATTGAAGGACGTAGCAAGAGAGTGGTGCCAAGGGTTGATCTTGGTTATTAGGAAGATGAAGTTCACGGATAATTTAATTTACTAAGTTTACATGAGTATACAGTTTAAAGCCTACAAGTTTATGATGGTGTGCAGTATAAATTACCATTCATTTTTTAAATACATCAAAGATAAAAATGCAATAGATAATTAAAAAAGATATTGGTATAAGGTGCAATGACAGAAATAAAAAAGTACAGATTTAACAAAGGAGAAGTACAATTCAGTGACTGAACAAAATAATTCCAGACATTACAAAGTAGCTGTTTTTTTCTGTTTCTAACAATTAGCAGTGAACTTGGAGTTGGCTAGATTAAGTAGGAAGAGGCCCAGCCCCCGTGAAGGATGTAAGGTTTTCCTTTCACATAATAACTGTTACATTTTGATAAAATCTTTCAGGGAGTACACTTTCAGTTTATTTTATTTATGCATGTATGTATGTATGTATGTATTTTTGCTAGAGATTGCATTTGATGAAATGTACTTCTGAAAGCTGTACCACACCAATTAAGCCATATCAAAAGAAGTAGGCTAAAACTGAATACAAGAATTTCTTAAAGATTAGTTTTTTTATAGTATTTACAAAACAAGGGCAGAGAGTACTAAAGGCATTTAAAAGGACCACCTGGTAGGGAGGTTTGCTAATCACTGTCAGCCAGTTTAAGGAAAATGAAATCCTAAAATAATTCATCTCTCAGGGCAATGTTTGTAAATGTTTCATCTCCCAAGGCCCTTCTTACAGTTATCAAGGATATCAGAATTTGTCAGATATTTGGGATGCATGGCTAGGCTTAAGAAGGCCCTGTGGTCGTTAGCCTAGTAAACAACTATGAACCTATGAACTAAAAGTAAACTTAATGGTGACACTTGAATAACCTCATGTTCAGAGCTAATTACTTTTATAACATATTTGACTGAATGGAATGCCTACTCTGAAAATTTTCATAAAAACATTTGAATATGACTTTCACTTGTCATTGTGCTTTGAATGACTATATTGGAAATAGTTTTCCTATGTCTTAACTGAATTTCAAACATTTGGTTGCAATTTTGCTAAGATATGAAAGGGTTAAGATATCAGTTTCTAAGAAAGAATGCCATTTGCTCACTGCTGGGGTGTATTTTCTTGCAGATCTCACTTAACCATAACTGTTGAATTCAGACCAATATGTGACAGCTAAGTAAGGTACATCCACGTTTGTTATATTATTCCAAAGCATATCTTAAAATGACATCACTATTACCTCCTTTTTTCAGCTATATTCATAGTTCATAGGAGATTACTAGGCTAATGGTTTAACAGCCCTTACAAACCTACCCAGTATAACCTAATTTTACCCAATATGTGGTCTTTACGGACAAGAGGATGGAATAGGTCTGTGCATATGCCTTGGTTATTTTACAGATTGTTCTTGTCCATAAGGGACATATGAGCTACCCCAGGTATGAATTTGCAGTTCCCCATTCATTGATCCAAACTGCATTTGAAGAGGTCTAGGGAAGGTCTCTGTTTAACGTGAATAGGAAGCCTGTTGCAAAGAAGGGTTAATCTCTGTGATACATAGCTGTCTGTCTAGCATGTTTTGTTTGAGTCACTGACTAGGGTTAGATTCCCACATTAGATGACCCTTGTGCTGTTTGTCTTCCTGATATATAGCAGATGCATCAGGGCTGAATTTGTGAGTACCTTGTAGGTTAGGCATAGGTCACGTCTAAATAGCCACATGCGGCAGAGTAAAGGGATAGAGGTTTTAATTTATCTGCATAAGACATGTTATTAACTCCCTGTATTTTCTTTGTGAGAAGCCTCTGGGGTTGCTTCAGCTGTTGTAAGTGCCTAGTCAAGTACCTGCCAAACAGTGCATTGCACTTGATTATTGGTCTAATGAGGGCTGAGCACAGTGGGACTATAACTCCCTTAAATCTGGATGCCATACTTTTACTACCACACAGAATGACTGCCTCACACTTGAGGACATGTAGAGTTCAAAGTTCAGACTACTGTCTATCTGGTATCTAGATCTCTCACCCTTGAGTCAACTTTTAGGGATGTGTTATTAATGTTGTAATTTGCATGGGCCTTTCTTCCCAAAGGGTATGATAATGCATTTTTTTCACATTATGTTTTAAGCCATGGCTTTGGCACCAATCATTTGTCTGAAGTAGACACTTCTGAAGGATTTCTACATCATGGGGGATTCAGTGATTGCCCCCAGCTTGTAGTTGTCATCAAACATTGTCATTCAGAGGCCTTCCACATTAGCCTTGACTTCAGAAAAGTATATTCTGAATAGGAATGGTCCCAGCGCTGAGACTTGTGGCATAACAATAGTAACTGACCTCTTGTTGGATCTGGATTCACCTACTTTAACCACACGTGTCCTTTCCATGAGTCAACTGGCTATCCATCTGGTGATGTAGGGATTTATACCCAGTTTTGTGAATTTATTTTTAATACATGAGTGTGGGATTGTGTCAAATATCTTGGCCAGGTCAAGGTAGGTAGTATGCACTGTTTTACCATCATCCATGACCCTAGAGACTTTTTCAAAAAAATCCACCAGATTTAGTAGGCATGACCTGCCCTTTACAAAGTTGAATTGGGTTGGGTCCAGTATTTGGAGGTTTCCTCTGTCATTATATATCAGATTCACGACTATTCTTTCCACGGCCTTAATATAAGGCTAGTAAAACTTATGTGCCTGTACTTACCTGGGTCAGTTGTGCAGAGGGATGAGTATTGCTGTCTTCCACTCTGTTGGGGCAAAGCCAGTCTGGAGTCTGTGGTTAAATAGAGATTGCAATTGGCCTAATAGGTCCCTTTTCAATCTGTTTAAGAGGCAACCTGGTATATCAATGGGCACCATTAAAGCTGTGTTTTTAGCTTCAGAGAGTGCAGTGGCAACCTGTTCTTTAGTGATAATTGTGGAGTCAGTGGTAGAGGGTGTTTCTTGAAAGAGAACTGGGGGTGAATAGGAGGTAAAATTTGAGGTTAATTTATCAGCTAGCAGATTTGTTATATCTTCTGGCTAAGTATAGGTGATGCTGTCTACAACTAATTGCGCACATTGTTGGGCACTTGTGTATGCCTCTGCATAGGCTTCTGCATTTTCTGAGCTTGGGGCAGTTTAGAAACTAGCTATGCCATCACTTAATAGGCGGTAGTTTGCCTTAGAAAAGTTCTTAAAGTTTTTGGAGTTAGTTGGGGGATCTAGTTTTACCTTTATTTCAAGGAGATTGCTTTGGGATCTGATCTTACCAGTGAAGACATCACACTTGGGGAGAGGGTGCAGTACTCTCAAATATTTGTGAGGACCAGAACTAGGATATACATACCCCTAGTGGGGGGTGGGTGCAGACTAGCTGCTCCAGAGCATTCAAGTTTCCATTTACAGAGTCAGGAAATCTTTGGGGCTGCATGTTTGTGGCCATGTATACCGCCTAGTTACTGGAGAGATATTTAAAATCACCTATGGGTATGGTATTGGGCTGGATGGTGAGTGATTCTAGTAACTTCAGGTATGATGTATGGGTTTCCTGCTTTGTTGTGGGGGACTTGTAGCTGGATTTTTCCCATGGTTGGTTGGACATGGAGTAACATAAGCATGTCATATTGTTTGACCAGCCTTGAGGTGTGCTTATCCTTTATGTAGATAGATACACCTCTGCCTTTTACTCTTTTATATTCACTGGGTGGTCAGAATGTATGAAAAGTGTTATAGCCATGCACAGCTGGAGTGCTTTCTGTGGCTTAGAACCTTGTTTCAGTAACTGCACAGACATCAGCATTCTTCAGAGTGAGGAGCGCTTCTAGGTATTGCAGTTTCTTTTTTAGACTCCTAGTATTGAGCAGTAACACATTTAGCTTGTCCTAAGTAGCTTTTCTATATTGGAAGGTTTGTCTGTTTGGCAATGCCTAAGAAAGGCACTATAATAGGGGTAGATAATGTTTTGGTCAATATCCAAAAGCCTAGTAGTGACAGGTGAAGACCATCCCACGTGCAATTCTCAAGAAAGGCTGGCAGAATTATACAATTCCCCACATCTTTCTTCCTGGTAGTAGTACTGCCACTGAATATGGCCACAGACCACACACACACACACACACACACACACACACACACACACACACACACACACACACACACACACACACACACACACACACACACACACACACACACACACACACACACACACACACACACACAAATCAAGCTACCCACCACTCTTGATTTAGCCAAATATATGTTAAAAATAGTATATTTCACTGTAGAAGACTCAAAGAAATCTAGCTTTTGCAGGCGCATGCCCAAGGTCTGTCAGCTTACTCCCTTCTTACATAATAAATAGCAATATTTAAATAATATATATGAGCCACAAGATTGTTAGAAGAGAATAAATACTTCAGCTATGATGAAGCAGTATTAATATGTATTAAGTGTGCAGTGGGCAAACAGTATACAGAGAATATGGGAATAATTCAGTTATACAAACAGAATATATATTACAAATAAACATAGCATTCAACACCATCGAACTAAAATTCAGCCTTTCCAACATAGACTGGACTTGCATTCTAAATACATCTGACATCAACCAAGCAGCTACATTCCTTAACAAGTCATTATTATATATCAAAGACTCCAGTTTCCCTGTAATATCTAGGCTATACAAGCACAGCACAGGCCTGTTTGATGGAAGCTACTGTGCTGCAGTGCTTGTGTTGGAAGGATGATATAACAAGCTGCCTGGTGCTGGCAGTAAAGATTAAGGAATATAATGTGGCACACTTTGGAACTCAACAGATATTACCAGGACACATTTACCCAGCTATGAAATTCATCTAAACAAGCCATACGATGGTATCAAAGCATATCAATGATAAACCATTAAAATTCTTGGTGATACAGTCGAAAATATTCTGGAAAGAATTTAATTGACTTACTGGCAATAAACTTCTACCACCCATGCATTCTACACACTCCCACTTGATTGCTACATATTTCCTCAATCACTTCAGTGACCTTCTCCACCCTATCAGTAGCACATGCTAACATGTTTTTGACAGCTTGTCACTCCCATAGATCCCTCTGTTTCACTTCATACACTTTATATTTATTTATTTATTTTTAGCCAAGGACATTAGTCTTCTTCTAGAGAAAATTCAAATGGACAACTGTTCTTGCACTGATATCTTTTACTGCTGGTTTATTTTCCACTGCCATGTCTACCTCATCACACCTCTCCTCCATATTTACAGTATATGATTATCAAACAATATAATGCCATATATATGGAAAATAGCCATTGTCTGCACAAACCAAGGTCCCATTTCCATACCTTATGCACAATTCTAGAAAAGATTGTTTATTCACAGCTCTCAGTATAAAGTCAAACAATATCACCTTCTTTTGCAAAAGCAACACGGATTCTGATCAGGACATAGAGCAACTACAACCATATGGATGCTTACCAATGACATTCTAATGACTATGGACAAAGGTATTTTTACAGAAGTGATTTTCATTTACCTCACCAGGACATTCAAATATGCATTAGTAGTGATGCTATCCCTTGGTTCCAAAATTACTTCAGTAATTGTCACTTCACTGTAAATTTAAATTCCACTTCCTCTTCTACATCCCTACTAATCAATTGTGTTTGACAAGGTTCCACTTTCCCCTCCTGTTCTCTATCCATATTAATAAACTTCCACTTGATCTATTGCACCTACCAGTCTTATTGTATTTATTTAACATTTGTTTACCAGGAAAGTCTATCGGGGGCAGAGCCCATTTTCAGCAGAGGCCTGGAAAGAAATGCTCCAGACACATTTCTTTAGAATGTGGAAGGAAACTGATACACCCAGAGGAAACCTACATGAATGCAGGAAGGACATGCAGACTTCACACAGAAGGCACCCAGCTGAGAATTGAACCGGAGAACCTCTTGCTGTGAGGCGACAATGCTAACCACTGTGCCACCCAATAGGTGTTAAAGGTTACAAAGTTACATACATTTTCCTGTTAAAGGAAGCACACATATTGATTTACAAATATGGTACCAGTATGAAGTGAAAAAAAAAGAAATGCATTACATTTTTTAAATCAGTTTTATCTAGCCATACATCACAGAAATGAATCAGCTTGCTGTTTAAAACCTGAACAAGGATTGATATTTTAATGAGTAGAACATGGAGTAATTAAACAACATGTCCACATTTTGCGCTGGTACAGACACAGTCAACATGGCCTCTTTGCATCTGTGGACATAGGTTCTGATGAAATAATTTGTTTCTTTCTTTTTTACTAATATCCTTTATGTATTTAAAGGACTCAACAAGTCTCTTCATTCATGTGCCTCTTCAGGAATTAGTTATAGATCATAGAAACTCTGCATTATAACCTTGCTATAAAGAGTGGAAATCACTTATGTGTCTTTCTAATGAATCTAAATAACCCAATATCTCATATAAGATGGGACCTGGATTCAGGATTGAGGTAAGATGTGACCAGGGCTCTGTAGAAAGACATGGCATGATGAAAGCTTCCATTTCCTGGAGCAGTTCCCTGTATGATACTACCTGGGCCCTTGTAATAGACAAGAAGACCATGGGACACTGCTGTTGTTTAGTCTGTTTTAACTGTGTCAGGCACAGGTCATTCTTCTTCAGTGATACATCCAGTGATGAATCATTTGTGTCATACAGATTGTGTACTTTTGTGTCATTTTCAGATAGGTAGGTATTCCTTTGCATCACTTCCAGGTGAATAAAATGGACAGACAAATCTTTAACCACTTGTCCACAATAAAGAACAATTGTATGTATTTTGCTAAACAGCTTCAAGGGATGGAATACGCACATATCTGGAGATAGTCTCAAGGTAAATGCAAAAAAAGTGCAAGGTAATAATGTCTGGCAAAAAAAAAATGATCATCACAAACTTTATAAATGGTTCTACCCTTCAAACAGATATGGTTATAAGAGGCTTGGGTACTTATGTGAACAACTATCTCTCATTCACTAGTCATATTTCAACCATGGTCATGAAATCTTTCCATTAGGCCCAATTAATTTCCAAGGGAATCCAAAGACGTCATCTATACTGTCCCTTTATCAGGTCCATCAGTGAATACAGTGCTTCTTATGGTATCTACAAATATAAGCATCTTGTTCAACTGGAAAGGCCCCAGATATCTCTAACCAAGGAAATTAAAGCCTGTATATGCTTCAACTATCATGACAGGTTAGCACAACTGTGTTTATAGTCAGTCACTTACTGGCTGCTCAGTGGTGACAAGTGCCTTGTTTTTAGGGTTATGAAAGGCCCAGTCTTATTTGACCTCCTGTTTATTCACAAAACCAGGTACCTAAATCCACACCAACAAATAAACTAGACTTGCTGGGGGGAATAGGTTCCTAAAGCAACATATTCATAGCATATGGAATAAGTTACCATTACAGAACAAAGTACTACTTTTACTACCTTTAAGGCTATAGTTGATGACTAGATGGGGAAACACCAATTTACAATGGGGCTATGCAAAGACCTGCTCGATTTAAGAGGTGAGAACTATTAACCAGCAACAAACAAGAACCAAAAACTGAGAAAACAGTAATAATCCAGAAGGCAGAATTTGCAAGAAACACACTTTTAAAACACACCTTTTAAAACTTTATTCCATTAAGTGCTTTCAGCTGGAAAATGCCAGCCTTCTTCAGACATTCAAAAATCATGTGACAAACTCTTTTATAGCCCAACCCAACCACTTGAGTCTTAAAGACATAGCATTATAAAACAACAACATATTAAAATGAAATACTTTTAACAATACATTTTTAAAAAACATTATATAAATATTTACATATAACTATCAAATTTTTTTATTTTAACTCATAAGAAATAGACACTCCCTCGGATTCATGAAGCTTGCGCCAGGCGCAGGCATAGCATAGGCGGCATAATGCCAAATATGTCCGCCGAGCGATTCAGGTACGAACCAATCCCATGTGCACTACCAGCGTATGCCAGAGCTACGCAGCCCTTGGCATAGGTATGCAAATCACCCCATGCGCAGTGTCGCACCATGCTAATGAAGGCATACAGCGATTCACGAAGTGGTGCAGGCGTAGTGCAAGCCCATAGAAATGTAAACCAAAAAACAAGGTTTACATTTTCCCAAACAGAACATCGGAGTTATGGAAGTGGACCAGACGCATGTATTACAAAGTTAACATATGTCAATGGCCAAATACACAGCCAATGGCACAAGTAAAGATGCACAACACCTAAAAAACAACATTTAATGTCATGTCCACAGTAACGCACAGTACAACCACAGGGCATGTGTGTGCAAACAGGAACACAAAGGAAATATATAAAAATGGGAGAAAATCGCAATGAAAGACAAATTAGGATTGCACCATAACATGCAATGGTAGGCATGGCACACCACAAGCAAGGCGCAAGGGTTGCCAGGGGCCCGTGACAGTGTTCAGCACTGTAACTATGAATTAGTAGTCAATGCCATGCAAATGAGGCAGGTAATACTGAATCGCAAACGTCCCGCCGGATTAAGGATGTACCTGATGGCGCAGCACTATAACACCGAGGAGTGTATCAAAGGTGATACATGACATCAGCAGAGGGGTGTGCCACCGTATCAGTAAGCACATTGGAGCAATGCAAATCTGGCCTGGCCATTGCTAAGCAAAGCTGAAGGACAGGGATGGGGAGGAGGGTATAGAACCGTTTAGCTGAGAACACACATGGTGCCCAAAAGCGCATGTGTACGGGGATGAACTCGTGCCCGAAACCCGGTAAGCGGATGCATGCGCCGCAAACAATAACACAAACAGGGAAGTCAGGGGAAGAAAAGAAGGAAATGCCAAAGCAGGGTAATTGGCGTACTAATGAGTAATTAACACCGATCAACTCACGGCGGCCAATCGACAGCAGTAGACAAGCCTGCATGCAAAAACCTGCAAAACAGGATAGGGGAGGCATAGGATTGCAAAGAAAGTTGGGGAGGACCTGGAATGCAAAGATAGGAGAACTGTCATAGCAGAGCAAAGCAAACCCACAGTAGATCGGCAATAGCACACATTACGCAAGATAAGCCAGGTCTGGGAAAGTACAAATGAAAGCAGGCAGCTGGATGCATGCCAGCAAATGGTAGGTGTAATGTGCACAAATGTAAACGGAAGGGCAGGAGGTAATTCAAGGCATCCAAATGTAATGCAACACCAAAGGCAGCACAATAGTGGCTTCGTAAATAAAACACAGAAGATACCCTGTAGCCACGATCGTACATACACACCCTATGACATCATCAGTGTTCACAGCAAAACAGTATAAAGTGTGAAAGCACCCAACACACACCTGTGTATTCTCAAACACCGCACCATAGGTGTAAACAGACGGGGAACTTTTAAAATGTACATGTTGGGAGCTGCCATAGCTGTGATTCATCAGCATGTGTTACAGACCGACGGTGTTGTGGAGGATGATGCCGACAACCACCGTATGCCTCGGAGGAGGAGAAGAGTGTTCAGACTAAGGGTAACCTACCAGGGGCTACATGATCTGGCGATAGTAGAGCATTACAGAGTGGACAGGGACATCTTACAGCAAATAGTAGAGCTGTGCTGGCCACGCCTGAGAACCAGAAACAACAGAGGGGAACCCATCCCAGTGGACACGAAGGTATGTGTAAGCTTGCGAATACTAGCCACAGGTACCTTTCAAAGGCCACCTGGAGATATAATGGGGATCTCACAGGCATCGGCATCCAGGGTACTGCACCAGTTCCTGGATGCCATGTTACCACATGCCAATGAGCATATAAACTTCCCCCAAACTCAGGAGGAGTTGGCCAGCAATATGCATCACTTCCACCATGTGGCAAACTACCCAGAGGTACTGGGTGCGATAGACTGCACGCACATACAAATTAAGTCACCACCCGGTGAGTATGGTAGGCGCTACATAAACCGCAAGGGATACCACTTAATCAACTGCCAGGTCGTGTGCAATGCCCAGGGCATTATCATGGATGTGTGTGCTGGCAGCCCTGGGAGCTACCACGACTCCCATATCTGGCATGCCTCACAGCTGTATCAGGTATTTGTCAGGGGGGACATCCCACAAGGTCACCTTGTGGGGGATGCTGGCTATGCACTGGAGCCATGGATGATGACCCCCATCAGAAATGCACACACACCAGTGCAAGAATGCCATAATGAGGCACAAGCACAAACCAGAATCATCATAGAGCGTGTGTTCGGGATGCTGAAATCACGGTTCCGGTGCTTGGACACATCTGGTGGAACCTTGCAGTACTCTCCAGGCACGTGTGCCCACATCTTCATAGTATGTGCCATGCTACATAATATGATCCTGTGGAAACAGCTGCAGCAGGGTCAACATGGGGGAGGGCCTCACAGCCCACCGCAAGTGCCAAGGCCAACACAGGCACAGAGGGATCCAGACCATGGACACACTGTGCCAGCCGCAGTAGGCAGACGTAGGCATGCCCAATATGCCTATGCCTTGGCAAAGAGGATAACATATACCTTGACAGTGTAGGCTCCCACGGACTGACACCCCTCCCCACCTGCACACACAGTAACATGGATGGCACACAAACACGACTACCTGTAAATTGTGATGTATAGGTGGCCCATTGTGGAATCCTACATAGGCAGCCCTCAAACATTGTACACGCAACAACCATGGGAACACGGAAATGTCAACACCTGAACAGTAGATGCTTCCCATCAGCAACTGTCGGTGCTGTGTGTATAGGTTCCCAGGTACATCGGTAGGTACACACCTGATTGTCAGAGGCAAAACACCAAACAGGGCAAACAGTAACTCCCGTCACCACAACAACGAGTAAGCAACTGTCGCGTACTGGAGCAGAGGCAATTGCGGGAGTACATGTGTGTAAGCACTGTCCTACACACAGTCATCACGGATTACCTGCCGCGTTACTGAGGGGCTCCACAAAATGTAATCATGGATGTTGTGTCAAGGCAGGGGATGTACCCATGACAGGCATTCATCACCCCGGCATGCTACATCCACGGTCGTATGAAGGTGTAGCAAATTATTGGGTGTAGCTAATTGTGATATACATACCCAGTGCCGGAGTACAGCCAGTAAGCATCACATGGACATACCATTAATTGGACCCATCAAGTTGTAAACTAACAGAGTCATCCATGTGAGTGTAGTGTGGAGTAACTGCTGTAGTGTACTGCACAAACAAATTGCCATAATTCGTGCACAACCCCCAGATGCCCAAGTGGGACATGCAGTGACTGTTGTGCATGTTCCCGGTCCCACGTCCCGCAAGGGATGTAACATAATCCCGACGGCATGGGTAATGCATTCCAGTTGCAGGTCATCAGAATATGTGTAGCACACGTTAGCGGGAATAAGCATTACCCATAGCTGGTAAGCGATGTTTAAATATGACTATACGGATATGCGTGAAACAGGGCTAAGCGTCACCGACCACTGCACAGATCACGGTCAATGATGTACAGAACAGGTGACACCAGCATTAGTCACCCCTGAACAAATAGCGCCTGCTCTGAATGGTAAAACGACCACTGCCAGGAGTGGAACAGGCAGTCATGTACACAATCACCCAACACTATTGCTAGGCAAGAAGTACGTACGGTAGGGTTGCCACAGCTCAAATGACCAATTTGGGACATACGCCAGATGTCAGCAGGATAACACACACCCGGCCAGGATGAAAACCAGAATGTCAGTGTTTTGCATAGATAAAAAGCTTAGTCTAGTAATGGTCGCAGGTACGTGTTCCGTGTCCTGTAACATGTAGGTGGGTCAGATACAGAATAAGTGTGTTATGCAACTAAGACATAAACTATAGGGAATATGTTTGTCCCAAAGTTGCAGGACATTTGCTATGTTCACAAATATTTTGCAGGACACAACTGCACAAAGAGGGACTGTCCCTCGCAAAGTGAGATGGGAGGTAATCTTAACCTATGGCAGGTGTGTAAGGTGTGTAATGTGACAGGTACAGACACAAACGTGCGGAGTCCAGGAAACACAGTATACACTGACAAACACACAATGAAAATGCGTAACGTGCCTGTCACCACCCCTGTCCGAAATATATATATATATATATATATATATATATATATATATATATATATATATATATATATATATAGATAGATAGGTCAACGACATTCTAAGCACCTTTGAGGTACAAATAAACAGGATACAGGATGGAATGTGTCACACACCGACACGCGTAACCAAGAGGCTGAAAGACAGAAAGAACACAGTACTGGAACAGTAGAACCGTGAGCAATATGACGATAGTAAAGACATGTAGTCACCGCTGGTGGTGGTGCGGTCCACGTAGGTACCGTGTACAACTGTGGTTGTGAGTGATGTAGCCTGTGTATGTGTGTGTTGAGGGTGCCATGTGTGTTACCGTGTGACTAAAGTGTGTGTGTGTGTCCGCATAGTGTCTCTGTAGGTGGCAACTCGGAGGTAGATAATTACAGTAGGTGCGGGTATAGCTAGCCGTAGGCATGCGGTAAACACATGTCCCACATTGGGAGGGACAGCCTCCCCCTGGGCAGGTGTGTCCTGACATGAAACATTAGAAAGGGCAACTGTCCGTGAGCTTAGAACATTAGTATGTCCCACATAATATGCAATAGTTGCAGGAAATACTCATGCCTGTATGTAAGAAATGGAAATGTTACATGCAAACCGATAAGTAGTGAAGGACCAAGAACAATTGGTATGTAATGAGGATAAAGTATGTGCTATCCTGTGTACTGACCGTGGCCATATGTCAGCCTGTAAACACCACTGTGTGACCCGCAAGTGTCCAACTATGGCCATATGAAAAGGTGGCAAGCCATGTGACAGAGGGTCTGACACCAACACCACTGCAATGACTGCAAATATCTGGGACAGACATACAGGGGATAACATTCATTTGCAAATATCCCTGCACATATCGCCGTACATCCGGAGGTATGGAAGTATCAACCGCACCTGCATACCATATAGAAACCAATTAACAACGGCCCAAAGTAAATTCCTGTAACAGAAGTCTATTAAGTGATAACACTGTAATTAGGGAAGGGGCCCACACACATATATATGGACTACGTAGAAATGCAAGCCCCACAAAACCATATATGCTACGTACACCCACCTACATCCCCCACACTGGAAACAATAGCAATACAGACCGTAACCACAGCCCAAACATCTAGTTAGTCAATTACATCTGCTGAACCATTGGCATACCTTGTGAGAGACACATTTAAAGGTGCCATGCAAAATGTATCCATCGTATAATGGAACAAACGGCGATGTTACAGGTGTTTGCAATAGTCCTTTATCAGACGGGTGGGATGACAGGTACAGTCACAGGTAGAACCACATACTCAAGCCGTCACACACAATCCACGGGGGACATGACCCCAAAATAGACTTGGCTCTACACAAAGCAGTTGAAATTACACACAACAAAACACAATACACACCGTCTCCCCGAAGGCAGGGCAAATGGCCAACGCCCAGGTGGAGAATTCAGTTATACCCCACTGCTGCCATGTAATTGGTGAATGGAGTAGCTGCACAGCTGAAGTACACATAATTAGTCACACCAGACCACCAATTAGCGGCAGTAAACCACATGTTGCAGGTATAGACGTATATAAGGATGACTTGCCAGATATGCAAACTGTATGCTCATACCATATAACAGTTGAAAGAGTGATACAGAAGAGCGAGATAGAGATGAAACACCAGAACGATATCAAGGTATGTAGAACACTAACTGTATGTATAGTATGTTCTGTATTATGTAATGTCAGTGTATGCATAGCCTGGTTTGCAGTAATTAAATGTGTCTGCCATGCATAAAGTGGGGAATGGTATTTATGTAGTGATGTTTCGCTGATCGTACTAATGCTTGTAGAAGATGTGCGTCCAGCAGTGGGCCATACGGTAAACAGCACAGACACCACAAGGGATGCAACATGACGGCGTTAAACAGAACAATGTCATACGGCCCCCCCGTCAGTGGCAGGGTATGTCCAATAAGTACATGCCATAGCAGGGGATAGTACATGTAGATATACTGTAACAGTACGCATGTGTATGGGCATATAATGTCAATGACATGTCTAAGGTGGACCCTCTGTGCAAGTATGCGTTGAATTATGGGATACCATGTAAAACATGTGTAATGTATAGTACAATAGATTGATATGTCAGATATGTTACACAGGAGAACAGGCATATGATGCATAACAAAGGTATCATATAGTGATGTGAGTAGTATGTAATTAAGATATGTATAAACAGTTATGATGAAATAACTATGTACTCCACTCTGTGCATTTGCAAAGGACACAAACATTACTCCCATACTAGAATAGCAGAAGAGATGTGACAGACAAACATGAACATAATTGGCATGTACAATAACAGTATACATATGGCCCATAGTCACCGGACATTGTAATAGCGTGACAGCAAATCTAACTGGAAGGGCTATACCAGTAACCATGCACAAAGGACATGTAATAGCTCCACAGGTTCATAGTGGGGTACCATGCAGTCTGGCAAGTCAATGTGTAACAACAACTACAGTGTGCACACCAGTCGCACCTCTCTAGGGTAGTGTCCTGTGAACAGAAGAGCCATGTGTAACCTGCATTACTGCACAGTACAGTCACTGCAGTGATCCCTGGCATACGTGTCCACCATCCACCAAGCGAGGTACCACATGAACACTGCTACCGACTGTCCATGTGTGATGTACATAGGAATCATGTCCCAAAGCATGGTGAGTGTCCGGTCTGGGAATGCAACCCCCAAGCACATGCCACACACTGTCGCGTGTGTGCACATATCCATGAGCATCATGGTCATAGTGGCTACTGTGTATGTTGTGTATGCGGAGTATATCCATAAACATATTTGCAGAGATGGGCCCTGCCTTTGCAGCAGACGTCACCCCTGACTATGTAGTCTGCACATGTGTACAGATGTGGTGTCTGTACATAAGCTGCATACTTTAACAGTTGTAGCTCAATAAACATCATGGCGTTTTAATGTTGGGTTATGTAAAGCTGTTGTGTAAGGTACACCCTACGCGGGGTGTTGTACCCATGGATGTGTGTATACGTCCGGTGTTCAGAGGTACAATGGGTGCCTATGTACCAGCTACACACCCAGTACAGACATGTGTGGACATGTAGAAGGATATCCACGCCACAGTGGCAATGTGGTAATCACAGGAGTGTGTGCGACATACATGTGTCTTACAAACATGTACAATGCTAAACATACATACAATGTAGGGGACTAACACCTATGTGATAACCAGTGGGTGGATGGTGTACTGCAAAGGTGATGTTCACACCAAGTGTCATGCAGGTAGAGGCCATGATGTTCATATCGGTATCTGTCACAGTGACACCCATATGGATGGGGTCTGTATCCGCTGGTGGAGCAACAACAGCACTGGGTATGCAGTGGTCTGTAAAGCTAGGCAGGGAAGTCCCCTCAGTGGTAGCCTGTACCTCAGGGAAGCATATATCGAACATGAGGGCCCCATGACTGAGGACTGTGGTAAGCCAAGTGTAACTGGATTGCAGTATGTGATATGGTATGCCACCCTCAGTGTGTGTGTCCCGTCCATTAGCCACATTGCATAACATCCGGAGACATATGTTGTGATGTGCAGGTGGATGTGTATGTAGTCAATACCAGAATGGAGAATGGTGCTGAATGGCAGCGAGAGGACAATGCAGGCTGTGTGGATACCCGTGTCGTCATCAACTACTCTGGCAACTGTAGGAAAGGTGTTCAACAGGTGTAGGAGGCATGCTGTGGCCCCAACAAGACCAACCCAGCTGGCATCAAAGGACTGGAGCACAACAAAGACTCAACAAATGATGTCCATGATGATGTACCCTATAGCCATGCATAATAGTCCAGTGAGGTGTGTAGGGCAATAGTCCCAGTCGTGCAGTGTGGCGCCACCTGTGTGGAGTGTTACTGTCGCTGTGTGCCAGTCAGGGGCTACAATGTCTGGTACAAGGCTATTACTGAATATGGTGTCCCAGTGGGGAGACATGCTGTTCAGAGTTCTGTGGACATCACAGCCTGGGATATTGCAGGGTGACAAGGGGCCTGTGCCCTAGGACATATAGAGTGCAGGTCAGTACTGTGTAGGTGTGACTGCAGGTACACCGCAATGTACCTGCAAGGAATGTGGCCCTGCAGGGAGTGAGAGCGTATAATGTTAGCAATGAAGCCATCAGACAGCATGTTGCCAACATCACCTGTTACTGTCATGTTCCAAAGTGACAGTTGTATGTGTGAGCAGATGTGGGTATTGCATACGACTACTGACATACCACCATAATGCCTTGTGGTACATCTCGGAATGTGTCACAGTAATGTGTACGTAGCTAGTTATGGAGTATGTGATGAGGGATCCTGTGGCCCTACCGAGGCTGACCAGTGAGTCACCCCACCCATGGGAATGTACACCACTGTGTAACAGCCCCCACCTGTTGTTGTAAAGTATGTCCATGGGACCGCACCCCCAGAGTGTCATCTGTAATCTGGTGTGTACCATCATGGCTCTGTGTGGAATAGCATGAACCACATTGTCGTGTACGTGCTATTGAAGTGCACTGGGGTATGTCTCAGCGTTTAAATGTGCATTGTCCACCTGCATGTGTGTCACGACAACAACTACCGCTGTCATACAACATCTGTAGTTGGTACTCATTTACTGTGTATGCCGTGAAGTGTGTGGTGCCGGTATGTGGCTAACAAGGGTGGGTAGCAGATGTTCGGATTCCACCAATGAGGGGATAACCCCAGGTGTGGAACAGCTGTCACATGTTGGTAGTGTCCACGTCAAGGATACTGTTGGTCTTGGAAGTGGTGTATGGGTTGAACCAGCTGAGCGGAGGTTATGACTCATGCACAGTGTACACCTAATGTGTCAGCACATGTGCGGCTATCACAGTTAAGTGTGGGTTAGTGTCAGTCTCACTTTAGTAGCAGCAGTAGTTCCGGACACAGTTATATGCACATGGAGCACCTGTGATGCATTGTGCGAAGTAACCAGCCGGGATGTGTGTACAACATAGTGGAATATGGGGACACCTCAGCTGTGGGTGTGCCAGTCCAGGTACGTGCCTGAGAGGTATGGTCTATCTATAACCAGTCATTGCAGGTGTGCCCTGCAGAGCCAAGAGGCAGGTCCCAGTCACTGCAGAGATATTGAAGTGGTGCAGTATCAGGTGTGCCCTGCCTGTGTGCGTCACAGAGGATGATGTCAAGCATTGTGTGACATGACCACATGCTTTGCTAGCCAGTTCCCATTCTGGTGGTGACTGTTATTGGACACTGTGCAAGACAGGCAGTATAAAAGCAGCAAGAGTCCAACATGTGATCCGTACTCCCAGGGCTGACAGGTGCAGGTCAACTGTGCCACAGCATCATGTTATTTGGCCGGGTCTGTCAAAGTGGACGTATACTAGATGCCTGTGGAATTACAGCAGAAGCATGGACAACTGTTGGGAGTGACACAGTCATTCGTAGTACAGTGGTAACAGGTCCGGATGACCGCAAAATGCTTCCCAGGGTGTGGACCACACCATCAGGGCGACAACACTGGTGGGCTATTGCATGTCCCTGCATACGTAGTCTGTGCCCTGAGTGACAACTTCAGTCACACAAACATGGAAGATGAGTCACATCATACCTGCTGACTTGTGGCATGTGTGCATAGGTTATGTTGCAGAACCAGTTACTGGACAGCAGGATGTAAGTGACTATCGCCTTGTGTAGCCTGCTGAGTGGAACAGCAGTGTGACTGACGACAGTCACCCAAGACAGGTGTGTTGTGTATGTTATGACACCCTATTGGCTGTATGTGATGGGCACACATGTTTGTGGGCTATAGGTTGGTGTGGTTGTGTTTGGCGATGTGGGCTGTCGTTGGTGCCCACACAGAGTATGGAGGGGTTCTGTACAAGGTGTCTCCTTATGTGTGGCCTGTGGTGGGGATCATGTGGGACTATGTGATGTGTGGTGTGCGTTGCCAGTGTTGCACAACCCCACATGACTGTCAGGTGCAGTCAGGGTTGGTGACAGTATAACCCCCAGCAGGGCTGCATATGTGCATCCCCCACAGGCTGTACTGTTGTATGTTGGGAGGTGTGCATTGACTGTGTACATGAGAATAGTTCTATTGCCACATGTACAACATAGTCATCATAGTGACAGGAAATAGCACTGGTATGTGCCAGTTGGACATGCCTGTATATAAGTGGTACGTGGCAGGTGGACAGGCCGTAGAAACTACCATGTCTCACGAGGTATGTGAGTGATGTGTGTAAGACAGCTGTTGTACAGTTATCAAGCTGGAAATGTATGGACAGACAGTGTACCTGTGAGGACTGGTGTGAAATGGGTGCTAAACTAAGCAGTAGCTCATAACGTGCCACGAAGCTCTGAACAAGTGCTGAGCATGCCCATACATTACAGATACGGTGTTGTATAATATCAACCCACAAGTGTTGACAACAGTCATGACTGGTGGCACCGCATCAGAACACTGCTGGGTATGGTCTGCAGGTCCATGAACCATTATCAATGTAGATGTTAGCAGTACAGATGTACAAGATAGTATGGATGTTTGGCTACAGATGCCTGTGTATGTCACAGGAGTGTTCTACTAGTGGCCTGTTGACAGACTCACAACTACCAAAGGTACTACAGTGACATGTGCACATCGCACAGTGTCAGCTACAGTAAACCAGGGTTAATGTGTTGTACCCCACCTGCATTGTAGCCCATACCACACAGACAAATGTCAGCCATCTGTGTATGTGAGGATGTGAATGGTCATGACCTATGGGCAATTGTTGTCACAGTGTTGTGAACAACATACAGAATGGGCTGTGTGTGTGTGTGATGTGTGTGACATATGTGCACATTCTGGTGGATGATGTCAGCAATGACACCACTAGGGGAATACCCCCGTACCCATTAAGAAACACCTAGGCTGTGGTCAACAGTATGGACACTGTGTTAGGGATGGTGTAGTGTAGTACATCTCCCTGAGCTGGAGACATCTCCCTGGCCCTTTAGGTAGTCATCCGAGGTACCCATGACATGACAGAGTGGTATCCATGAGCACGGAGATCATTGGACAGGCATACACAGCACCCGTGTGACCAATATTGGAATACACATCACCCTCCAGGGGTAGGGCCCATGCGTGGATGGCTGATACCAGCCTCCACAATACTCATCTCCAGTATCCAGCACCCTATCCACCTTGCATACAGACATATGCCACACTATGCTGTTAGACATGCTACATGTCCATAGCCTGATCTGAAAGACATACGTCATGGACAACCACTGTCCTATGACTAGGATGGCCACATGCTGGACAGATCCCTGTGCCATACCTGTGACATACTCCTGCCATACCATGCAGCCCTGTCCACATAGCTGCACATATCATCCCTGTCATACATGGTGAGATGGCCATATGGTAGATGTAGTATCATCTATCTGGATCAGTAATGTGTCACTGATGCCCCTCGTGGTGGTGTAATTGGTGTCAGATACAGCTAGGAAACCCAGCCCGTACATGCTATAGCCGATAACCTTACCTGCGAATGACGTCCAACTAGCTATTGTCCCATGTCTATCACATGTGCAACGCAGGAGATCTGTGGCAGGATGTTGAACAGCTGTACAGTGCAGTGTAGATGTCTATGGAAAAACAGATGCATGTACAGGTTTCCATACGTACTTGGTGCATTGTCACTGCCCAAGTCCAGTAAGGCTGTGTCTGTGTTGATATGTGACATATCCACAGCATCAAGGTCAACATCATTACCGTGGATACATCAGGCATGAGTAGATAGGTAAGAACACCAGTGCAGGCAAACAGACATGCCCACATGGAGACTGACATCACATGCAGTAGGAACACTAATGAGGTGACACACATATATGGGGATGATATCCAATGCATACTGGGTGTTACATGTGTGTGACACATACATGCCAGTCGTGTTAGTGTCATGTTGATTTGCAAAGATAACTGTGCAAATGTACTAGAATGTATGTGCAGCAGTATCACTGTACATGTCTGTAAATGTGACCTGTCACCTTCATCATGTCTTACAGATAATGCCGCGTACATGCCTACCATCATATAGCTGACAGGAGGATGATGTCGTAATCCCGTACCTCCATGAGAACTACGAGGTGTTATTTAGCCACGTGCCACAGCATGCATAGCAGCGGGATGACCTGTGGCAGGATCTTCACAGGAGGGTCAATGAAGTGGGTGGCCACAACCGCACCTACCAGCAGGTGCACAGACACTGCACTGACCTGATACATCATGCAAAACAGCGTGCCACTGCAATCGCCAGAGAACACGGTGGAACGGGTGGTGGGCCACCAACCCAGCCTCCACTCTCACACACAGAGGAGCTACTGGCTAGTCTGGGAACACCCTCGGAACAGCCCCCACAAACACTAGCTGCCATTGTGGAGGTGGGTGTCTCCCAACCAATGAGCCTGGAGTTGCCTGGTAAGTCAGTACTGAACATATGGCCAGTATATCCCACATGCGTGCATGTGTCAGTGTACATCATGTAATGTAACAACATATGCAAGTTATGTGGACACACATGCTTTATGCTACCCTGTGTATGCACCATACCTCTGAACTGTACGGGTATTTGCAGGATGTCCAGATGTTTGCCTCATATTGTTGGTGTGTTCCCCTTAATATCTGTCCCTTTCTGGCAAATAGCTGAGGAATGGAGTCATTAAATGATGACATACAGTTGTGCTTATGACTGCACATTCCATGTCAAACCCATGTGCATTCAAACCTATCGGTCTAGCAAATTTCTAAGTTAGTAA
Source organism: Protopterus annectens (assembly GCF_019279795.1). Classification (NCBI taxonomy): domain Eukaryota; kingdom Metazoa; phylum Chordata; order Ceratodontiformes; family Protopteridae; genus Protopterus; species Protopterus annectens. The sequence continues at coordinate 786,185,909 of NC_056725.1, forward strand.
GAGCAATATGTCACAGTTGTCCCTATATGTCCCCCATCTTAGTAGGCTTTGTCCACATTTATTGTTCTAAGAGGTTGAGAGGTACGGTATGCACACATGTGCTGACAGTATGCTATTGTACAGGCGAATGTGTTAACCTGCACTGTGCACCCTGTGGCTGTCATACAGTCATGGATAATGTTCATACTGCTGTGTCACCCTATACAGGTACCTCTGGCATGCCGCACAGACAAAAGTCCGCTGCAGGTGAGACTATCATCGGTATCAGGCATGTCAAAGCATAGATCTATTCGCCATGTGGCCAGTTAATACATGGATATACAGCTCGCATCACCCATCATCCACACAGGCCACCCATGTGCAATATATACAACTGAAATGATACACAGACATGAAACTACAGTATTTGTCATTGCTACATGTGTGTCCAGCTGTGCATACAACGGTGGAGGTGTTCTACAATGGAGGCATATGTACTATACAGTGGAACAAAATGTGTGGTACACAAACCAGTACCGCACAGTGAGCAGTGATATGGGCAGACCACAGGTGGCACCATTGTGTTATATGCCCCTGCAATGGTTTCACACATTGTGATGTTCCATCTGACATGTCTGAGACATGTAGCGTTTTGGTTGCAATATTGTCACAATTTCCCATAACCCTTACCCCACATACCACACATACACCTGTTGTCTGCATAGCCCTGTGGATGGTGACATAACCAACATCTATGGGTGTATGTCATATGGGACAACACAGACATGTGTGATAGATGGCCATCACATACATGACCAACACATGTGCACACATGGCCATGGGGGATGGCCAGAGACACGTAGCCACACAGAAGATGGGATGTGGATACACCCTGTCCCACTTTGTCCACACATGGTCCAAGTACAGCCATACTAGACCGATTGTACAGGTGATGTGGTATGCTGCACATCATAAATGCCTGTGCACAGCTAGTGGAGGTGTCAGTGACATGTACCTCATAAGATGTGTTGAACATGATGTCTGTGTCATAGCATGACAGTAGTCACCTTCACAGATTCCACTGACAGTGACACCAGGCCACAGAAACTGTACTTTTCCCCCCTGCCGTAGGACATCACTGTTAGCTGTGCACCTTGTGTGCATGGTACATCAATGTCATGTGTGAAATGGTGACGTGACAGGTCCACTATGTGTGGAATGGTTGCCAGGCAGCTAACACTCTGTAGTCATCGTGCAGGGGTGTCATCTGTATGTCCTCCAGTGACTTGTTACATGACACAGCATGGTTGGGTGTGTATACACCTCAGCATCGTAGGTCACAATCCACAGGTATGTCATGGGTATGCATGCAGTTCTGGATATGCAATGTGTACATAACATGCACTGTTTAGCAATATAGACACCTCATGATGCCATGCAATGGCACAGTGTCTGTACATCACACTGTACAGCAATGTAGATGGCTCAGTCCCCTACTATGCCCATGCACATTTGCTCAACATGCATTCTATCTGTAGGGCATATGGACAACACCGCAATGTGATACCCAGTACGATGCTGTACATGTGTCAGGACACCATTGTGTCAGGCATGCATGCATGTTAATGCACATGTCAGCAGATTACATGTCAAGGTCACGTCAGCCATGTGTACTGTTATCCTGTTCTGGTCCACATGGTGTATCACGGGGATGCATGCATACTACCATGATCGTGTGAATTGCATGGATAATGATATGACACCTGCCTGCTGTAGTGTGCATTCCAGGGAGTATACTTACAAACACTATTGATGTCTGAGCTGCATGCTGTCAGCTGTATCACAAGCATGCTGCATGCCATCTGTCATCTCACATGTGTGTGTGTGTGTGTGTGTGTGTGTGTGTGTGTGTGTGTGTGTGTGTGTGTGTGTGTGTGTGTGTGTATGTGTGTGTGTGTGTGTGTGTGTGTGTGTCAGTGTGTGTGTGTCTATTGTAATTTAGAGTCTTTCTTTGCATTCACAGGTGATGTAGGTGTCAGGGTGTTCATGTAGTGATCAGGGTTTAGGCTTGTCCACCTTGTGAACGGAACTTCCCTGGCTGAGTTCAAATGTCAGATGAAGCATATGGACAGGGATTTTCTCCCTATTTTGAAGTTTTACCTGTGTTTATAGACACAGGTGCTTGGGCACCTGTCAGCAGCTTATTCTGTTGGAAATACATATTATGGGTGGGGTTGTTACAGTCCATACTCCACGGTGAGGGGTGTTCCCATTCACATTTGACTATTACCTGTATACAGTCATACGGAGATTATTATTTTGGACATGAGTGACTACAGGTATGCAGTTGTACATTACACAAGTGTGAAGGGTTGTTACTGTAAATATGTATGGACCATACCTCTCAACCTCTTAGAGCACCAAACCTGCGCAAAACCTACACGATGGGGGGACAATTAGGGACACATTTTAACGATTGCTCTTACAAGCTTAGAATGTTGATAGAATACTAGGTTTTGCATTAGCATGACTTTTCTGAAGGATGTGGAGTCTTAAACTCAGGATATTTCTCATTATTTAGTGACGTCAATCCTCAGCTATTTACCACACTGGTGCAGATTGTCGGATGCACACAACAACAATATGGGGCAAACCTCTGGTCATTCTTAGGGTTGCCACCTTTTCAAATGCCCAAAGTGGGACATGTTCTGTAGAGATGTCATATTTTCCAGGACAAAACATACCTACAGCCGTGCATAGTACAGACCTTAACCTTTTTTGCACATATAATAGCTTATTCTAGTAACATTTGAATTGCTTATGCTACTTCACATAACATATATAAGTTTCATATATAAAATAACTGTTTTATGTGACTATTAAATAAAATTAGGAAATAACTTTGTCCTAAACTCTCAGGACATTTGCTATGTCTTGATTTTTTTCGCAGGACACAACTGCCTACAGAGGGACTGTTACTCGCAAAGTGGGACAGGTGGTAACCCTAGTCATTCTGCGAATATCCGGACAGTTGAGTGGTATGGCATGGACCTTTGTAATACACTGTTGTGTTCTGGCACAGCAGTAGTTCAGCATTAAAGACTGCAGTCGGAACGTGCTGACAGACAGTTAGGTTTCAGACTTCATACTCCGGACATTAATGCCAATGTGCAAACTGTTATTCTATCAAATGTCTATGTTTCTAAGAGCTATCTTTACAGATTGTCCCTGTTTTTGGACATTTGTCACACTTGTATTCACGGCTCTGTCCAGATATCTTGCTCACACAGGTTGACAGGTATGGTTGGTTGCGCCTGCACACAGTCAGTGTCCCTCACACTTGATCAGGGTTGACCTGTTTATGTCAGTGTCTTCCCCACCCTCATGCCGTTTTCCACTTTGCAAATGTGTGCATTATATTCTCCCTCCTATTCGTGTCTGGACACATGCGTCACGGGAAGGTATTTTATCCTGGGTGGTAGGTTATGCATGCCCACTTAGGGCTGGACAGTATCATGGACCTCCACTGCACGTTCTGACTTGTGTCCAGATATCTACAGGATTGGACATCATGTCGTCATACCCATTCTACTATTTACACAAGTTGGTAATCCCATGAGGGATATCCCAAAACAAGTTAGATAACGAAGATTTTTGTGGCTTTACGAAAAAGTGCAGGGGGTTTTACATGCAGGGGATACATGGCTTGCAATCCTGACACTGCCTAGGGTGACAATACCTACTACATATGCATAGGGGTCACTGTGTGTAGCTGTGTCTGCAACAAACCAGTGGACCAAGTGCGGCTGGATTTGGTGGACGTTCTGGTATGGAGGCAGGTTGTGTGTTGTGGAGGGTATGCTGGGTAGGCCATTATGCATCCAGGTGTGTTGCGTTTGTTATGGCCAGTTCCATCAGGACCCATCTGTGGGTATGTGATGGTGACGTATCTATACATTTGTCTCGCACATTTCCATAGTCATATGTTTGTGGGATTGTGTTCTACACTATGGCCTGTCTGCTTGTCTTGCAGCTGTTTTTACATGTGGTTGTGTTTCTTTCCACTTCACCCGCTGCCCCCTCGTACACCTCCGGTTCACCTTTTCTGCATACGACACAGTATCGCCTTTGAGGAATTTACCATTAAACACCCACCCCTCACACACAAATTCATCACACCCCATAGAGCACTACTTTGGTTGTTGGCCCATGACATGGCCAGAGTTACACATTGACCACCCTACATGTGTCGGGTACCTTTATGGTTGTGTGGACTACCCTGCCATGTTTGCTTTCCACATGCTATACCTCACACACATAGGTACACGCCCATACTTCACTTTTATTACTTGGTTGGTGTATCCGGGTACTACCCGTTCGACTGTGTCACATACACGTTCGGATTATACAGCTGCCTTCCGGATTTTGCCAGCCTGTTGTACTCATTGGTAGGATGGCACCTTTTCCTATGTCCAGACTATTCCTTACACATGTCCGACTGTTGTGGACAATGCCTCCCCACAGTCGACGGTTGTGTTTCCACCTTTTCAATTGGCCACAGTGTGACTGTGACATTTGCGGTGAACACAGCATATTTTACAGGCCGACACATACCCACGGTCAGTTCGGCAGATAGAACTTACAATTCTTGCCTATATCTAAGCTTATTCTTGTAGCATTTCGGTGTCTTATTCTGTTTCTTATGACATTTATGTAATATACATTCAGTGAAATATGTTTAATGCAACTATTACATGACGTCTACGGAATAATTATGTCCTATATTCTCTGGACATTTGCCAGTTTTACATGTTTGTGTCAGGACACATCTGCCCACAGAGGGACTGTTGCTCGCAAAGTGGGACAGGTGGTAATCTTGGTCAACGGTACGGATCATACTGTTCCTTTCGGCCTACATGTGTCCGTATTGTTATGGCTGTTTATATGCTCCTTCTGTTTCGTTTACATGCGTATGCTAGTTCCTATCACACTTGGTATGTGAAATACGGACATACCTTTTGTATGTGACTATTACATGCCTTGTGGGATATGATTCAGACATATGGTCACTACATATATCTACATTTCTCCTCGTGTATTTTGTTATGGACACATCTGCACAGCTATGTTCCCTCCCTCACATTATGGGTCAGCTGGTGACCCTCTCCGTTGGACTGGACGTACCTACTGGTGGCGCGCTAACATATGATACATTTCACTTCCACATGGTATAGCTATCAACACTACGTTGGACTACGGGCACACGGTTTTCATGTCATTTGTTCAAGGGTAGGGACCCGTTATTCCCTACCGTGCATTTGTGTTTGATTCTTCATTTTCTGTTCGCATGGACTATGCTTTGCATACGTTTCAGTATCCACGGACACTGATAGGTGCGATTACTACTGCTGGCGGAATATAATATTCAGCAGTTTAGGTTGCTCCTCGACAGCTGACATTGACACGCCTCCCTGCACAACTTCGATATGCCCCTTGCACTCGCGCACATTTCCTATGCATGTGGTTGTGGCGGCTACGCGCCTTCATTACTATGCATACGGTGCAACTACTCCATATATACGCTGCACGGCCGGCACAAGCCTTACGCCGGCCTTGCGCCGAGCTTCATGAATCCAGGGGACTACATTGATTAACCCTGGATAAACAAATGCATTCAAGTGTAAAATCCACCACAGCTCTCTATGTTCTAAAAAATTACCCTGTAGTCCCCCCCGGGTTTTTTTCAACTGTTCCAGTATGACAAATTTAAAACTATGGCTTGGGAATTCCTTTAACTGTTTTACTAAAGCACTGGTCTCTATATGTGTATGCATACCATAAATGTGTTCATACACCCGTTGTTTAAATTTTTGCTCAGTCTTTCCCACATAATATGCAGGACAAGAGCTGCATTTTGCAGCATAAACCACTCTTGTTGATTGGCAAGAAAAGCGACCAGAAACTGTAATACACTTGGAACCCAAGTGCACCTGATTATATTCCAAAATAAACTTGCATTGTAAATACATTCCACACTTTGTCATTTTCTGCACTGACTGGATATGTAACAGGGATAAGCTGTCACACCAGTCTTTAAGGTTGCTATACCGCCTAAATACAAAATCAGGAAAATTACCAATTTTTTCCATTAGCTGTTTATCTGTTCTAATAAATGCCCACTTTTTTATAGGTTCATAGGTAGGTACTAGGCTATTGGCCCTAGGGCCTATATACGCCTAGGCAAATGGTACCCTGGCTTTTGCCATGCAAGAAAATAATTTTCCTGTGCTCCTGTCAAGCAGAGCCACAGAAGTGATCCCCGGGGTGAATTTCCTATCTCCCATCCAATCATCAATATTTTTCTTGATGAGTGCTAATGAGGAGCTTTGTTTGATATAGATAGGTAATTTATTCCAGAGTATGGGAAGTCTCTGAGATAGGAATCTATCCCTCCAGCATGTTCTGTTTATTGTGGTGACAAGGTTTAGGTCCCTAGAGCATGTAGCTCAGAGGGATTGAGATTTCTTTACGTGGAGCATGTCCAACAGCTCTGGGTTTGACATAGCTTTGTATGTTAGGCAGAGATCACCTCTGAGTAGGCGATATGCAACAGAGTAAAGCTGGAGTTTCTTGAGACAGTCTGCGTAGGGCATCTGTTTGAGGCTGGTAATCCTCTTTGTAAGGTATTTCTGTGGCCTTTCCAGTTGTTGTAGATGTCTTGTGAGGTACATACCAAAAGGGGTGCTGTACTCTATAATGGGTCTAATGAGTGATGAGTAGAGGGGAACAATGACCTCTTTTTTCCTGGATGAGAAAATTTTTGTGATGAGGTGTGCCATGTAGAAGGATTTCCTGACTACTGTGGCGATGTGATTATCAAAGGAGAGACTACTGTCCACCTGTGTCCCAAGGTCTCTTATCACACTTTCATTGTTAAGTATACTATCACCTATGTTGTAGTTCATAGGTACAGAGTGTTTATCAAAAGGGATGACAATGCACTTTTGGCATTGAGCTTGAGGCCATGGCTTTGACACCAGGCATCTGTCTCAGTGAGGCCCTTTTGTAGGATGTCCACATCATTAGCAGATTTGATTATGGCTCCTAGTTTGCAGTCATCTGTGAACTTTGTTAGCCAAAGACCTTCTGTGTTAGCCTGTACTTCAGAGAAGTAGATGCCAAACAGGAGAGGACCTAGGACTGAACCCTGTGGTACTCCACTTGTCACTGTTCTGAAGTTGGATTTAGAGTCTGCTACTTTCACAGTGTGGGTTCGGTCAGTGAGCCAGTTGGCAACCCATCTTGTGACATAGGGATTTATACCTAGTTTAGTGAGCTTGTCTATAATTCCAGAGTGGGGGATGGTGTCTAAAGCCTTGGCAAGATCTAGATAGGCTGTGTGTACCACCTTTCCCTCATCTACAGCTTTGGTGACTGCTTCAAAGAATTCTATCAGGTTTAGGAGACATGATCTGCCTTTTACAAACCTGAACTGGGTAGGGTCCAGAGTTTGGAGATTACCAATGTCATTGTTTATAAGTTCCATGATGATACGCTCCATTGCCTTGCAGACCAGGCTTGTCAGGCTAATGGGGTGGTAGTTCCCGGGGTCCGTGGTGGCTCCCCCTTTGTGGAGTGGAATAACTGTTGCTCTGCGCCATTCAGTGGGCACAAAGCCTGAATTGAGGCTATGATTGAACATGGTACTTAGGTAGGGTGCCAGTTCATTCTGTAGTTCATGTAGAACGCAGCATGGGATGTTGTTAGGTCCCATGGATGCTGTGTTCTTGGCTTTGGAGAGTTTGTTTTTACCTGTGCAGCCATGATTACAGGTACTTTGCATTCTTCTGGTATAGAGATGGGCCCTTTATGGGATGTAAGAGGGGTAAAGTTAGCACTGAACCTATCTGCCAGGATGTTGGCAATATCAGTTGGTTCTGTATATTTAGTGCCATTGTGCTGTAACTCAGAACAGATCTGAGTGTTGCCATTGAGATTCTTGACATAAGTATAGAATGCTTTGTGGTTGTCTTTAGAATAAGTGGCAATTTTGTTTTCGCAACTAGCTTTGGAGGATTTTATGAGGGATCTCAGCTTCTTACTGAGGCTGACCATGGAGTTCCTCCAATCATGGTATTTTACTCTTTTTTGCAGCAGTTTCTTTCTTCTGTTGTAGAGTTTGTTTATAGCAGGGGACCACCAGATTGGCTTCCTTTTTTTGGAGGATAGCATCTTGGTTCTGTTAGGGATTGCACGATCCAAGCAATCATGTAAGTGCTTATAAAGTGCAATTGTATAGGATTCAGCAGTTGTATCTCCATTGTCCATCAGCATGGGTGTCGTGAAGTTTGCCGCTTCTGTCTTAAGAAGCGTGAAGTTGGCTTTGGAGAAATTTTTTACTGTGGTTTCCCTAATGGGGGGTGGGGCTGGGATGTGGATGTCTTGGGTGATTTTCTTGTGGTTGGATCTGACCAACGAGGAATTGACTTCTGGTGTGGAACACCGGTTGCCCATGTTGGTAATGACCAGGTCTAGGATATTGCTGCTCCTGGTAGGGGTGTGGATAAGTTGATCCAAGGCATTGGAATTTATGAATTCCAGAAAACGTTGAGCACAAGAGTTGGTGCATGATTAGTTTTCCCAGTTAATGGTGGGGTAGTTGAAATCGCCCATTATTAGGGTGTTAGGTTGTACCCTAATATTTTCCAGTGTATCAAGAAAAGAGGAGTGGGAATCCTGGGAGATGGTGGGGGATCTGTAGCAAGCTACAATTTGCATTGCGGTCTTGCCCAGAGCTAATTGCACTTGGATAATCTCAGATGCATTATGCTGAGCAACTAGCCTGGAGATGTGGATATCCTTAATGAATATGGACACGCCTCTGACATTAGTGCTTCGGTCCAAGTTAGGTGGCCGAAAGGTGTGGTATGAATTATAGCCTGGTAATGCAGAGGTGCTCTCTGGAGCCTTGAACCAGGTCTCTGTCACTGCACAGATGTCGATGTTCTCCATTTTAAGGAGTGCCTTGAGTGAGTGCATTTTGAAGTTTAGACTTCTAGCATTGAGTATCATTACCCTCAGATTTAGCTTGCTTGTACCAGTTACGGTGGTGAATTTGTCATTTGAATCTTCCTAAAAAGGCACTATAGGGGTGGCAAGAGCCTTAGCCAGTATCGGGAATCCCAAGGGCGACAGGTGCAGGCCATCTCTGGCAAAGCACCGTGGTTTGTTGATCATGTCATCCCAGGCAGACAGATACTGGATCCCCTTAGAATGACACCAGAAGCTTAGCCAATTGTTGAAGTCAATCATTTTGTCCTTGTACTGTGGTATCATTCTGGGTGATGGCAGGACGCTACTCAGGGCTAGGGTTATACCTGCCTGGGCTACAAGATCAGAAAACTCCTCCATGTCTCTTTTCATGTAGTCCAGGGAGGTATGTCTCAGGTCATTTACACCAACATGGACAATGACAGAGTCATATTTGTACTTGCTGTGGAATGACCTGAATGCATGTGTTATGTGGCGGATCCTGGCACCTGCCAGGCAGCTGACAGTGACTTTCTCCTTGTTTAGTCTGGTGAGTGGAACATCAGTGTGCCTGACTATAGAGTCACCTATGACTAGAGTGTTAGGTACATTGTTATGCCTTATGGTCTGTGGTTGAGTGGCACACTGAGTTTGTGGGCTATGTGTCATTTGGGTTGTGTTGGGGGTGGAGGTTGCTTGCGTTTCTGCTTTGGAGGTCCCTGTTGCTTGGGTAGATTTTTTTTGAGAGCCTCCACGAATGTAGGTGTGTGTTTTGTGTTTCTATGTGTGTGTTTCGGTGATGTAGGTTTTGAGGGACTATGTGATGAGTGTGGTGTGGTGCAAGTGTTTACCTTCTCCTCTTGACTGTCTAGTCCAGTCTTGGGTGAAGTTGCTTCCAGTTTGGTTATATAAGTGCATCTCTCACAGGTTGTAGTGTTGGGTGGTAGGAGGAGAGGGTTGTCTGTGTACATGAGGCAATTGCTGCATTGCCTCAGGATGCCCATATTCATCAGGTAGACAGGAGAAAACACCAGTAGATGACCCTTAGACATGCCTGGATAGGTGCTTATTTATTAAGTACTAAAACTGTTTTTCTCTAGACAAGTGAGGAAAGTTGAGTGTTGTAGTAATTTGTAGCTTATTTAGTGCTTACAATGAGTTCTGAACAAGTGCTGAGCTCAAAGAAACAGATCTGAGTGCTCAAACTAGAAAACTGGCCAGTTCTAAGAAACAAAATGAAGCTAGAAGGCTTTCCTCCAACACAGAAAGGCTTGGGGGCTCAGAAGCTTACAAACAGTCCTGGATACAGCAAATCTGTATCTGGACTAGACAACTTATAGGAAAGGCAGGAAACAAGCTCAGATTTTTATTTTTTTTTTGTAAAGTGGAAAGGGGAAAGGAGGAGCATAAGCTAACTGGGTTGGCCTTCTCAAACGTTCTCCCTGGAATAGGTAGAATGAGGTAATGACACTAAACAGGGAGGAGTGTCCCAGATCAAATTTACAGTAGGGGCGGGCAACTGCAAAAATCAGAACAAACAAACCCAACCAGATGCTACAAAAATCAGAACAAACAAACCCAACCATATGCTACAAAAATCAGAACAAACAAACCCAACCAGATGCTTAACAATTGTAGAAAATTCTACTTAATACCTCACACACAGTGAGAAAAATAAAAGTGCTATAAATAACTCAGAAATAAGCAAAAAACGGGATACTTAATGTTATATATCTCAGATTCGTTAGCTCAGAGCCCTTCCTCTGACTTCCTCTGATTAGCTCAGTGTGAAACTTTTTGTCTTCATGAATTTGCTTTTTAGCTCAGGTCAAATTATAACAAAGAGTAATCAGTTTATAGCCAAGTACAAAGTGATTAGCAGAAAGGTCCAAAGTAGAACATGCTTTCTTTCCTTTCCTGAATGCAGAAACTTGGCAGCTAGGGAGACAAAATGACTGGCATATTCACTGTTAAGCCCTTGTAGCAGAGCTCCTGCATTATCTGGGTCAGATGCAGTGACAACAGGCTACTGTACAATGGCAAAATTCTGAGTGACAACATTTGTGAGTGACCCTTGTGGTAGAGCTCCTGCAGTATCAGGGTTGGATACAGAGACAACAGGCTTGTGTACAATACAAAATTCTCACTGAAAACGTTTGGTATTTGGATCTTGTGCCTGAGTTTCTGCAGTACTGGGGTGGTATGCAGTGACCACAGGCTGTGCATTGTGAAGGAAGCTGGTGACTAAGATCTTCCTTTCTTCTATTCTCTGTCCTTCTTAATCCCTCTTAAGACTAACGTTTTTTGGAGAACAAGTGCTGAAGTACACTTAAAATTATGACAAAAATCAAGGTTACTGATTTTTTACTTCAGAAAACACGTATTAATTCCCATTTGTCGTATTCCATCAATGCCTAGAGTCAACAGTACTAACATTTTATAAACCTCCCTGTTTCTTTCCGAATTTGTCTCTGATTCATTGAGAGGTATTCTATCATTCAGTTTACTAAAAAAAAAACAATGAAATGTTAAAAGAAGCGAGTAATATGCAGCACCACTCAATACCACATAACATCAACACCCAGGTGCTAAATTGCGTCTACGCAACCTAAAGCCCGTAGTGAAACGAAAGTTAGCTTTTTAAGTTTTATTAATAATATCCATTATATTTTTACTATGGGCATTGAATGTAGAAATAAATGCATTTTTTGCTTGTTGCACACCACTTTCTCATTGAGTAAAAGGTGTCACCCTATTACCTGATGCCATTATTCCTATAGTTTCATTTTGGATACCATTTGCAGAAGAAGAAGCTTCTCCATAAGCTTCACCAAATGATCTGGTATGATGGTTTTGTAATAAAGGAATGTACTGGCCTGATAGTCTCTTCTTAATGATCTAAAATTTTATATTGTTAACCATCTGCACCGGGTAACCCCTATTCAGAAACATGTTGCCTATAAAGTGTACTTCATTTATGAAGTCAAGCATATCAGTTACTATTCTGGTGGCCCGTACCATCTGTCCCTTTATAACAACTTTTTTGACATGGTATGGGTGGTTACTTGTAAAATGCAAATATTTATTTGAATATGTTTTTTTTTCCCTAAAAACACAGGGTTTTAAAGCAGCTTCTGTTCTAGTTAATTCTACATCCAAGTAAGATATAGAGTTCACACCTAACTAGTATGCAAACTTCAAAATCTCAGTTGTAGTATTTAAAGATTGTACAAAGTCTGGTATTAAATCAACAGGACCATCCCAAGCAATAAACAAATCATCTAAAAATAGACATACACCCTAACATACTTGAAAAAGTCACTATTAAATAAATAACGTAATTCCCATACTAACATAACCACATTTGCAAATAATGGCTCACAAGGTGAGCCCATGGCTACACCTGACACTTGTTTGAAATACTGGCCATCATAATACAAAACATTGTTGTATAAAACCATTTCAGGTAAATATGAAATTGTATTTATCTTATCCTGTTCAACATGTACATAGTCAGTGAAATATTCAATAAACCATTCTATCCCAATATTGTGGGGGATGTAGGCAAATAAGTCTTTTACATCAATTGTCAGAAAAAAATCCCTCTCTGAATTATTGTAAGTCATTACATTTCACCAAAAAATCCTGAGACTCCCGACAGAGATGTTTAACAGGAACCAAGTAATGCTTTAGTTGTTCGTCAATAAATTTTGCTATATAATACGTCTTTGAGGAAGTACCATCAACAATGGGTCAAAGGGGGGTTATATCAATCTTTATGTAATTTTGGCACACCAAAAAATGTAGCCAATCTAGGAGCTGTATTACAAACATAATTATATTGCTCCACAGTCAGCTGACCCTGGGTTAACATATCATATAAAAAACAATCTACTCTGTTATATGAAATATTGATTTCATTCAGGGATGCCTCAGCATAAGAGTACTCAAATAACAGTTGGAGCATGCGTTGGTTATAGTCCACCTGGTCCATAATGATGATACCCCCTCCTTTATCAGGCTGCATAAATCAAAGAGAGCCTGATTTTTTAATGTCATCCATTAGATTACGTTGCACAGATGTTAAGTTAAAGGAAATAGGTAGGGTATTATTTTCAACAAATGTCCCAAATCCAGTTCATATGCATCCTCAAAGGTTTTTAACATAGGATGCAAGTCAGGGTTGAAAGTTCTGGGGATGCGTAAATTTGTTGGTACAGAATAACCATTGGTAAAATAAACAGACAAGTTCAACATTCTCGCATATAATTTTATACTGAGTACTTTTAAGTAAATTAAAACGGTGGCAAGAACTTTTTAGTGTGTCTTCTTAAAGGTACATATGGGTAGGCATCTTATGGTCTCCATGAGTGCTAATCTAGCATTGTTCATATGTTCTATTGTTAAAATAATGTATTATTTGCTGACAATAGATTTCCATTCATACAGTGGTATAATATAAGTGCACATTCTGTATCTGATGTCTAAATGCTTAGCTTAACTATAGAAGGCATGTATGCAATGCTATCTGACAGTGTAGCTTTTTATTTATCTGCTTACAAGGGGGAGAGAGAGAGAGAGAGAGAGAGAGATACATAATGGTTTCCCATCAAAATGTCAGAAGACAGTTATGTGAACTTAGAAGGTTGAATGTCACTCTTCCAAGGTGTCATAACATCGATTTTTAAATGTTTGAATCCGCAACAGCAAGTGCACACTAGTATTCGCTGTTGTGGATATGTCATTTTGAAAGGAGATTGCACTGTAGTGGGGATTGGGAAATTTACCCTTTCCCTCACTGTAACACGATCTTGGACTTTGTATATTTAAGTAGCAGGGAGTGTGAATAGGATATAACCAGAAGTCCAGGTAGTTTTGGTAAAGTCGACATTCCTAAGTTGTCGACTTTCCTAAATTACCACTTTTGGTTATGTGATCATTTGGTTTTTGGATTTTACAACATTTAAAGTCGGGTAAGTAATCACTCTTACAAGTGTTTTGTGAGATTTTGATAGTAGAAAACAAAAGTGTAACACCATAGACATAAAACTGGAACTTTAATACAACAAAAACAAGAACAGGATAAGCGCTTTCGGCATGTGCCTTCCTCAGATCCTGAAAACAATTCCTACACACAACTATTTAAGAACCAGCTAACCAATCTAGTTAAAAGGCAATTCAGCAATTAAAAATGAGGCAATGAAACATAGCAACACTTACTCCCCATTTGCATAGTGCACTTATAACAAAAACATGTTTTAAAATAACTTAGATCCAAGGTTAGAACAAAACTACATTTTGTTAAAGACAATCAGCATAGCATATTAAAACTTATAGTAAATAAATAAAACACTGCTGTCATAACCATTACACAGCTTGTGAATCTGTTAAAAACTTTTCTAATTTGTGTACTGGAGCGTTCCTTGGTGGCGTTACTGGATTTTGGTACAGATTTTGATAGTAAACTATATATATATATATATATATATATATATATATATATATATATATATATGCCATTTGTGATATGACACCTTGTATCTCCTCTACTCTTTCACTGTAAATGGGCTCTGCTCATATGGGTCATCCACCCTAAGATTTGATGATTGAAATATTAACTTACATTGGTCAAGTCTCAAAATAGAAACACTAAAGACATAAAAGTAATAAATAATCAAAGAAATGACCAATAACTTGATATAAAATTTAATAACAACACACCCAGTAAGCGCTTTTGTCTTATGCAAGACTTCTTCAGACTGAACAAATAAAATTTAATCAACCTTTAAATGACAACAAACCACATGACATTAATTAAATGATTAGTGTCTAATTCTCTTCCTTTTCCGATAAACCTTAAAAAATGTCTTTATCATTAAGTCCTGGAGGGTTGCAGGCATCCAACCTCACCTGCCAGCAATACAATCTCCAGGCCAATTCATCCTCTGCATCAAACCTATTTGAAAAATTATAAACTGGTCTAAAACTATAAATTTCAAGGAAAACTTGCATCCACTAACTAAATAATGCTTACTAAGTGCATTATTCATGTCACCTATAGAAGTAGCATGGATATGTTTGTATATCCTATGACACAACTCTCTCATAGTCCTACTCACATAATAGGCAGGACAGGATAAGTAAATTGCTAGGTATATGAACTTAGATTAGCATGTAGAATAACCTGGAATATTAATTGTTCCTACCTTTAATAACAACATCAACTTTTTAAATCAGTCATTAAGACCCAAATTAGAGGCATTTCTGAATATTACGGAGAGTCAGTTAAGGGGTGTGTTTAAACACAAACCAGAAAAAGTACTGTATAAGTACAGGAATACATCTTGGATCCAAGCATTTCTCTAATGTAATGTCTGAGTCTTTTGATCTAGCAGAAAAAAATCTTAAACCTAGTTGAAAACAAATTGCTCTTCAGTCCTAGGAAGGTCTACAATACAGCCAGCAAAAACATTACTTTGTTTAAAAAAAAATGACTGTGCATATTTGTACTTCAGATGTTGCTGGAAACAAATTAAAACTTTTTTCTCTGTTAAATGCCAGAGTGATTGACACTCAAAATGTACTTGATAATAGAAACTTATGGAATGGATTATAGCATGTATGGGTAAACTTAAAAAATATTGAGGGTAGAATAATACATCTACTATGTTTTATAATATTAAATAAGAAAAATTGCATAATAAAATATTGGGGGCAGTCCAAAACTTTTTTAATTCAGATTTGTTCAAGAGAAGGTTTGACCAGTGTGACAAATTGGACATTCATTTAAAATTGTGAAGTCTCATGCCATAGCTGGCCTTAGGCATAGGCCAACTAGGCAGCCACCTAGGGTGCTGCTCTAGCAGGGGTGCTTTTCCAGTATATGTTTGGTGTAGGTAGACGAGGATGGGGGCACCGGGTGGTGTGGTGGGGAAAGCAGTGGAGGAGCCCTTTTACCTAGGGCACCAGTTGATCTAAGGCCGCTCCTGTCTCATGCAGTAAATATGGCCAGGATAGACATTTTTGGTTTGTTTGTGATATATGAAGGATGGGAATATGATAGACAACAGTAAAAATCATGTTAGTATAGCAGATGGAGGTGGGGGTGCTAAGGTAGTGTTGTCGCCTCACAGTAAGACACTGTCCGGTTCGATTCTCAGCTAGACCGTCTTCTGCGTGGAAATATGTGTGAATGGGCATACCTTCGTTGAAGGTTGTGCATCAGGGCTGGTAACTCGGCACGTAAAAATCAACTACCAATCATTAGCGGACCGGAGTTCTGCTGTGGCAACCCCTAACTGGGAAAAGCCAAAAGACACAAACAATAGCAGATGGTGAGACTTTACAGGGTGTGCTGAATGTACAAACCATTAAAAAAGATGTGGAAAAAGTGAATGAGAATGGAAGCATTGAACATAACATTGATGCGACCAATATGTATGCAATAGTAAGTAACCTTTTTATTTTATTGCAATTTTATAACCAGGTAAGTGAAATGGTCAGAAGACCATTTTAGACATGACTTAGGATCACAATAAACATTAATAAAGTTACATTAAGATTCAAACATATGTATAGTTAAGTCCTAAGTATACATCACATATTCAAAAGAGAATCTGACAATATTGAACAGATTCATGTAGAGTCAATGAAAGCAGTTTTGGAGAATGTAAATGCATTAAAAATGCTTGCTGAAACTACCTTTACCAAACTTCTTGAGAAACAAATTTTTGCAGGGAGGCTCCCCATGTGGGGGTCACCACCCAAACTTATATCTACTAACTTTGGGGTTGTAAAGCAATAGAGAAAGAGGCAAACTTTACTGCCAATGAATGTATTTTAGCAAACTGACTTTGGTGTATTTACATTCGCCAAAACTACTTTCCATGACCTAACATGTTTCCTATTGAACAAGAGGCATACTGTACTGCATTAACAGTATGAAGGTGTTGTAACAGAAATTATAGTATTTGTAGAAAGTTAGTTATGATGCAAATAAATCTATTGCTATGTACACTGTTTACATGCTAAATACGTGTTGTATATGAGACGTTAATAAATCACATGATGAACCTTGGCATATTCTATGTACAGTAAAGGCTAGGAAGTAGTGCACCTTATTAACCTTTGTTTTGAAAGCATGTACAAGTAGAATCTTGCTGAAGATGTCCTTTTGACTTTGTTTAAAAACCCTCTAGTGTCTGCTGTGATCTTATATCACCAGGAAGAGAGCTCCAAACAGCAGGGCCAAGCTTATTAAAAGCTTTTTCTCCCACTGATGAATGAAAATGAAGTCTGTTGAGTCTAATGTTATTATGGTGCCTATCCTGAGGGAATTTATTTGCTTTTCATTGAGCGTAGACTTCAGAGTAGGGCACTAGCTGATAGTTATATTCTTGAAGATTTATATGCTGAGTAGAAATGTAGTTCTGCTTTGCAGAAATAGCCAATGGAAATCTTCTAGGGTATCACAGGGGTGTGTAAAATTGTCAGCTAGTAGGACAAAGCAGCTTATTTTGTTTTCTGCTAGTAGTAATTTGTGTGAATTGCTGCTGGAAAGAAGTGTTAGCAGAGGGAGGGCATATTCTAACTTGAGGATTAATACATTTCTTGCCATGGATCTCCTTATTTTAGGAGACAGGAGATATGTTATTGTCTAGCATGGCTTTAATTGAAAAATTACCTTGTTAATATTATATATGGGCAATTTCATAAAGATACATATATGTGGGGGTGGGGGCTGCCAAGTATGACTCCCAGATATTTTTGTTATGACACACTTGAAATAACTGTGTTTGAGTTATCTTTTAGAATAAGTTGTGACTGCTGAGCTAGTTTTGATGGAGGTAGTAGAAAGCATGACACTAGATTTGTGTTAGTTAAGAGTCTGTTTTCATTATTCTACCTGCAAAGTGAGGTAAAACTGTTTTGCACCGACTGCTATAACTGATAAAAGGATTTGCTGGAATTAAAAAGTAGGTCATCTGCATGAATGCGTGCATCCATTTTATACTATGATGTGGCAGATTATCATAAGTTGTTTATAAATGAAGAGAAGGGTAAAGGGCCAGGAACTAACCCTTATGATATCCTGATATTACTGAAACCAGTTTCTGAGTAGAAGCTGTTGCTAGAAACCTTAAATGTTCTATTTTAAAGTTGCTTTTGAAATACATTATTGAAGCAAAGATGAAAATGACGACAAAAATGGAGGGGGAAGGCAATACTAATGCTACAGTTGTAAACAGAGTGAGGAGAAAAGAAAATGAAACTGCAGCCAAATATCCAAGAAAAGAAATGGTTAAAAGTAAGTCATTAGGTATTATTAATACCATTAAAAGTGATACGAGAAGGCTTATGATTTTGGAATGGTATAAGCAACAAGCATATGATATGTTTTGAAGATGTTAGGCTACTAAATGATAATCAAAAGTTGCAAATGGAAACAATTCAGTCACAGAAAGACTTATGGAGGTTTGGTAGGGACATGCATTCAAGCATTGCAATACTGATAGATAGTAAAGAAATATACATTTCAGATATTGCAGCAGTGTCAGTAAGCTGTGCATAGTTTCATATATGTTCATAACTAATTACTAGGCTAGCTTTCTTAACAGGCCATAGCAACTGACAAAAGCTAAACAAGTATTTTGATGGCTATTTATGCATATAG
The DNA here is from genome assembly GCF_019279795.1 of Protopterus annectens. Lineage (NCBI taxonomy): Eukaryota > Metazoa > Chordata > Ceratodontiformes > Protopteridae > Protopterus > Protopterus annectens. Next base: position 786,204,591 of record NC_056725.1, read on the forward strand.
TAAGAGATAATAAACATGTAGTTATTAACATGGAAATAATAATTAATACCACGACTACTACTACTACTACTACTAATAATAATAATAATAATAATAATAATAATAATAATAATAATGGATTTTAATTGCAATTTATGAAAATAATATGGTGAGACAGGACCTAGTGTGAAAATGTGAAGACACATGATATGATGTAAGGACTTCAAAACTGGAAAATCCAGAACATTTACTTACTAGAGATGACCTTTGAGAACTGAGACAGATTCTGAAGTGATATTTGAAGGGATGGAAGAGGTAGAAGATGGGAAGAATAGGATATTTTTCTCAGACCACTGTGCCATATGCCTCAAAATAGGAAAAGGAAAAGGGAGGTTGTATTTAAAGAAGGAATGAGATAAAAAGATTGATGGGACAAGTAAAGGAGGATTTTTTTAAAAAGGTTACATGGAGCATCCATGGAACTATAACTCTATAAAACCATTTTACAAGTGTTATGATGAGTGATGGTTAGAATATAAAAGGTATAAATAGGAATATTTAAGGATGGGAAAAGAGTACTGGAAACAGAAGAAGGAAACATATAAAAGATACATGAAGAAGTATGAGCATGCTTTGAGGGAAGAAGGAAGGAATATATTAATAACAAAATAAATGTATATTATAACAATATGAAAAACATAAAGCTGATGTTGCAGAAGCAAAAATATCTTTTGCAGTGCCCTTTTTAAGTAAAGTAGTTAAAAGTAAACAAGGAAAAATGGAGTGTTTGATGGATGATAATGAAGTATGTTTTACATTCACAATGTTGTTGTTGTGTCTTTCGGCTTTTCCCAGTTAGGGGTCGCCACAGTGGAACTCCGGTCTGCTAATGATTGGCAGTTGATTTTTACATGCCGAGTTGCCAGCCCTGATGCACAACCTTCAACGAAGGTACGCCCATTCACGCATGTCTCCACGCAGAAGACGCTCTAGCTGAAAGTCGAACCGGACAGCGTCTTACTGTGAGGCAACAATGCTACCGCAGCACCACAGTCACAATGATATATACAATATTGTAAAAAATTAATTCACAGAGGAAATAGGTAAAGAAAACGCAGCCATGCTAAGCAGTTGATAAAAAATGCTAAAGAATCAGTGGATAATATGGTTAAAGTAATAAACTGAAGGGAATTTGAATCATATTTTAATGGAATATGGAGGTTACCAGGAGAAGATAGGCTGGAATAGGAATACCATAAAAAGAACAATGAAAAAAAAAGAAATAATTACAGTTATCAAAGAGTGGCTAAAAGAAGGTATAAAAGTAAAATGGTGTGCTTTATTCATAAGAATGAAGAAAAATAAAACCTTAAAAACTGGAAACCTTTGACACTAAATTTGAAACTATAACATTTTTTTATGATTCTTTTCAAGTGAAAATGAGCAAAAAACTGAAAGCTGTGTTGGGTGAGGGTATATATGTAGTATATGGAAAACAAATTTAAGATTTGTTAATACTATTTAAGGAATTACTATACTGAGTAGCAAGACAAAAACATGGATGCAAGATCCTAGTTTGCCACGTAGAATAAATATGACAATATTAGTCATAACAATGCACAGAGTATACTAAGAAAATATGGGCTGCTTGTTAAATTAATTAAGCTAAGATCTGTGTATGATAATATATGGAAAATGCCACCAGATGGCGGCTTAGGATTGCTGCTCTGTTAAAGGTGTGGTTCCGTTGTATCCAATTTCCAAATAAAAAATTCAACAAAAAATCAGAAAGTAAACTCAATTTTTTACACCAGATGGCAGCAAACTGTACCGAAATATAGAGATGGAAGAACATGGTGAGCTAATGTCCTCTGAAGAATCTTGGAACTGTGAATGCCAAAGGTTCACAGTTCCTGTTACATCATGTGGTTGGCAGGTGATGTAAAAGTCAGAAGGCTTAGAGGATTTTCCCATTATATTGAAAACTTTAAGCACACTTGTTTGGATACAGAGTTGAACCGGCTGTTTTAAAGGGGATTAGAATATTCACTGTACTGGACTAGCCTGTTGGTCCTCTTTCCTCTCCCCGCACCCCCCTACTAATATAAACCAACTCCAAGACCACACTGTAGTGCCGAAAATGGCAAAGTACTGAAGCGGCCAAGCAAATTCTTTCTCAGGGAAAGAATTCGCTTACATGCCACTTCGATATATTGCAGTTTCAGTTTTGTCAGTTTGACCAAGATGCATTCAAAAACATGTGTCTTTGGTCTGCAGATAGGAACCCCACTGTTATTGCTTTAGAATGTATGTACCAGATTTCATTAAGCTATTATAGAGTAATTCGCAAAACTGTGTCCTAGGCATGTACGGAACCGTGGTATGATAATATTACTTGTCTTCTGCTTATAACTTTTTTTGACCAGTGTGTAAATATTTTTCATTGATGAATGTGTTTTTGCTTTGAGACTACTGTTTAGTTTAATTGTAATGCTGAAGGGTTTCCTACTTAGTGACCCTGGTATCTTTCCTCTCTTTCTCTCTCCTTAGGACTAGCCCGTTGGTCCTCTTTCCTCCCTGCCCAGGTCGCTCAGTGAAAGGATTGCAATGGTAGAAGACTGCCTCAAGACCTAAAACCCCATGGCAGCTTGAACTGTGCTTTATTTTAAAAAATAAAAAGCAAGCATTACACAGCTAATTGTACAAGGTTAATGGCTTTTATTTATGTAGCCCTACAAAATAGGATATTGTAGTACCTCTTAAACTCTGTACTGGAACTGAAGCACTAGCTACCTAACTGGCATCTTCCTACCCTGGTGTTGTTTCTCCTAAAAGCTCTAGGGAAATAGGACAGTGTGGTGTATACTATCACTTACCCTATTTGCCATTCATGACAGTTCTTTCCTGAACAACTCAAACAGATTGGCTCCGTGCAGTCTGTGGTCGGGCTGATCCTGCTCTGTTCACCTCGCTCTGCTCGGCTTGCTCCGCTCCCCTACCCTGCCCCCAATTCCCACCCACCCCGACTACCTCTACATTTATTCATCCCCTCTATCACCTCACCCAATCCCAACCAATTACCTAAGTGAACCACACCTCCAAATAATTCCTAACACCCATTACTACAATTTGGACACACCCCTCCTGCCTCTACAATCTAACAATATATAATTTGTGTTTCATCACCCCTCACAATACTAAGTCTTCTTTCCACTACTCTTTTTAACTCTTACAGCCTTAAACTTCACTGCATCATTAAATACCTCAATAAGCCTTCATACTATATATACTATCAAACTACTAATACACTAACACAGAGAGAAACTCACACAAATGTCATCATTTGCTCTACATTACTTAAGGATAACATTTTGCCACACACATATAAAACCCTAATAGCTCCTCCTCACACTTGTAAGACATCACATGTATCTACAATCAATCTATCACATATCATCAAACACATTTTACATATCACAACAACTCTTCTGGCCTCAGGTGATATACATCCTAATCCAGGTCAATTTCACAATAAATTTGTTAACAAAGGAAAATCTGATCTACTCATCATAAACATAAACACCAGAAGTATTTCCAGCAAACTCCCTGACCTGTATGCCTTTATTAGTCAATACTCTCCTGACATACTAACCATAACTGAGACCTGGTTAAAACCCACCATCCCCAGTGAAGAAATCCTCCCACCTGGTTATAATATTCTACGATTAGACAGATCTGGTAGGAAAGGAGGTGGTGTCACTATTTTATTTAAAAACACACTTAACCTTAAACCCCTCCTTAACCCTATACCCTTATTTCAAAATGTTGAGACCTTAGGATCTGTCCTGGCCCTAAACAGTGAAAAAACATAAATATTCTTTGTACGTACATACCCCCAGATAACAACATTTCCACCGTAGAATAAATGCTTCAGTGGCTTAACCATAACCTGCCATAAGAAGCTATTTTCTTGGGGGACCGGAACACAGACTGGCAAGCATGTAGCTCCTCTAACCTCTCTAATCAGATCAGTCTTTATGGATTTGCTCAACTTATTCATGAACCCACCAGAATAGATAACAAATCTCACAAACAATCCATAATTGATTGGACACTAGTGAACAACTCCAGGCAAATCTACCAGATAGAATGCCTTCCAGATGGTCTAAGTGACCATCACCCCACTTTCCTTCTAAGGAAACATACTACTAACTCAAACCCTATCATTTACAGACAGATTAGGGATGTACACAAGGTCAACCAAAATGACATAAATGACATCTTAAAACAATGCAACTGGAAATCCCTTCTAGCCCTAGATCTAGACAAAGCAGTTGACTATTTCAACAACGTGTTTATCAATGTTCTCAATTCTATTGCTCCTATTAGAAAAATATAAGCCAAAGCAAATTATGCCCCATGGCTACATAGAGGTACTACAGCCCTACGTAAAGCTAGGGACAAGGCCTGGAAGATATGGAAAAAGATGCTAAACTATAGACATCTAAGGAATCTAGTCAAAAAACAAACCAAACTAGATAAACAAAACTACTTTTTAAATCTCCAAAAAAAAAACATTCAAAACACCCGCCTAAATTCTGGCATTCTATTAACTCCATATTAAAACCTGGTAAAACAACAACCTCTACCCCCACCTCTCCAATTAAAAATAATTATGACATCACCACCCAATTTAACCAACACTTCATAAACTCAATACAGACCCTGTCCACCCAATTATCCAAAAACAGTTCTATGACCATAACTAAAAATGCAAAATCACCAAGAAACAGCACTACTACAACAAATGACTTACCCCTCTTCATTCTCTCACCTGTTCCTACAACCAAAATTAAAAAACTCCTTCTTAACTTAAAACCTACCATTTCAGCCGCAGATGGTATACCTGCTACCTTTCTAAAAATGGCAGCTGACTCACTGGCCTATCCAGTCGCAATCCTTATTAACTGGTCCATTCAGGAAGCATATGTCCCTCAACTCTGGAAGATTTCCTTCATCTTTCCCCTACATAAAGGTGGCCACTCCTATGACTACTCAAACTACCCCCAATAGCCATACTTCCTCCATTATCTAAGCTCCTCGAAAAGTGTATTCATTTTCAAGTCATGCAATACCTAAACACACAACTTTTTTTCTCACACCCAATATGGCTTTCGTCCACATCACAGTACAACTACTGCACTTCTTTCATTCACAAATCAAATTAACTACCATAAGAACAATAACAATTTTGTTTCTGCCACCTTCCTGGACCTTTCCAAGGCATTCGACATGGTGTCACACCCAAAGCTATTAGATTCCCTTACATCCTTATCCTTTTCTACCTCTACTATTTCCTGGTTTAAAAGTTATCTCGTGAAAGGCAACAGGCTGTCCAATGGCAAGATGTCCTATCTCCCCTACTTCCTAATTCCATTGGCATACCACAAGGATCAATACTGGGTCCACTTCTCTTTTCCATTTTTGTAAACAACCTGCACACTGCTATAAACCAAGGCACTCTTATACAGTATGCTGATAACTCAACACTCATCTGTGCAGCTCCATCTCTCTCTACCTTACAGCAACTTGCTCAACAACCCTTCTCTACTATTGAAAAATGTATCACTCATATTCAACTCATCCTTAACTCCAACAAAACCAAATTACTTTTATTCACTCCAAATAAATCCAAGTCCACTTCCTCAACCTTCTCTATCACATCCAAAAAATGGTACATTAATCATGCCTTCAACTCACACCAAACTCCTTGGGGTAGAAATAGACAATAATCTCTACTTCAATGTTCACATAGCCCAAACTGTCCAAAAGGTTCATAAGAAAATGGGTACTCTCTATAGGCACAAACACTTTCTCACTGATAAGACAAGAATCACCTTAGCTCAAACTCATCTTCTATCCACTCTTACATATGCAGCCCCAATTTTAACCCACATTAGAAAAACTAATTTTGATAAAATGGAATCATGTTACAAAAAAATTGCTAAATTTGCCAATAACTCTACTTTCAGAACCCATCACTACCAAGTACTAAGACACCTTAAATGTCTAAAATTACCCTAATTACTCACATTCCAACAGCTAACCACTACATTTAACATCATGACCAACCTTGAGAAAACTCCTGTCTTACATCTGCTCACCCATTACTCTACCACTTGCCCCCTCCGCTCTACCACTACATCTCTCCTCAGTACCATTAGGGCTAACAACACTGCAGGAAAATCTCTCTACTCTCATACTATTGCTAAGGCCTGGAATAACCTTCCTTCCCCCATTATCTCTACCACAAATATTACACAATTCAAAAAACTACTTAAATCACACCTGGAAACTTGGATCTGCCCATGCAAAACTTGATACAACTCCCCATCATTGCACTCTCCAACTACTATGGATCCAAATTCTCAACATAGGTCTTGTCTTACTATGTCAAGTAACTTACTCTCATTACCTTTTGTACTTCCTAAGATTTTGCATATTATATAAAATTTTTTTATGTATACGTGTTCTTTCTAGGCTAGTTTCTATAATTTGTCTAAACTCTTGTACTAAAATGTTTGCGTTTTGTATTTTCCCCTGAAAATGTGACTGTTATTCATTTACTATCTGTAATTTTGCTGTACTCATATTTTTCAGAGCTTTTCTCCCCGGGCCTCCACTGAAAATGGACCTTATCCAGCTGGATTTTCCCAGTTAACAAATGTAAAATAAAATAAAATAAATAAATATAATCAATTGTGGTAAATGTCTGATTGGATTTGGAATATTTTAAAAATGTAGTAAGGTGTCAAGCAAGTATTGTTTGCATTAGTGAGTAATACAGTTCTTGAGAACTGTAAAAATGCACTGAGGGATGCAAGATGGGAAGGTAGGAAAGGAGTGAATTTCCACTGTTTATTGTATATGCAGATAATTTGTACATATTGACTAAAAGCAGTGAATGATGACAAAAGATATCACTAGGGTAGAGAAAAAAAACTAATTAAAGTTGGCTTAGATCTTAATAAAAAGTAAGAGTAAAAGGTTGGGTGATAACAGGAATATAAGAGGTATACATTCAGGAACAGAAATAAATCTAAAGGAATACCATTTTGTGAGAAAGAAGTAAGATTTAAGACTTGGGAAAATAGGAATAATGAAAAAATGTTAACATGTTGAGTTTCTTTTACATGCATATTTTAAAAAGGTCTGTTTAATTCACACACATGGTTTAGAGGTGATAGGATATACATGAAGACTGGATCTACTTTCATTCACTGAAACCACATTTCACTGAATTTCAATTCACCTTCACCAAATCACTGAAATATGAAATCAGTGAAAACTCATTTCACCAAATCACATTTCACTGAATGTAAGTACTTTTGGACAACTAAAATGTATATCCCCTTTTCCTCACTAAAGTGTGATCCTGGAGTTAATATCTATAGTTTGGGGGTGGGGGGCTTAGCCCCCCACCTAGTTTCCTTTTATATTTATGAATCTCATTTCACTGAAAGCTAACAATATAAAACCAAAAGTAGTGTGCCCCATATACACACCCTAACTATATATACTAATTCCAGGATCACACTATAGTGGGGAAAAGGGCATATGCATTTTATTTGACCAACAGTACTTACATTCAGTGAAATGTGATTTGGTGAAATCAGTTTTCAGTGATTTGAGATTTCAGCGATTTGGTGTGAGTGATTTGAAATTCAGTGAAATGTGTTTTCAGTGAATGAAAGTAGACCCATGAAGAATATATGTCTATCCAGGAAGGATGGAGAATGGGGTTTTGCAGATTTTCTTTGAAATAACTAGATGGATCTAAATTAAACCACATCAAAGGATGGGTGTTGCATTGTTTTAAAGAATATATAGATTTTGGACTGATTTTTTTTTTTTTGTCATCTTTATATGTGCTTTTGTTTATTAAAAAGATTAGGGATCAAGACAATTATATGGTAGGGAACATTTTATGAAAGAAATATGAGGAAGTTGGGGAGGAAATGGAAGAGAGAAGAAAAAGAAGACATAGTAAAATGATGAGCTAAATGAATATCAAGGAAATTTAGACTATGGAATTTTAAAGTGAGTGAGGTGATGGTATGAGCAAACAGTGAAAAATATTATTATGTAAATCCATGGGAGAAAAAGAAGAAGAATATTATGAAGGAAAGAAAGCATATATTTGAAAAAAAAAGAAGAGGACATGGGAGATTTTCTGTGGAGTCTTATACATGGAAAAATGTACTGGTTAAAGGATAGATTAGGTATAGGCAAGCCAGTGAAAGGTTATGTAATCCATGTAAGGTAGAAGAAATCATGGATCTTGCTTTCATGGAATCCAAGAGAATGTAAGAGGTGTGAAGAACATTTAAAGAGGTATTTAGGCAAAGAGGCTTCAGAAAAATATATATGATTATAATTGTTTATGATATATATGAACAAGTTTAAGAGACTAGAGAAATTTACAGTCTTGTCAGCTATTTGAGTAATATGGAAAACAATATGTAAAGAATTGTTATTTAATTAGATGTGGGATGATAAAATATGTAGAAACAGGCAACCTGATGTCCAGATAGTCAATACTAACCACAGGAAACAAAGTCCAAGTTTCTTCTTTAACGTAAAAGTATTTTATTTTTCAAAAAGACAACATTTTCGCCGTGACCCCTGTCACAGCTTCCTCAGAAGAAGACAAGTAAAACAGCTAAACTGGTCTGTTCAAATACTCAGTTAACAGGAAGTGACAAATAATTGCACTTCCTGCACTAATTTGACTCAATAAAAATAATGAATAAAATCATGAATAATCATAAAACTCCATTAAATTATCTATAAATATTGTATGATAAAAAACAACATAAAAATGTTCTTACTAGTGCATTTACATTAACATTGTAAAAATTATGCATTAAACCCACAAAATAATGTACATATAGGCATTACCTAAAGTAGCTCCTTAGTTTAAGAACACATGAAATGTTACAGTTCTCATTGAGGCCATCTAGCCTAAATGCATCTAAATTCAACTGCCATAAAAGTTCGACACACTCAAGAACTATCTGCAAGGGCCTCCCTATCGGTTAAAGGTACTTGATCAATACCCATAAAACAAAAAGAGTGGTCAGGGTTACTGCTAACATGTTTTGCTAAGGCATTCTCTAAAAGAGGTTTTTATGGCATAAAGGTGCTGGTATATTCTCTCTCTTTAGTTTACGATTGGTTTTTCCTATGTAAAAGGAAGGGCAGGAATTACACAAAGCAATGTACACCACTGACTTTGAATCACAAGTAATCCTCTGCTTAATGTTGTATTTTTATTCCTAACTATAAAGGAATTTCCAGTTCTCATCACTTTACACATGTTGCAGCATCCACATTTAAATGAACCTCTAGGTCTTATGTGACCATAAGTGTTAGAAGTATGCTGTAAAAGTTCTTTCAAATTATTACTTCTCCTGTAAATTACATAGCTGACCTAACTTGTCAATCAAGTTGACGGAATTAATAACTAGTGGCCAGTTTTTTAAGATAATGGCCCAAATTCCTGTTGAGTTCAAGTTAAATTGGGTTATAAAACTTAAAGAAAAGTTTCTCTGCTGATTTAGTAAGGAATTTTGGTGTGCTAATTCATTATCATTAGTAGACCTACCTACATTAGATTGATCAAGTAGTGGTTTATACAACCCTTTTGTTCTTTTAGTGTCAACTTCATTAATAAGCTCTTCTAAAAGAGGGACAGGGTATCCGCGGTTTGTAAACATACCTTTCAAAAATTGGCACTCAGCTTTAAAATCGCTGTAAGTGCTACACATCCTGCCTGCACGTACCAGTTGTCCTTTGACAATAGATTTTTTCTGCCTAGGTGGATGTAGACTAGTGTAGTGCAGGAAAGAGTTGCAGTACATCTGTTTCCTGAAAATGCCAGACAAATAAATCTCTTCATCTACTTCTTTAGTTAGTCTCACGTCCAAGTAGTCTGTTTCTATTGTTGAAAACCTATAAGTAAATTTTAACCATTGTGTAGAATTGTTCAAATAGTCTACAAAAAGTTTTGCTTCAACTTCATTCCCTTTAAAAAGGATAAATATGTCGTCCAAAAACCTGGTGTAATATTTTATCTTCTGCATTACAGTTTCATTAGATAGTATATAAAGGTTTTCCCAAAAGGCTACAAACAGGTTAGCCACACTGGCTCAAGGGAGCCCATGGCTATTCCACATTTTTGTAAATAGAATTTATGTTCAAAAACAAAAAAGTTTGATGACAGTACTATGCTCAACAGTTCTGTTACAACGTCAATCTCCACTTGTGGTGCTTTTAAGTCTTTAAGAAGCAGTTGAATCCATTCAACTGCCTCATTGTGAGGAATGGATGTATATAAATCAATGACATCCACAGTCAAAAGTTACACTCAAGGTCAAACTTAATACTGTTGATATCACGTAAGAAAGACCAGGAGTCTTTGCAAATAGTAGGTATTTTCTTTACATATTTTGATAGAATACTATCTATCAATTTTGAACAGGGTAGGTCATAGAAGACCTACCATCTATTAATGCCCTCATGGGAGGATTCTTTTGGTCTTTGTGTATCTTGGGTATTCCGAACATTACAGGCAACTTTGGCTGAATAATGTCAATATAGTTGTATGTCTCTAAGTCTATTTTGCCTGCTAGGAAAAGGTCACGGAAATACCCAGTGCGACCTTGAACTACATTAATCTCATTAAGGGAAGAAGTAACATAGGCATCAGATGATAACACTTGCATCATTTTTCTGTGTATTGAACGTTGTCGAACACTACCAAGCCCCTCCTTTGTCAGGTTTCAAAACCTGACAGTTAAAGAGCCCAGGTTTTTAGCCATTCACGTTGTGCAAGTGAAATATTCATCTCATTCAAAGTACTACTTGATTTTTGTGTAGAAAACAGGTGTCTTATATCTAATTCACACATTTGTTCAAATAGTAATAAATTTTGTTGTGTAGGAGGGTTAAAACGCTAGTCAGTTTCAATTTGTCATTAACATTTGTTGTTTCATTGTTAAAATATAATTTTAAATTTAACTTGCGTATGTAGCATTTCAGATCAATCAAAACTTTAGCTAAACTTCCATAGGTACTTGGAATAAAAGTGTATCCAAGAGCTAACAATTCAACTAGGTCAGAATCTAGTTCCAAAGATGAAAAGTTATAGATAGTAAAGTCTTTCCTTGTGTTAGTATATATAACAGGGCCTTGCAAAAATCCCTCAGACCTGAGGGAGAAACATTGTCTGTTAAGGTTTCCTCCAAAACACAATCCCTTGTTTCTTCTGTTGATTCCCTAAAAACTTTATCATTAGGGAGCTCTAAAGGAACCTGCTTATTCTGGTCAGTTCTCCTGGTCCTCTTTGGTTCTTATAATTGTAGTTAACAGCAGTGGACCCTTTTAACCTATTACTTCTTCTAACTTCCTGTCTAGGTGTATTAGTAAGGTGTTCACCATTTTCACCTTCCAACGAAATTGATTCAGCATTAACAGAAGTAGAAGGCCCATTTAAACCAACAGTATTGGACCCTGCACTTGGAATGTTCAAATGGGAATATGCCTGGTTAGAAAAATAAGCTGTTCTATCCCTTACTAACTTCTTATTTTTGTTAATTTTTAATTTAAGTAACAATGCATCAATGCTAGAAAAATACGTCGTAGTCATATTTAAACTGCAAAAGAAGTGTTAATTTTGATTTCTTCATCCAAAACATTCACTTCAGAAATAAGAGACAAGATATGCATATCATAATGTTTAACTATCACGTTTAGCAATTGTAACCCTGTTCCTGAAACAAACATTTCAATTCTGAAAAATACACTTGGTCCAACAGTAGTCCAGAAGGAGTGAAGTTGATACTAAGGCCTTATGGAACCAGTTTCTCATTTAAACATTGCCTAAAATAAGCAGCTTCCAGCTGCAGTTTTTAATTTAAGCAACTTAATGTCAAGTACCTTTAAACGGTCACTAAACCAGTTGTTGTCGCTTTCTTGAACAGGAAAAGAGCTGGCAGTTGACCCAGTGTTAGCCTGACAAAACGAAAATGGGTTCTCTTTATTAATCCAGTCGCTCAAGGTTCATGCTCCTCCACTGGCTCCCCTATGCTCCTCATTTAAGTTAGGTGCTGGTGGTGTAATTGGATTAGCATTAGTTCCTACAGCATGACTAGTAGAAGGGATCCGAAAGATGCATGGAGTTGAAGGAAACAAGTCCGCTTCCTACTGGTAGAAGCAGTAGCGTTTTGAACAACAGAACTTCCTGCCTGTTGTTTATTTGGTCGAGGAGGCAGTCCTCTAAGCTGTTGTGCTGCAGGAAGTAACGTAGCAGACCCTTCCAAGTCAGAAACTGAAACAACATTCTGGTTTGCAATAGTTTCAGACTTTTCTTTTCTGTAAAGTTGGAAGTTGCTCTAAAACATCCATACGAACATGTAAAGCTTCCAATTTTTGTGAGATGGAAGCCAATAAAGAGAATAAGTCTGTTTCACTTGATTTTTCAAAAGTAGCTGTTAGACAAAGGTTAGGACTAACAGGACTGACAGGAGTGCCTGAATCCATGGCAATCAACAAACAGTCAAAAATGAGCAAACAAACTTGTAAAAATGTGTAGAAACAGGCAACCTGATGTCCAGATAGTCAATACTAACCACAGGAAACAAAGTCCAAGTTTCTTCTTTAACGTAAAAGTATTTTATTTTTCAAAAAGACAACGTTTTCGCGACCCTGTCACAGCTTCCTCAGAAGAAGACAAGTAAAACAGCTAAACTGGTCTGTTCAAATACTCAGTTAACAGGAAGTGACAAATAATTGCACTTCCTGCACTAATTTGACTCAATAAAAATAATGAATAAAATCATGAATAATCATAAAACTCAATTAGATTATCTATAAATATTGTATGATAAAAAACAACATAAAAATGTTCTTACTAGTGCATTTACATTAACATTGTAAAAAATTATGCATTAAACCCACAAAATAATGTACATATAGGCATTACCTAAAGTAGCTCCTTAGTTTAAGAACACATGAAATGTTACAGTTCTCATTGAGGCCATCTAGCCTAAATGCATCTAAATTCAACTGCCATAAAAGTTCGACACACTCAAGAACTATCTGAAAGGGCCTCTCCTATCGGTTAAAGGTACTTGATCAATACCCATAAAACAAAAAGAGTGGTCAGGGTTACTGCTAACATGTTTTGCTAAGGCATTCTCTAAAAGAGGTTTTTTTATGGCATAAAGGTGCTGGTATATTCTCTCTTTAGTTTACGATTGGTTTTTCCTATGTAAAAGGAAGGGCAGGAATTACACAAAGCAATGTACACCACTGACTTTGAATCACAAGTAATCCTCTGCTTAATGTTGTATTTTTATTCCTAACTATAAAGGAATTTCCAGTTCTCATCACTTTACACATGTTGCAGCATCCACATTTAAATGAACCTCTAGGTCTTATGTGACCATAAGTGTTAGAAGTATGCTGTAAAAGTTCTTTCAAATTATTACTTCTCCTGTAAATTACATAGGGCGCTGACCTAACTTGTCAATCAAGTTGACGGAATTAATAACTAGTGGCCAGTTTTTAAGATAATGGCCCAAATTCCTGTTGAGTTCAAGTTAAATTGGGTTATAAAACTTAAAGAAAAGTTTCTCTGCTGATTTAGTAAGGAATTTTGGTGTGCTAATTCATTATCATTAGTAGACCTACCTACATTAGATTGATCAAGTAGTGGTTTATACAACCCTTTTGTTCTTTTAGTGTCAACTTCATTAATAAGCTCTTCTAAAAGAGGGACAGGGTATCCATGTTTGTAAACATACCTTCCCAAAATTGGCACTCAGCTTTAAAATGGCTGTAAGTGCTACACATCCTGGCTGCACGGACCAGTTGTCCTTTGACAATAGATTTTTCTGCCTAGGTGGATGTAGACTAGTGTAGTGCAGGAAAGAGTTGCAGTACGTCTGTTTCCTGAAAATGCCAGACAAATAAATCTCTTCATCTACTTCTTTAGTTAGTCTCACGTCCAAGTAGTCTGTTTCTATTGTTGAAAACCTATAAGTAAATTTTAACCATTGTGTAGAATTGTTCAAATAGTTTACAAAAAGTTTTGCTTCAACTTCATTCCCTTTAAAAAGGATAAATATGTCGTCCAAAAACCTGGTGTAATATTTTTAATATTATTAATGAAGTTGACACTAAAAGAACAAAAGGGTTGTATAAACCACTACTTGATCAATCTAATGTAGGTAGGTCTACTAATGATAATGAATTAGCACACCAAAATTCCTTACTAAATCAGCAGAGAAACTTTTCTTTAAGTTTTATAACCCAATTTAACTTGAACTCAACAGGAATTTGGGCCATTATCTTAAAAAACTGGCCACTAGTTATTAATTCCGTCAACTTGATTGACAAGTTAGGTCAGCGCCCCTATGTAATTTACAGGAGAAGTAATAATTTGAAAGAACTTTTACAGCATACTTCTAACACTTATGGTCACATAAGACCTAGAGGTTCATTTAAATGTGGATGCTGCAACATGTGTAAAGTGATGAGAACTGGAAATTCCTTTATAGTTAGGAATAAAAATACAACATTAAGCAGAGGATTACTTGTGATTCAAAGTCAGTGGTGTACATTGCTTTGTGTAATTCCTGCCCTTCCTTTTACATAGGAAAACCAATCGAAACTAAAAGAGAGAATATACCAGCACCTTTATGCCATAAAAACCTCTTTAGAGAATGCCTTAGCAAAACATGTTAGCAGTAACCCTGACCACTCTTTTGTTTTATGGGTATTGATCAAGTACCTTTAACCGATAGGAGGCCCTTTCAGATAGTTCTTGAGTGTGTCGAACTTTTATGGCAGTTGAATTTAGATGCATTTAGGCTAGATGGCCTCAATGAGAACTGTAACATTTCATGTGTTCTTAAACTAAGGAGCTACTTTAGGTAATGCCTATATGTACATTATTTTGTGGGTTTAATGCATAATTTTTTACAATGTTAATGCACTAGTAAGAACATTTTTATGTTTTTTATCATACAATATTTATAGATAATTTAATGGAGTTTTATGATTATTCATGATTTTATTCATTATTTTTATTGAGTCAAATTAGTGCAGGAAGTGCAATTATTTGTCACTTCCTGTTAACTGAGTATTTGAACAGACCAGTTTAGCTGTTTTACTTGTCTTCTTCTGAGGAAGCTGTGACAGGGGTCACGGCAAACGTTGTCTTTTGAAAATAAAATACTTTTACGTTAAAGAAGAAACTTGACTTTGTTTCCTGTGGTTATTATTGACTATCTGGACATCAGGTTGCCTGTTTCTACACATTTTACAAGTTTGTTTGCTCATTTTTGACTGTTTGTTGATTGCCATGGATTCAGGCACTCCTGTCAGTCCTGTTAGTCCTAACCTTTGTCTAACAGCTACTTTTGAAAAATCAAGTGAAACAGACTTATTCTCTTTATTGGCTTCCATCTCACAAAATTGGAAGCTTTACATGTTCAGATGGATGTTTTAGAGCAACTTCCAACTTTTTACAGAAAAGAAAAGTCTGAAACTATTGCAAACCAGAATGTTGTTTCAGTTTCTGACTTGGAAGGGTCTGCTACGTTACTTCCTGCAGCACAACAGCTTAGAGGACTGCCTCCTCGACCAAATAAACAACAGGCAGGAAGTTCTGTTGTTCAAAACGCTACTGCTTCTACCAGTAGGGAAACGGACTTGTTTCCTTCAACTCCATGCATCTTCGGATCCCTTCTACTAGTCATGCTGTAGGAACTAATGCTAATCCAATTACACCACCAGCACCTAACTTAAATGAGGAGCATAGGACGGAGCCAGTGGAGGAACGCCGAACCTTGAACGACTGGATTAATAAAGAGAACCCGCTGCTTTTGTCAGGCTAACACTGGGTCAACTGCCAGCTCTTTTCCTGTTCAAGAAAACGACAACAACTGGTTTAGTGACCGCTTAAAGGTACTTGACATTAAGTTGCGCAAATGAAAAAAACTGCCGCTGGAAGCTGCTTATTTTAGGCAATGTTTAAATGAGAAACTGGTTCCAAAAGGCCTTAGGAACAACTTCACTCCTTCTGGACTACTGTTGGACCAAGTGTATTTTTCAGAATTGAAATGTTTGTTTCAGGAACAGGGGTTACAATTACTAAACGTGATAGTTAAACATTATGATATGCATATCTTGTCTCTTATTTCTGAAGTGAATGTTTTGGATGAAGAAATCAAAATTAACACTTCTTTTTGCAGTTTAAATATGACTACGACCGTATTTTTTCTAGCATTGATGCATTGTTACTTAAATTAAAAATTAACAAAAATAAGAAGTTAGTAAGGGATAGAACAGCTTATTTTTCTAACCAGGCATATTCCCATTTGAACATTCCAAGTGCAGGGTCCAATACTGTTGGTTTAAATGGGCCTTCTACTTCTGTTAATGCTGAATCAATTTCGTTGGAAGGTGAAAATGGTGAACACCTTACTAATACACCTAGACAGGAAGTTAGAAGAAGTAATAGGTTAAAAGGGTCCACTGCTGTTAACTACAATTATAAGAACCAAAGAGGACCAGGGAGAACTGACCAGAATAAGCAGGTTCCTTTAGAGCTCCCTAATGATAAAGTTTTTTTAGGGAATCAACAGAAGAAACAAGGGGGGAATGTGTATTGGAGGAAACGTTAACAGACAATGTTTCTCCCACAGGTCTGAGGGATTTTTTGCAAGGCCCTGTTATATATACTAACACAAGGAAAGACTTTACTATCTATAACTTTTCATCTTTGGAACTAGATTCTGACCTAGTTGAATTGTTAGCTCTTGGATACACTTTTATTCCAAGTACCTATGGAAGTTTAGCTAAAGTTTTGATTGATCTGAAATGCTACATACAAGTTAAATTTAAAATTATATTTTAACAATGAAACAACAAATGTTAATGACAAATTGAAACTGACTAGCGTTTTAACCCTCCTACACAACAAAATTTATTACTATTTGAACAAATGTGTGAATTAGATATAAGACACCTGTTTTCTACACAAAAATCAAGTAGTACTTTGAATGAGATGAATATTTCACTTGCACAACGTGAATGGCTAAAAACCTGGGTTTTAACTGTCAGGTTTTTGAAACCTGACAAAGGAGGGGCTTGGTAGTGTTCGACAACGCTCAATACACAGAAAAATGATGCAAGTGTTATCATCTGATGCCTATGTTACTTCTTCCTTAATGAGATTAATGTAGTTCAAGGTCGCACTGCGGGTATTTCCGTGACCTTTTCCTAGCAGGCAAAATAGACTTAGAGACATACAACTATATTGACATTATTCAGCCAAAGTTGCCTGTAATGTTCGAATACCCAAGATACACAAAGACCAAAAGAATCCTCCCATGAGGGCATTAATAGATGGTAGGTCTTCTATGACCTACCCTGTTCAAAATTGATAGATAGTATTCTATCAAAATATGTAAAGAAAATACCTACTATTTGCAAAGACTCCTGGTCTTTCTTACGTGATATCAACAGTATTAAGTTTGACCTTGAGTGTAACTTTTGACTGTGGATGTCATTGATTTATATACATCCATTCCTCACAATGAGGCAGTTGAATGGATTCAACTGCTTCTTAAAGACTTAAAAGCACCACAAGTGGAGATTGACGTTGTAACAGAACTGTTGAGCATAGTACTGTCATCAAACTTTTTGTTTTTGAACATAAATTCTATTTACAAAATGTGGAATAGCCATGGGCTCCCTATGGAGCCAGTGTGGCTAACCTGTTTGTAGCCTTTGGGAAAACCTTTATATACTATCTAATGAAACTGTAATGCAGAAGAAAAAATATTACACCAGGTTTTGGACGACATATTTATCCTTTTAAAGGGAATGAAGTTGAAGCAAAACTTTTGTAGACTATTTGAACAATTCTACACAATGGTTAAAATTTACTTATAGGTTTTCAACAATAGAAACAGACTACTTGGACGTGAGACTAACTAAAGAAGTAGATGAAGAGATTTATTTGTCTGGCATTTTCAGGAAACAGACGTACTGCAACTCTTTCCTGCACTACACTAGTCTACATCCACCTAGGCAGAAAAAATCTATTGTCAAAGGACAACTCCTAGGTGCAGGCAGGATGTGTAGCACTTACAGCGATTTTAAAGCTGAGTGCCAATTTTGAAAGGTATGTTTACAAACCGGATACCCTGTCCCTCTTTTAGAAGAGCTTATTAATGAAGTTGACACTAAAAGAACAAAAGGGTTGTATAAACCACTACTTGATCAATCTAATGTAGGTAGGTCTACTAATGATAATGAATTAGCACACCAAAATTCCTTACTAAATCAGCAGAGAAACTTTTCTTTAAGTTTTATAACCCAATTTAACTTGAACTCAACAGGAATTTGGGCCATTATCTTAAAAAACTGGCCACTAGTTATTAATACCGTCAACTTGATTGACAAGTTAGGTCAGCCCTATGTAATTTACAGGAGAAGTAATAATTTGAAAGAACTTTACAGCATACTTCTAACACTTATGGTCACATAAGACCTAGAGGTTCATTTAAATGTGGATGCTGCAACATGTGTAAAGTGATGAGAACTGGAAATTCCTTTATAGTTAGGAATAAAAATACAACATTAAGCAGAGGATTACTTGTGATTCAAAGTCAGTGGTGTACATTGCTTTGTGTAATTCCTGCCCTTCCTTTACATAGGAAAACCAATCGTAAACTAAAAGAGAGAATATACCAGCACCTTTATGCCATAAAAACCTCTTTAGAGAATGCCTTAGCAAAACATGTTAGCAGTAACCCTGACCACTCTTTTGTTTTATGGGTATTGATCAAGTACCTTTAACCGATAGGGAGGCCCTTTCAGATAGTTCTTGAGTGTGTAACTTTTATGGCAGTTGAATTTAGATGCATTTAGGCTAGATGGCCTCAATGAGAACTGTAACATTTCATGTGTTCTTAAACTAAGGAGCTACTTTAGGTAATGCCTATATGTACATTATTTTGTGGGTTTAATGCATAATTTTACAATGTTAATGTAAATGCACTAGTAAGAACATTTTATGTTGTTTTTATCATACAATATTTATAGATAATTTAATGGAGTTTTATGATTATTCATGATTTTATTCATTATTTTTATTGAGTCAAATTAGTGCAGGAAGTGCAATTATTTGTCACTTCCTGTTAACTGAGTATTTGAACAGACCAGTTTAGCTGTTTTACTTGTCTTCTTCTGAGGAAGCTGTGACAGGGGTCACGCCAACGCTGTCTTTTGAAAAATAAAATACTTTTACGTTAAAGAAGAAACTTGGACTTTGTTTCCTGTGGTTAGTATTGACTATCTGGACATCAGGTTGCCTGTTTCTACACATTTTTACAAGTTTGTTTGCTCATTTTTGACTGGGATGATAAAATAAATAAATGGTGGTGACATTAATGGGGTGAAATCCTATGTTTTGTTTCAATGTTGTATTTTGATGTGATTATATGTATGGATGTAAGAAATATAATGAAGTATAAATGATATTAATGGTGTGTAAATAAATAGAGCCTGTACTCATTTTAATATGTACTGTACAATCTTTTACATCCAATAGGTCTACAATAAACTCAAGCAGATCAGACCTTGGATTAATGTCTCATCCAAAGAATGGAGCATTGAAGAGTGTGGCATCCCCTAATGGTGTGCTGCAATATTAGTAATAGAAAACTAGTATAATCTCCTGGGATGGGAATAGAATTCTCACACCGTTTGATTTCTGCTCTTCAGTTCTTAGTGGCCTTGAAACTGTCCGCCCCTCAGCCTGCCTCTGGGCTCATCTCATTTGCTCACTCAACTGAGTGCAGTGAGATCATATTCTGATTTCAGGCACTCCTACTGTGTACAAAGAGAGCATCTGGGAACAGACAAAAAAAAATAAGATCATTTCCTGCCTTTCCTGTTAAGTGGTATAGACTATTTGTAGGCTTCTGAGCCCCCAAGCCCTTCTGTGTTTGAGGGAAGCCTTCTAGCTTGTTTTTTTTCTTATAACTAGCCAGTTTTCTAGTTTCAGCTCTCAAATCTGTTTCTTTGATCTCAGCACTTGTTCAGATAAAAAAAAAAAAAAATGTCATCTGCTTTTACTGTACTTGTGTTTCTACCTACTTCATTTTACTTTTGCATCATCTTAAAAATACTCAATTGTATTTATTACTGCTTGGTGTAACTCATTCTAAGCCTTTTGGTTTAAACACTTGGGCTTCGGACCAGTTGTTTTGCACTGAGAGGGTTTGTGGTCTGCACTGTTGTGGCAGAACAGGTAGCTTACATCCTTCTAGGTTGGGAACTGCTGATTGAGGGCTCAGTGTCTGTTATTCTAAAAGTGTATTAATTCTGGTTTAAGCACTTGGGCTTTCAGGACAGTTATTTTACATTAAGAGGGTTCGTAGTCTGCACTCTTGTGGGAGGAGAGGCTGGACTCTGCCCTTCTGAGCTGGGAATTTCTGGTTAAAGGCTTATAGTGCATGCATATCTGAACTGCTTCTTACTGAAGTTGGTGCGCCTTGTTTGCTGTGGCATAGACTGGATTCAAGCCTGCTGGATCTAGCGTTGTTTGTGTAACTTGAGCACTAATCCAGACATTCTCTAAAGTATTCAATTGTATTTATTACTGCTTGGTTGTAACTTGATTAAAGTGTAGCTATCATTCTAAGTCTTTTGGATTAAGCACTTGGGCTTCAGACCAGTTGTTTTACATTAGGAAGGTTTGTGGCAAGCACTGTGGTGGCAGGACAGGTAGCTTTCATCCTTCTAAGTTGGGAACTGCTGATTGAGAGCCCAGTGTCCAAGTGTATTAGTTCTGGTTTAGGCACTTGGGATTCAGGCCAGTTATTTTACATTAAGAAGGTTCGTGGTCTGCACTCTTGTGGGAGAAGAGGCTGGACTCTGCCCTTCTGAGCTGGGAATTTCTGGTTAAAGGTTTATAGTGCCTGAATATTTGAACTGTATCTTACTGAAATTGGTACATCTTGTTTGCTCTAGCATAGACTAGATCCAGGCCTGCTGAATCTAGCTTTGTTTATATGCTTGTTGTTTGTTTGCTTGTTATTTCCCTGGAAGCTAATTCCACCTAATACGGCTTCTCAGCTTCTGTGGATCACTAGTGATATCTGCATTGCTTACTGTACTTATTTCCTTGTTTCACTTGAAAGAAAGTTACTGTTTGTCGTTTTGCATTTAGTTACTTGTAGCACATTGCACTCAAGTTACCTGGCACTTGCTCACTAAAGCAATTATATAAGTCAGCACTAAACATTAAAAGCACTACACCCTCACTCCCCACTGGCCCTTGTTTTCAATTATTAAGGAATTCCCAATATTATTCTAGCATGTCCAAAGGTCAGTTGTCAATCTCCTCTCCGGTCCAGCTGGTGAATCTGGGAATCTTGAGGCAATGTTATAACTGCCTCATGTACACAGACAACCCTCTCCTCCTCTCACATAACACAAATACTTGCGAGATGCAGCTATTTAGCCAAACTGGAGGCTGAGCTCTCTCAACTCAGGACTGGCAAGACCAGACAGGAGGAGAAGGCAACTACACACACCACAAAACCAGCCTCACATAATGCTACCACACCACTGAATCAAACACATAAACACACAAAGACATACTCGGAGGCTCTGAGTAAAATTTACCTAAACAGCAGAGGCCTCCAAAGCAGACACCCAAACAACTGCTACCTCAAGACACCCCACAAGCAACACATAAACCACAAAAGCAGTGTGCAAAGCAGTCACAGCCCTTGAAGCCAAATACAACACCAAACATACTTGTCATAGGTGACTCCATAGTCAGACACACTGACGTCCCACTCACCAGGCTGAACAAGGAGAGGGTCACAGTAAGCTGCCTATCGGGCGCTAGAATCCGCCACATAACACAAGCACTCGGGTCACTCCACGACAAGTACAAATATGACACAGTCATTGTCCATGCTGGTGTGAATGACCTGAGACGTACCTCCCTGGACTACATGAAAAGAGACATAGAGGAGCTCTCTGATTATGTAGCCCAGGCAGGTATGACCCTAACCCTGAGCAGTATCCTTCCTTCACCAAGAATGATGCCACAATATAGAGACAAGATGATCAGCTTTAACAATTGGCTTAATGTCTGGTGTCATTCAAAGGGGATCCAGTGTCTGTCTGCCTGGGATGACATGCTTGACAAGCCACGCTGCTTCACAAGGGATGGCTTGCACCTGTCATCCCTGGGATTCCGGATATTGGCTAAGGCTCTTGCCACCCCTATAGTGCCTTTTTAGGCAAGGCTCAAATTCTAAACCTACCACCCTAGAAAACAAAAATGGGAAGAAACTGAGGGTAATGCTGCTCAATGCCAGAAGTCTAAATCTCAAAATGCATGCACTCGAGGCCCTTCCAGTATGGAGAACATCGATGTCTGTGCTGTAACTGAAACCTGGTTCAAGGCTCCTGAGAGCACCCGGCACTATTAGGTTTTACCTCATATCATGCATTCCGCCCCAAAACCCGGACCACACCACAAAAGGAGGGTGTATCCATATTCATAAAGGATACCCACACCTCCAGGTTGGTGGCAATGCACGAAGCTTCGGAAACCATCCAGGTGCAACTAACCATAGGCAAAACTGCTCTACAAATTGTAGCATGCTACAGGCCACCCTCTCAAACTCAGGAACACCACACAGCCTTCCTGAAGACACTGGAGGGTATAAATGTATCTCCAAACACCATCATATTGGGTGACTTCAACTACCCGAATATAGACTGGGAACATTACTCAAGCCCTAACTTTCTAGCCCAATGGTTCCTGGAGTTCATAAATTCAAATGCCATGGAACAGCTAGTCACTGTTCCCACGAGAGGAGAAAATATACTAGATCTCATTATCACAAATATGGGGACAAAATGCTCCACACCGAAGTATATCCCTCATTGGTGAGATCTGATCATAAACTAATCTCACTGGAAATCCACATCCCGCCCCACCCCAAACAAAAAGACCACAGTGAAGAACTTCTCTAAAGCAAACTTCACACTACTCAAGACTGGTGTGGTATCCTTCAAGGCCCCTGAGACAGTGGAAACCACAACCCAAGCTGGAAGCCCTTACAAATGCCTTCTATGAACACCTCCAGGACTGCATGGATCAGGCAATCCCAAATAAAACCAAGACTCTTTCCACAAAGGGCAAACGTCCAGTCTGGTGGACCCCAGCCATTAACAAACTTTACAATAAGAGGAGAAAGCTATTACATGATAGAACAAAATCCATAAAAGGGAAGTACGAGCACTCATGAAATCAACTAAGGCCAATTTTGAGAGAAAAATTGCCATGGATTCAAAGGACAATCATAAGGCCTTTTTCAGCTATGTTAGGAACCTGGATGGAAACTCCCAGATATGCTCAGAATTAGTCCAAAATGATACAAAAATCACTGAACCCACAGACATTGCCAACATACTGGCAGACAGGTTCAGTGCAAACTTCACCCCCCTCTCCCCCCCTAAAGGAGAGATAACTATCCCAGCAGAGTGTAGCCTCCCAGACATCTCAAATGCGCAGGTGAAAGCTGCTCTCTCTAAAGCTAAAAACACAGCATCAATGGGACCAGATGGTGTCCCCGGCTGTGTGCTACACGAGCTAAATGAGGAAATAAACCTGCACATAAGGCAGCTGTTTAATCTCAGCCTTACCACAGGATACGTGCCCAAGGAGTGGCATACGGCAACTGTGGTCCCACTCCACAAAGGTGGTGCCTCTACAGACCCTGGTAATTACCGCCCCATAAGCTTAACAAGTCTAGTCTGCAAAGCTATGGAGAGGATCATAATGGAGCTCATAAACAAAGATATAGGGGACTTGCAGACATTGGACCCGACCCAGTTTGGCTTCGTCAAGGGAAGATCATGCCTTTTGAACTTGGTCGACTTCTTCGAAACAGTCACCAAGGCCATTGATGAGGGAAAGGCAGTCCATACAGCCTACCTTGACCTTGCAAAGGCTTTCACACAATACCCCACTCGGTATTGTAGAAAAACTTACCAGCTTAAATGTAAACCCATATGTCACAAGATGGGTTGCAAACTGGCTTAAGGACAGAACCCACAGGGTTAGAGTTGCTGGCGCTATGTCAGACTCCAAGCCGGTCACAAGTGGTGTCCCACAGAGCTTGGTCCTTGGCCCCTATTGTTCGGCATCTACTTCTCAGAAGTACAGGCCAACATGGGAGGTCTTTGGCTGACAAAGTTTGCAGACGACTGCAAACTGGGCCATAGTGGAAAGTGCATCGGACACGGATATCCTTCAGAAGGGACTCACGGAAACAGATAGCTGGTGCCAGAGCCATGGCCTGAAGTTAAACGCCAAAAATGTATAGTCATACCCTTCAGGAAAAACAAGGTAACCCCAAGCTACCATATAGGTGGCAATCCACTAAGCACAGAAGAGGTTATCAGGGACCTGGGGACCCAGGTTGACAGTGGCCTTTCTTTTGACACTCACATTGCTAAAGTGGTTAGAAAGACCTTCTACATTGCCCACCTGATCATGAAGGGATTCACATCCAGATCTAGTGAGGTCATTGTTCCCTGTACTCTTCACTTATCAGACCAATGATCGAAAGTACAATGCCCCATTCGGGATGTATCTCGCCCGACATCTGCAGCAATTGGAGAGACCCCAAAGTTTCTCACCAAAAGGATAAAGGAACTCCAAAATCTGTCATATGTTGCCAGATTGAAGAAACTCCAGCTCTATTCAGTCGCATACCGTCTGCTCAGAGGTGACATGTGCCTGACATACAAGGCCATGTCCAACCCAGAATTAATGGACATGCTCCACCTCAAAAAATCCAAATCCACCAAAACCACTAGAGCAAGCGACTTAAACCTTAGCATGGATATAAATAGGACGTGCTGGAGGGATAGATTTATCACTCAGAGACTCCCTATGCTGTGGAATAGAGTCCCGGTCCATGTGAGGCAGAGCACCTCGCTGGCTCTGTTCAAGAGAAATCTTGACCTGTGGATGGGAGATCGTAGGTTTACCTTGGGAATCATCTCTGTGTCACTGCTGGACAGAGGCACAACAAACTAATGGGTACAGTATTTTTTCATATAAGGGGTGGCGTAAGCCACAAAAATTTGGGCTAGGCTTATAAATGCCTTGGGGCAGATAGCCTAGTATAAACCTATGAACCTATGAACCTATGAACCTAAAAGTGAGTGTGCTACTTGCACAGCCATAACACTAGTTTTGATTTTGCTGTATTAGTCTCCTTAGCACTGTTTTCAAACATACCTTTTGCATGGTCTTGAAAGGATAGCACAGGATCTATTCAGATACCTACTTAATTATGCATATATGTATCTGTATGTGCTAATGCAAGAGTTATCTTTGAGTCTTTGCTGTGTGTCTAGTAACGTACCAGCAGTTTTCTAATCAGTAATGGTGAGTTTATGTCTATACATCCTTAAGCACTGTTCAGACAAATCTTCCTGCATTAATCTTTGGAATGTGCCAGTGCAGGGCTCTGGCTGAAGAACAAGTATATCAGCTGGTTACATTGACAAGTAAATATGAAGCAGATACGGCACAATGTTGTTAATAAATACAGAAAAATAGTATGGTGCCTAGGCCAGACACTTATTTTAAGACACCTTTTAAAGACATAACTTCAACTGTAGAAACTTGAAATGTTCCATTTTTATACTGTCTCCAAAACCAAGATTTTGAACTTTCAGAATTAAAAGCTGATAACCCAGTGTTTCAAAGGCCTTCTCATAGGAAAAACTCAGTTCCCATGAATTACCACATTGATGGTAATCCACTGAACACAGAAGGCATTATAAGAGATCTGGGAGCACAGGTTGACAGCAACCTCTCTTTTGACCACCACATTGCAACTGTGGTCATAAAGTCCTTCTATGTGGCACATCTCATTACTAAGGGTTTTGCATCCAGGAAGAAATAGGTCATTGTCTCCCTCTACTCTTCCCTCATCAGGCCAATCATTGAGTACAATGCCCCATTTGGCATGTACCTCACTAGACACCTGCAATAACTGGAGAGGCCACAAAAGTAACTCACAAAGATGATCCTATGCCTTAAACAGTTGTCCTGTATGGACAGACACAAAAAACTCCAACTATTCTCTGTCTCATATTGCCTACTTAGAAGTGATCTCCTTGACTTACAAAGCCATGTCTGACACAGCTCTGTTAGCAATGCTACATCTAAAGAAATCCCTCCGCACCACACACTCCAGAGACCTCAACCTCATTACCACAATCAACAGAACATGCTAGAGGGACAGGTTCATAACCCAGAGACTGCCCATGCTATGGAATAGACTTCCCATACATGTCAAACAGAGCACCTCACTGGCCTTCTTCAAGACAAGTCTTGATGAGTGGATGGGAAATAGAAAATTCACCCCGGGGATCACTCCAGTGGCTCTACTCGACAGAGGCACTGGGAAATAATGTTGGGTGGCACAATGCCAGGGTAATCCTATAGGCTAGGCTTGTAAAGGCTCCAGGACCATTAGCCTAGTACACACCTATGAACCTATGAAACTAGTTGCTAGCTATTAGCTGGGGTTCTTTCCAAAATATCTCATCTGTTACTAATTTGCGTTTGTTGTCTAGGATATTCTATCCGGCTCTAACCCATTTTTGGTGAGGGTTTAGGGAGAAGAGCTCCATTATTAGCAACTTTATAATTTCAAAACGTAGCAGAACAAGACAAGTACAACAGATTGGAAAATTCAGGTTAGGGCATAGCTATGTCCTGACATGTATGTCTGTCACTTTAATACAGTGGATTAATGCTAAGACCTATTAATAAACCTAGCCTTGTACCCTACGTAGGTTTGAATCCCATAATCTTCATTTACTTAGTATGTGACTGTGAACAGGCTACTTAACCAGATAGTGCACCTGGGTCAATCCTGAAAACAGTGGATTTACTTGGTTTAAACACAAATAAAATTAATAACAATAGAAATAAATATTCTCTGGATATCCAAATGACAAGCAACTTCCTAAATAAATACTGTATATATGTGTATATATATATATATATATATATATATATATATATATATATATATATATATATATATATATATATATATATATATATATGTGTGTGTGTGTGTGTGTGTGTGTGTATATATATATATATATATATATATATATATATATATATATATATATATATATATATATATAGGTTCATAGGTTCATACTAGGCTATCTGCCCTAGGGCCTTTATAAGCCTAGCCAGAGTGTGTTTGGCTTTCGCCACCCATTTTAAATGAATTTTGCTATGCCCTTTTTCGAGGTTAGTATACTGTGCCTCTGTCTAACAGTGACACAGAAGTGATACCCGGGGTAAACCTACTATCTCCCATCCACTCATCAAGATTCAACTTGAAGAGAGTCAATGAGGGACTCTGCCTAACCTGGATTGGGATTTTATTCCAGAGTGAAGGGAGCCTCTGGGTTATGAATCTATCCCTCCAGCATGTCCTATTTATTTCAGTGCTGAGGTTCAAGTCTCTCGAGCGCGTAGCTTGATGGGATTTGGATTTTCTGAGGTGCAGTGTCCATTAATTCCGGGTTGGACATGGCTTTATACGTCAGGCACAGATCACCTCTGAGCAGGCGGTATGCCACTGAGTAGAGCTGGAGTTTCTTTAACCAGGCAGCATATGGCATCTGTTTGAGCCCTTTGATCCTTTTGGTGAGGTACTTTTTGGGTCTTTCCATTATATATATTTATGTTTCAGTATGTACTTGTGTTGGAACATAGTGAGTGTTGGTATCCTGTGTGTTTTCAGTATTTTGAACTTTCAGGATTTTGGGCTTTCATGATTCTCATATAGATATATATATATATATATATATATATATATATATATATATATATATATATATATATATATATATATATATATATATATATATATATATAGATATAGATATAGATATAGATATAGATATGTGTGTGTGTGTGTGTGTGTGTGTGTGTGTGTGTGTGTGTCTATATATTGGGTAAACGCTAGGGTTGTTTACCTAGCTACATGTTTCTGTTGCCTGTTGCATATTCTATGTTCTATATATGCAGGAACTTTTAAGGAATGGATTGGTCTCCATCTCAGTGAAATTCATTGTAAATGTGAGCACAGCACATTATTCAAGCACATTAAAGTACACCCCAAAGTCTCTTTTATTTTTATGTGCATTTATTACATTCCATACAAAATTTAACCTACTGGATATTGTATGAAAAACCTACTAGATTTATTTTTATTTTTTATTTTATTTTATTTTACATTTGTTAACCGGAGGTGTCTGACTGAGCCGAAAAGGCCCTTTTTCAGCAGAGGCCCGGGGAGAAAAGCTCCACAAAGAAAATTACAGACACATTTAGTTATTTAGACATGATCAGTATACACACAAATTACAAGAGACATGTTTTTACAGTGGTATGTGGCACATCAACAGTTACAGTGGAGAGAACAAACAAAAAAATATTAATTTAAAAATAAAGGTAATTAATAGATTTGTGGTGTACAGCTGAAATGTGGAACATAGGTAGAATACATACATAGTACACAGGTAAAGTACATACATTGTAGATTAGCCAGTGTTTGTGAGTAATACTGAAAACTATTATCAAATACTCTAGATTTAGTATGTATATGTACATAGATAAGAAGAAAAGAGTTTGGATTTTCTCTTCTGGAACCCATTAAAGTCCTGGTTTGAATGAAAATATATCATTTTCAATTGTATATTTATTTTTTCTTGTATATACGGTGTAATATTTAGATAATGAGGAATGATTTTTGTTTTCACTGATGCTCATTTGAGCTTTATTTTGAATGGATATATATTTGTTTGTATGTAATCATATTTACCCTCTTAATGTTCAGGAAAGTTTGGTATGTGATATGTTGTATATATTACTACCATATTACAGTGCACACAGATGCTTCTTTTATTTTAGGGGTATTGTCTACATTCTACTAAGAGTGCAGTTTACTGGATATAGCATAGAATGCATATTAGATAATGAAATATTTATTTTGGTATTTTTTATCTTATTTTATTGGTGTTACTCTGAGCCTTGATGTGTATGAATTTGTATCATTTTCAGCTGTGTGTTTACTTTTCTGGGATATACAGATTTATGTATATTTTTTGTGATTATATTTACACTTTAGAAGTTCCAGGAAGTTTTACTGTATGACTTTTTTTCTACTGATGCCTTTTTATCAGGTGATGGTAGTGGGAAGTTATATATATTCCTGGTTAGTGGCACTGGCTATTATACCTGTGACGCCCCTGCACTGGCCCAGTAATCAACAAGCCTCAGTTCTCACCACTGGCAACAGTGGTGAGGATTGAGGCTCCTTGATTACTGGGCCAGTGCAGGGGTATCACATATTAATTGGTGGGCAGTGGTGGGATATCCACATCACATATTAATTGGCTTGTACTGGTGTGGACATTGAATTCCTGCAGCCTGTAAACAGTGGGCACTGAAGGTGTTTGTACTCCCAGTCAGCCATACACTGAACATTCAGAGTTTCTGTCAAAGGAAAAATATACTTTAAAAATAATCAATACACGGTAGGTTCAGGTTAAGGCACTTTAATCTTGCAGCAAGGAGACAAAAATGTGCTAATACAGAGTTTGTCTAACTAGAATCAGGAAATGCAGACATTTTTATACATTTTCTAATAAGACATTGCCTACCAAGCTGACGTAGTAAATCACAAGTTTTAACATCATCATTCCGTAGTGCTTGTTTATATGATTTTCTGCTTGTACTATCAATTTTTGTGAGAAACTTCTTAAGAAAAACAACGTGGCCTTGGGTACCACCGGTTAGATATATGCAATGTTACCATTCAAGGTACTATGGCTAATTTGAGCACAAAGCAAGTATAGATTGCAGTTCATTTCTCCAACAGTCCTTTGTCTATGTTATCTCTAACTTCTGCAGCTGTGCGAGTTCTCATACTTCGAACAGAGCTGATTGTTTAAAATCATTACATTACAGAATATAGCATTGTTCATTCTTTGCTTCCTGACCTAGCAGATAATCACCTGCTTCTCAAGTACATTTCCAAAAGGCATAAACATGAATATTGCTGTGCTAGCAATTACTAGGTCAGAGGGCATCTTGCAAGTTTCAGAAAGCACACTGCAGTTTCAAAAGCATCTTTTAGTCTCATATGAAATTCAGCTGTATATAAAATAGTGGATATAAAATAGAATGAAAAACGTGTTAACTCATTTAGTTTCTAATTAGCATTAAGCACACACATTAATACATATTTTTCTGGCATTTCCCCCCTGTTAATACTTTTTAATTCTATTTTCAAAAGAATAAACAGTTTGCTTCTTCTCCTAACCTCTTCCATTCAGGATTTGCAGTTAAGAGAGTCATTCAGTTTAAACTTATGAAAGTGTTTCACTTTTCAACAATTCTTCAATTTCAGTACTTTGATACAAAGTCTCAGAAACTGATATATCTATAAACTCTTTGATTAACTTTTTCATGCAGGGAATACCACAGCAAATGCATGCTCCTAATAGGAGTAATCCCACACAAATGGCAATCAGGATGTTCATTAGGATGGAACCCCACCCCCCCAAACAAATTCTGGAAAAAGTCCGTCAGTGGGTTTGGGCCTGGTTTGGTCATGGTCGACACTTGCTGGATCACCTCAAGATGGTCGTTTATTTCGTGCTGGTTGTCAGGAATGTATGAACAGCATTCTTCTTTGATTAAAGTGCACGTACCACCTCTCGCCACTAGGGTGAAGTCGAGAGCCATGCAGTTCTGAAGCACCACAGTTCTCATAGCATTCAGTTCATCAGTCACTAATTCGAGAGCAGAAAAAGCTGCATTGCTCATAACTTCGAGAAGTTTAGACAGTTTTCTCAGCTCCCAAATCGATTTCACTGTGCCATATGCAGGGGCTATGCCTGCCCATGATATAATGGTGTCACTCAAGTCCATGTGTCAGTTTATCTTTGTTTTTTACGGAGTTATGGCTTCTCCATTCTGCTTTGATTCATCCTACTGGATTGTCGGGTCTCTTAATTGGACTTCTAGGTTTACTGCTGACCTCTCTGACGTTTCGAATTTTTCCTTAAGGCAAAGCTGCAGTGTGTCGTATGGCCGGAACCAGGTAACCCAAAAAACAACTGCTGGACCAATTCTCAGGTAGCCATTTATATGCTTTTTTCCCACAAACAAAATAACAATTCTCTACTTTAGTATTGATATAAGCTTGCCCTGCATGAAACATTTTCTTATCAATAATAGAAAGCTGCTTTAAAAGAACAGGATTATGCTGTATCTCATCAACATTTCTATGCATTTTAGTGAAATATGCATCATAGTTTGTATCACAAATAGTTTTAGTCTTACTGGGTTTAATATAACATTTATAAGAAACAGTCACATTGCAATTGCTCCAACCCACCTGAATAGTGTCATTCTTGTAAAAACATACAATCCCTTTTTGTGTAACAGGTAGGTACAATGCTATTTTGTCTTGTGATTTCACAGATGTAGTATCAAAAATCAAGTTTTCCCAGGTCTCATTGACCCCTAGGGGGACAGCAGTCATTAATAATCCCCTGTATGCTGTCGGTATAGCTGTGCAAATCCAGCAGTTTGAAATATTGAAAGTCTTAGCATACACATATTTAATTGCTTGATAAGTGTTAAAGTTTGGATGCCAGTCTATGAGTAATGCATCACATTTGATCAGTTCAACTCTTGTGGCTGGGAAAAGGAAAGGCCACAACAAAAAGATC
This sequence comes from Protopterus annectens, assembly GCF_019279795.1. Taxonomy (NCBI): domain Eukaryota; kingdom Metazoa; phylum Chordata; order Ceratodontiformes; family Protopteridae; genus Protopterus; species Protopterus annectens. Next base: position 786,236,538 of record NC_056725.1, read on the forward strand.
AATGTTATCAGTATAGCTATCAGAATAATCATGCAAATTTTCTGAGGTTGTTCTGCATCTCTGTTTACTCTATACCTGGTCATTTTGTTCTCGTTGTACAACAGTAACAAGGTTTTTGTCCAGTTCAAAGTTCTTAACCAGTTTACAGTGTGTCAAATGAATCCAGGACGCTCGCTCTGCGATCTTGACTGCAGTGGGTGTCGACAGTTGTACCTGGTACGGTCCTTCCCACTTTGGAGAACTCCAGTTCTTTTTCTTCACAACCTTCACCCAGACCCATGCGCCTGGGGCTACTGCTGCTTCCGATGGTCTGGTTTGCTCTTTATCTGAAACAGAATTTAACTGCAAAAGTTTGTTATTCAAAATCGCCTCATATACCCTGCAAGTGAACTGTCAGCTTCCTGCTCTGCAGGCATGAGAGGTTTCCACTGAGGTGTATAATATGCCCTCCCAAACAGAATTTCAAAAGGAGTTAACCCTTTTGCATTTAGAACAGTTCTCATGCTCAACAGTGGCAGAGGTAGACAGTGCACCCAGTTCTTTTGTGTCTCACTAATCAATTTCCTAAGCTTATTTTTCAAAACCCCATTATGCCTCTCTACTAATCCTGCAGATTGGGGGTGGTATGTGCAATGATTTTTCAGAGAAATCCCGAAATAACGGCTAAGTTGTTGTAGTTTGATTTACAAAGTGTGTGCCATTGTCACTATAAATCTTTTCCGGTATGCCAAATCTAGGAATAATTTCTTTAACAAGGACTTTTGCAACAGTAGCTGCATCTGGATTTTTTGTTGGAAAAGCTTCCACCCATTTGGAAAACATATCTATAATGACAAGGCAGTACCTCTTATTTTCGCATTTGTTTAGCTCTATAAAATCCATACAAATAGTATGGAACAGATACGGTGGTGTAGGGAAACTCCCTTGCTTAGGTTTTAATGCCCCTTGTGCATGATGCTTGTTACAAACATGGCATGCTGCACAAAATTTTTTTGTGTAGTTTGTAAATCCATACGTCAGAACACTGATTCACTAACTGTACCATCCCCCCTGTTGAGACATGACACTGCCTATGGCTCAACAAAGCTGCATATCTAAACAAGTTAGATGGCAAGATCGGTTTCTTCTCTTTGGAGATGTACAGTCCCTTCTCAAGGATTGCTCCTCGCTTTATCCACTTTTGTTTTTCTAAATTTGTAGTAAGTGTCTGCATTGTTTTTAACATTTCTAAGTCTAAAATCTCAGATGGTTGTAATTCCTCACTCAAAAGAAATACTTCTGTAGCTGAAGCTGCTTGTTTTGCAGCTGTATCAGCCCTCGCATTACCTTTTGAAATTCTTTCCTGTTGCTTGGTATGAGCTACACATTTGCAAATAGCTACTTTCTCAGGTAACTGAATAGAGTCTAACAAGTCTAAAATAAATTGCGCATGGTTAATTGGTTTACCTGTAGATGTTATCATTCCTCTATTTTTCCACTGCTGCGCAAAAACATGTACAGTAGAAAAAGCATACTGACTGTCAGTAAAAATGATCACTCTCTTACCTTTTGCCAAGGTACATGCCCTTGTCAAAGCAATCAATTCTGCTGCTTGTGCAGATAAGTTGTGTGGTAAAGACTTTGCTTCTAAAATCTCAGTATCAGAAACTACTGCATACCCCACTAGATTCTGTCCTGTAGGACCCCTCCTGCACGAGCTGTCCACATAGTATGTCACCTCGGCATCATCCAAGGGAACATCTGTAAGATCTTTTCTAGGTAGTGTCTTTTGCTCAATCTCCTGCAGGCAGCAGTGTGGTTTGCCATCTGCAGGGGTTGGGAGCAAGGTTGACGGATTCAAAGTTGTGCATCGTTCAATTGTCATATGAGGTTGACTCAACAGTATAGTCATACAGGAAAGATGTCTAGCAGGAGAAAGATATGCTACTTTTTCTTGCAGTAAAATAATCGCGACTGCATGAGGCACTTTCAATGTGAGAGGGTGGAACAATACTACTGAGGCTGAAGCCTGTACTGTCATTGCAGCTGTGACTATTGCTTGTACACAGTGGGGCAAGGATCGTGCCACTGGGTCTAGCTGTGATGAATAGTAAGCTATGGGGCGTTGTTTGTCCCCATGCTGTTGTGTTAACACTGATGTCATATAACCTTGCTTACAATCTACAGTTTGGAAAAATCGTTTATGATAGTTTGGTAATCCTAAAACTAATGAAGAAGCTATCAGTTGTTTCAATTTGCAGAAAGCTGATTCTGCTTCTGGTATCCACTGTAATAAATCTTGTGCTGCCATAGGCTTTTTGAATATCAAGTTGGTCAGCGGAGCAGATTCCAAAGCATAGTTTGGAATCCAACTCCGACAAAAGTTAGTAGTACCCAGGAAGGACATCATTTCCTTCTTGGTAGATGGTTTTGGTGCTTGTATTATTGCTGTTTTTCTGTCTTCATCTAATATTCTGCCTTCTTTGGATATTACATATCCCAGGTATTTGACCTGTTTTTTCCAAAGTTGCAGTTTGTTTTTGTTTACCTTGTGTCCTTGAGTGGATAAAAATTGTAATAATGCTATGGTATCCTCTTTGCATTCTTGCTGGGTGGGTGCTGCCAGCAGAATGTCGTCTACATAAAGTAAAATCTGACTGCCTTTCGGTGGGATAAATCCCACCAGGTTACTTGCCATTTCTTGTGCGAATATTGTTGGACTTTCACAATATCCCTGTGGTAGTCGTGTATATGTATACTGTTTCCCCTGAAATGTAAATGCAAACCAATGTTGGCTGTCAGGGTGTATCGGTATTGAGAAAAATGCATTGCTAATATCTACCACAGAAAAATACTTTTGTTGAGGTTTCAAATCATTCAATAAAGTGTGTGGATCTAGCACCGTAGGTGCCCTGGGTATAACTGCGTCATTTACAGCTTGTAAATCTTGGACCGTATGCCATTCTCCGTTTGCTTTCCTAACAGGAAATAAGGGTGTATTACATGGTGAATCGGGAGATTCTATTAAGACTCCTTCCTTAAGTAAGGCTGCTATTATAGGTTTGATTCCTATTTCTGCATCCTTTCTCACGGGATACTGTCTCTTTTGAGGTCTAAATGCTGATTTTGGCATGATAGTAACTGGTCCTGCTGTGCGAATAAGTCCTACATCTGATTTCCCTGTTGACCAAAGAGTCCCTGGTATGTCTCGTAAGGCTTTTTCCTCTTCCTCTAGTAAGAGTGCTACTCAGCTATCCTCACTTGCCTGTGAGTTTACAGCTGGGTGTGTCTGCGTTATCCAATTTAGTTTCTGCTTTTGTACTCCCTGTTCGGAAAGTTCTAACTCTGTCTGCTTTTCCCATCTTGTGACTTTTTCTCCTAGGTCTGCCCACTTCACGTTTCTATCTTTAGTTAAACTCACATGTGGTATTCGATTAGATTTGTAAAGTGCTAGGAATTCCTGGGGCAATAAACAGCTTACTACACTGTTTCCTTCTGTGTCCCAGTACAAACTTCATAATACTAGTCTGTTAGCATGGTCTCTAAACAGTTCTTGCTCATATTCTTTATCAGGTCCTGGTTTGCTACAGTAATATAGAGTACAATGCAACAAATGCTGTTTATCAGTGTCAAGGGAGGGGGATTTACTGATGGCTACGTTCATCAGTTCTTCGGTTATTGCCCCTGGACCAGTCGTAACTAAGTCCTGGCTGTACCAATAAAATGTTTCACCCTCTGGTCGCACCACAAAAGTATGCATTTGTCGCTGTGCTTCCATACCCTGCATAGTTGGAACTACGGCTATGCCAAATATCTGCATTAGGTCTCTGCCCAAGAGATTCACTGGGCATTTTGCAGAAACAACAATTTTGCTTTTCTGGGTCATCCCTGAAACTGGGTCAGTTATCGTTATGTTGTGGGAGAGTGGCTCACGATACAGCTGTCCATTAGCTGCTGTCAGCTGCTCCAAGTTATTGACTAATATGTAGTCAAGTGATTCTGAATTTTCTGGTAGTTTGGAAGGATGTATCAGGGTCCGTGAAGCCCCTGAGTCACACAGGAATTTAACTTCCCTCCCATCTACCAGAAGTGCAACTTCCGGTTTTGTGTCTGCTAAGTAGAGCTCTAGGATCAATAATGCTAAGTCCAAAATTTAATTTTCTTCATTATCTGTGATTTCATGCACATCCTCTACCTCTTCTATCACATCCTCTACCCCTTCTACTACATTTGCACTTGTCTTTTCTTGTTTATTCCTTTTCAGTGATTCTTGACTACCATATAGTCAGTCCTCACCCTCCTTGTCTTCTGTGGTTACCTTTTTATTTTGCCTGCAATCCCTTGCTAAATGTCCCTTTTTTCCGCATTTAAAACATTCACCCCTTTTTTTTCTCTCTTCAAAGTCCTCTGATCATTTATCAGATTGTTTGTTTCCCTGGGTATTTTTCTTACCCTTCTTCCCAGTTTGTACTACAAAGGCTTCTGATCCGTCTTCTACTGCAAATACTTGAGTTTTCTTTTTCTTTTTGCTATTAAAATGCCTTTCGGCATGTCTTGCATATTCAAGTAATGACTGTAATCTACTTGTACGATGATCTACCATGTGCTTTGTAATAAAGCTGCTAATGGGTGCAATACTGCCTTTCAAAAATGCATTCTTTAGCTGTTGCTCATATGGGGAGTCGTGTTTGGTCTTCAGGTACCTGCATTCCACAATGGTTATTAAAACATTGTAATAATCTGGCATAATATCTATCAACAGTTTCACCTTCTTGTTGTATGCATTGATTAATGCAAGTCCAATCAGCCCTAGGCTTCCATTTCTCAGAGATTCGGTCTGTCAGACCTTTCACTCTGTTGTCCAGTTCTGCGTTACTATGTGAGAGTGGCCTAAGCTCTGCGTCACGGGGATTCCAGTTGCCACTGATCATGTGCCAATCTGGACCTACGATTTGTCTACTTTCTCTACTTCCTCTCCATTTTAATGGTAACTTAACCTCATGCCCTGTAAGTCTTCTAAGAATTTTCTAAAATTAACTTTTGGATGGGGAATTCCCTCTGTGGCTTTCCGGATGTCTTCCGGTGTCCACGGTCTATACACTAGAAGAGTTGAGTCCTGTCCTGCCTGTCCTGCCTGTGGATTTGGTACTTCTGTGAGTGGACATATCTCTTTTTCACTCATAGCTTGTGAATTTTTATTCATTTCATACAATTCAATATCCCCTCTTAAGTTGCGTGCTCGAGACCTGGTCTCGATAGGATCTCTGACAAATGGTTTTGGTTTTGCAGGAACAGCTGGGTATAGCGGAGGTGGATCAGTTTGTCCACTCGCTTCATATTCTGGTAAGGGAAGCGAAGGGGGCGGAGGGGCTGTTGCTATTACCAAGTTATTGTCTTCTTTATCTAAGAACATTGCTTTTGAATTTTTAATCTTTTGTTCCCTGCGGTTTGCTTCCTCAAGCCACCTGTGTGCCTGAGGGACTCCTAATTGTCGTTGATTTTTTAGCTGTCCTTTCACGTCTGTTTTAAGTTGTCTAACAAGTTTAATAAGTGAAGGTTTATCTAAATTACCATCAAATTTGTATTTATTAACCCATTTTGTATAATACCTAACATTATTGGCATGCTGTAATTACATATATTTCGCGTCTTTGGTTAAGGGTGGGTCTCGGGAACTTTTCGTGCACTGATTTCCCATGTTGCCTTAGCTAAGTTAGAAATTGTTACGTAACCCTTTTTATCACGTGGTACCATGATTTACACCTTTTCACAGTTTATCTAGAATAACTGCCTACCTATTCTGTTTCCCTGATCTATGACAAGACAGCAATCTTTTTTGTCCCCGATCTGCACATGCAAATCTCCCTGACAAAAACAATACTGTAACAAGTCCCTGATCTAAAATAGAAAAAAGGTAAATTCCTCCTTACCTGACCCTCCATGTGTTGATCCCACCGGAACGTTGACTCGTCCTCCAATCACAGATCAGAAACAGTGGCTGGCTTCTTTTGAATGACAACTCAGTCGGAGGTCTTTCAAAGCAGAAGAACCAATGTGGCTACTTCTCCATATGGGTTCATGCCACCGGGCCCAATTCTGACCTCAGCTAGAGTGAGAGATATGTTTCTGGTCCGAAGGACGAAACTGTCAAAGGAAAAATATACTTTAAAAATGATCAATACATGGTAGGTTCAGGTTAAGGCACTTTAATCTTGCAGCAACCAGACAAAAACGTGCTAATACAGAGTTTGTCTAACTAGAATCAGGAAATGCAGGCATTTTTATACATTTTCTAATAAGACATTGCCTACCAAGCTGACGTAGTAAATCACAAGTTTTAACATCATCATTCCGTAGTGCTTGTTTATATGATTTTCTGCTTGTACTATTAATTTTTGTGAGAAACTTCTTAAGAAAAACAATGTGGCCTTGGCTACCACCAGTTAGATATACGCAATGTTACCATTCAAGGTACTATGGCTAATTTGAGCACAAAGCAAGTATAGATTGCAGTTCATTTCTCCAACAGTCCTTTGTCTATGTTATCTCTAACTTCTGCAGCTGTGCGTGTTCTCATACTTCGAACAGAGCTGATTGTTTAAAATCATTACATTACAGAATATAGCATTGTTCATTCTTTGCTTCCTGACCTAGCAGATAATCACCTGCTTCTCAAGTACATTTCCAAAAGGCATAAAAATGAATATTGCTGTGCTAGCAATTACTAGGTCAGAGGGCATCTTGCAAGTTTCAGAAAGCACACTGCAGTTTCAAAAGCATCTTTTAGTCTCATATGAAATTCAACTGTATATAAAATAGTGCATATAAAATAGAATGAAAAACGTGTTAACTCATTTAGTTTCTAATTAGCATTAAGCACACACATTAATACATATTTGTCTGACAGTTTCATATCACAATTGTTTTATTTATTTATTTATTTATTTATTTATTTTGTTAGCTTAGTTAGTCAGGGAGAGCAGGCATGCATATCAGCAGAGGAGTATGGCAAGCTGACAAGGAGCCAGTTGGCTGAGATGTGCCAGGCTAGAGGACTGGTGCATGCTAACCTGACTAAAGCAGAAATGATTGCAGCCTTGGGCAAAGTTGCATCATACCCAGCAATGAGGAGGGCAACCAGGCTGGACTTGGAGATGTACAACACTCAGAAATTGGACAGTTCAACCTTTCCACAGAGGACTTAAAAATCTGTCTGGAGTTAAAGAGACTTGAACTGGAGGCCAAACATTTGGAAATAGAAGCAGTGGAGAGACTGAGATGTCTGGAGGCTGAGGAAAATAAGAGGCAGTGGCAACATGAAAAGGAGATGCTGACTCTTCACCAGGGTCATGGAGGTAATTGGGAAGGGAGTAACCGAACCCCAGAAGCAACAAAGGTCAGTAAATTTCTTCCATAATTTACAGAGGGAGATAATTTTGATCATTTCATTCATATGTTTGAAAAGGTATGTAAACAGTATAATGTTGACCAGGGGCTCTGGGTATGGTTCCTGACCCCCTTACTCTATGGTAAAATTGTAACTGCTATTTTTAAATTGTCTGATACTGATTGCTTAAATTATAATATTGTAAAAAAATTCTCTGTTAAAATGTTTTAAGTTAACACCTGAGGCTTTTAGGAAAAAGTGTTGTGAGCATAGACGCAAGGCAGATGAAAGTGTGTGTGCACTTATTTTCAAAGGTGGGTGAGTGGATGTCAGGTCATCACTTTTGAAGGGCTAGCAAACATTTTGGTGAGGGAACAAGCCCTTAGCACTTTTCCTGAGAACATGAGAATCTGGTTATCAGATAGAGAATGTAATACAGCAGATGGGTTGGGGAAAAAGGGAGACTTATACCTAGCAAGCAGGGCATCACTGCACAGGAAAGGGATGCCCAGTGCTGCTCATGGTTCAATGGCAACACATGGTGGGCAGCCTAAATCACCCAAAAAGAGTCCGCTAGTACCAGGGGAAGCCACTAGTCCAGGTACACGTCCAGGACCAATGGTTAAATGTTTTAAATGCAACCAGTTGAGGCATGTAGCATATAGATGTCTGGGGAGGCAAGATGGGAAAACCAGTAAGTAGGAATGACAAAATGCCAGCAGTAAGTTGTCTTGAGACAACAAGGGTACCAAACTACCACAAGAGGTTATATCCTATCTTAGTGGATGGGAAAGAGGCCACTACAGCCTCTGACCTAACCAAGCCTGCAATTGTTAAAGAGGAGCACTACTTTCCTGGGCAGCCTACTCCAGTCAGAACTTTAGGAGGGACCCCATTCCAAATATCTTTGGCTAGGGTTCACCTTGACTGGGAGGGTGGAAAAGGAAGCAAGCACGTTGGTGTGTTTGAGGATATCCATGCAGATTTCCTGATAGGGAGCAATTTTGATAAAGCAGTACATTGTGTGCATGCAGTTACATGCAGTCAGACTTGGAGACAAGCATGGGGGTCTGGTAGACTGGGGGGAACCAGACAGGTTGCAAATTTGCAGCCAGGACTGGTGAGGTGGTTACTTCAGGGAGGGAGCTACCCTGTAGCAGTGAGACTGAAGGTGAGCCACAGCTGCTGGTAGGTACTGATGTTCCCTTGGACAGAGTGACTGCAAGGGCAGATGTGAGTGGCAGTATCCAGGCTAACAGGGAGGCACCACTATCAGAGAATATCAGACTTCCTGTGGAAGGGGAGCTGGGAAGGGTTACAAAGAGAGAGTTGAGACAGGCTGAGCTCTCAGACTCTACATTACAAGGCCTGAGGGAGGTAACCAGTGAGGCACCTGATTCCCAAGGGAAAAAGGAATCTGTATACTCAGACAAAGGGTTACTGTATAGACAGTGGACCCCTGAGTGAGGGCTAGAGGGAGAGAGAATACAGCAGTTGGTAGTGCCCAGAGCCTACCATCTGGCACTTCTGGGCATAGCCCATGATATTCCCTTTGCAGGTCATATGGGCATAAAATGTACAAAGAGACATATTATGCAGAACTTGTATTGGCCTGGGATTTCCAGAGATGTAACTGGGTAATGCAGGATCTGTGAGCAGTGCCAATAGGTAAACAAGGCAGGAAACAAGTTGAAAGCTCATTTGATGCCTTTGCTTGTGATTGAGGAGCCATTTCAGAGGATATCTTTGGATATTGTGGAGCCTCTGAGCACCCCAAATTCCACAGGGAAAAAGTATATCCTAGTGGTAGCAGATTACGCTACCAGATACCCGGAGGTGGTGGCTCTGTCCTCCATTGAGGCAGAAAAGGTGGCAAATGCTTTGTTAGAGTTTTTCAGCAGGGTAGGTTTCCATAAAGAAATACTGACTGACAGAGGTGCCAATTTCATGTCAGACCTGCTGGCTTGTCTGTGGAAACACTGTGGTGTGATGCTCCTAAAGACCACCCCCCCACCATCCCCAGACTAATGGTCTTGTTGAGAGGTTAAACTCTACACTCAAGACCATGCTGCAGGCATTTACAGACCAGTTCAAGATGGAGTGGGACAAATATTTACCTCATCTATTGTTTGCTTACAGAGAGGTGCCCCACAAATCCACAGGTTTTCACTCTTTGAATTGCTGTATGGGCATAGGATGACGGGGCCTCTAGATTTGATTCGACATGAGTGGGAGGGTGAGTGTGAATCCCACAAGGAGTCTGTTGTGGCATATGTCCTAAACTTCAGGACAACGCTCTGGGAGCTCATGGACTTAGCCCAGGAGAACCTGGCAGAATCCTAACAGCAGAAAAAGGTCTGGTATGATAGAAATGCCCGAGCTAGACAGTATGCTGTAGGGCAGCAGGTAATGGCTCTCATTCCTGTCAGACACAACAAGCTGCAGGCAGCCTGGGAGTGACCCTTCAAGGTGGTAAGGGAGATCAGTGATGTTAACTACATGGTAGAACTGCTAGGCAGGAGGCAGGGGCATAAATTGTACCATGTTACCATGATGAAACCTTTCCATGATAGGGAGGCCTTTGTGCTAAGTATTTGCAGTGGATGGCAGGAGGAGTTGGAGGAGGATCTGGTGACTGATCTCCTTAGTGAGGCTCAGACTGACACCTCAATGGAAGGGGTAGCAATGTCCCAGCAGCTATCCCCTACCCAGGTTTGAGAAATCCAAGCAGTGTTACAGGAGTTTGGGGACCTGTTCACTGGGAAACCAGGGTGTACCCACCTGGTGCAGCACCATGTGGATACAGTACCCCAAAGGCCTATTAAGCAGGCCTCTTATAGGGTGCCTGAGAGAGTCAAACAGACTCTGATGGAGGAGATACAGGAAATGTTAGAACTAGGGGTAATCCAGGAGTCCAGCAGTCCCTAGGCCTCCCCAGTGGTGTTGGTGCCAAAGAAGGATGGCAACACCAGGTTCTGTGTGGACTACAGGAAATTAGTCACAGAGTCAGATGTTTACCCCATGCCTAGGACAGATGAAGCCCTAGAGGAGCTGGGTGGAGCTAAGTATCTTACCAAGGGTTACTGGCAGGTGCCCTTGACTCCCAGCGCTAGAGAGAGAGGTCAGCCTTTGTTGCTCCTCTTGGGTTGTATGACTTCATGAAGATGCCCTTTGGGATGAAAATCTCCCAGCAAATTTCCAGAGGCTGGTAGATCATATCCTACCAGGAGCAGGAGTTGTTGCCCTTGTTTACCTGGATGATATTGCCATCTAGAGCCATTCCTGGCAAGTGCACCTTCAACATGTTAGGGAGGTGCTGGGCAGACTATAGAAGGCAGGGTTGACCATTATGCCCAGCAAATATCAGGTGAGTATGGCAGAGGTCTCCTACCTGGAATATAGAAATGGGAGTGGTAAAATCAGGCCCAAACCTGCCAAAGTGGAAGCCATTCAGGCATGGCATGTCCCTTTTACCAAAAAGCAGGTGAGGGCATTCTTATGGACAGCAGGGTACTACAGAAAGTTCATCTCCAGTTATAGTACCATAGCTGCTTCCTTCAAAGACCTGACAAGGAAAAACAGGCCAGATAAGGTAGTGTGGACACCAGCATGTGAGCAGACATTCCAGAAGCTTAAAGGAGCTTTGGGAGGACCCTCTGTGTTAGCCAGTCCAGATTACCACAAAGAATTTGTTGTGCAGGTGGATGATTCAAATCATGGGGTAGGGGCTGTACTCAGCCAGGTTTCCTTAGAGGGAGAAGAGCACCCAGTGCTATATCTCAGCCGTAGGCTCCAACCCAGGGAGGAATGCTATGCAGCTGTAGAAAAGGAATGTCTAGCCATATTGTGGGCACTGCAGAAACGTCAGCCTTATGTCTGTGGAAAGAGATTCACTGTAGTTACAGACCACAAACCCTTAACATAGCTACAATGAGCCAGTCAGCAAAATGCCAAGTTACTAAGGTAGAACCTAGGGTTGCATGCATATGATATGACAGTGCAGCACCACAGTGGGGTTAGCAATGACAACGCAGATGGGATCTCAAGACAGAGAATGGGGTAAGGTATTCCCAGATAGTCAACCCTCTCAAGAAGAGTTTCTCAAGGGACACTTGAAAAACTAGTTTTAGTTTTCAGGGGGGGGGTGTCACACTGCCAGCCCAGCTATCTGGAATTTTGTAAATAATCATATGTCATTTGTGAATATCAGCATGATTCATATGCTTGTCTTACAAATGTATTAGAACTGTATGTTATGTGCATATTAAACTGCTGTTACAAAAGGGCGTGTTGAACAGGGTTTTTACAGTGTTGAGGCAGGATGTGTGACCACAGTGTGCCTTGTTTGATTAGGGCAGAAATGTATATAAACTATTGTACATGTGTAAATGTATATGTTCAACAATGGGAACAAGAGCATAGAGGGTTAACTTGCAAAATATAGTTCAAATTAATTTGTTTTATGATTGTGCTATAAAAGTTAGTTTCAATGCAGCAAGAAGACAGGATGTCTAGGACCAAGGTGCATTCTGCATTGTTTTGTAAGTGTTTTACTGTGTTATGTCTTCCAGCAGTTGTAAAGATCTGAGAGATGTGCATTTTTCACAGGGAGATACTAAGCTGTTGTTAGTTTCTGACAATGGGGGTTTAGCTTGGGAACTAATGTCAGGTGACAAAAAGTGATGTCATCCAAGCTAAACCAGCAGTATTATTTGATATTAATTTAAGAACTCTCTGAGAGAGGGTGAGGGGGAGTTTGCATTTTGTCTTTGACCTAACAAGAACATCCACTCACTTCTGCACTTGCCTTGCTGTGAGTAGGTTTTTAGGGCTCAGTAACTCTTTTAGATTCAGATAGGAATATAGTAAAGTATAGCTTAGAGGTTTTCTTTATTTATTTGAGACTATCCTGCAATGTTGTTTTAAATATTTCCTGTGATTTTGAACTCTGATGCAACTGATTACTTACTGAGTATTGTCTTGTTCTTTTATTGTTTATTAAATAGATTTAAACCTATCTTTGTGGTTGATATTTCTGAGACATATTTAAGCTCTTAGAGCCCTTGCATATCTATTTGGTGACACTGTACAGGCCACTCCTAATAACCTTGCTCTTGGTCAAACTGTCATTTGGATTAATAGTAACATTACACAGTAGGATTGGACACCCTTTGTTAAGTACCTTGAAGTAGCTGATAAAGAGTGGCTGGTGGCAGTGGGAAATACCTTATAGTCTGGGCAGAAGGGGGCATAGCTAGTAAACCTGTGCCAGCCTTTTCCAGGAATGTGCATGTGTGTGTGTGTGTGTGTGTGTGTGTGTGTGTGTGTGTGTGTGTGTGTGTTTGTATATAAATGAAATCCCAAAAAGTGTGTGTCAGCTACTTGGGCAGCGACAAGAAGCACTGGTCGGTCAGAGAGGGTACAGGAGATCTTGGTTTGGCCAATCAGCTAAGATCTCAACATTATAGCTGTGCCAATGGGGATCTTACTGGGTATCTGGAGAAAGTGGGAGAAACCATCACTTATAGAGGAGTAGTAGGTGTGGGCCTTACCTTTCCTAAGGTCTTGTAAATCTGTAAAGCTCTCCGTGATCTCATGTATAGGATATCCCCTATCAATAAACCTTTGCTCTAAGTTTCTAATTTCTAATTCAAAACCTTCATCCAATGCATTTAAGCAGGACACTCCCATGCCCTGTCCTTTTATTACATTTTTAAATACCACCCCTACTACTCCTTATAATGAACTCAAGATCCCTATGTATTACACCCAGGATAACAGTAGAATCTTGGAAAATTTTAAAAGAAATTTGGCAATTTTAACAACAGACCTTAGAGTGACTGAGATTGTGGGTAATGAACTTAAATTCTGTTATAAGAATAAATTAAACCTGAAAAGGTTACTCTATGATGAAAAAGGTAATATAAAGGAGTACAGGAACCAAGGATTGTTCACTCAACCTTATGGCAGATGTAATTTCTGTCAATATGTAGATACGAGTGGTATATTTATACACCCAGATACTAACCAGACCTTTGAGTTCAAAGTCATAGCTAATTGTTTAACATCACATGTTGCTACTTAAGTAAATGTGACTGTTGTCATTCATTCTATGTCAGAAAGACTGATAGAATATTTAAGGATAGAATCCAAGAACATCTTTATAATATCAGGATAAAGTCCAACCATAATGCACTTTCAAAACACATTTTTCTGCAAGGGAATAAACATTTCAGATTTATGGTGATAGAAGTTATAATCCCTAGCCTCTATGAAGGAGACATTAGAAATCTAACTGAAAGCAGAAAAGCGAAATGGATATTAAGGATTCGGGCTGATAGAGTTAATGGTTACAATTAGAGAGCTTCTCTGAAACCCTTACTTAAGTCAAGAAGATTACAAGTACATATAAATACACCATAATATTCAGCCCCTATGACCTTAGAGTTATTAGTATATTAATATATCATAATAAGTTTATAAGATGATATACATGATAACTTGATTAATAATAATAATTTTAGGTGGATAAAGGTTTCCTATTGTATTGTATTGTTTTTAGTCTGTTTTTAGCTTGCTTCATTATCCATCAGTTTTATTAATTTCACTTCTAGAATTTTAGTCACTTAATTTCTGGAATTGTAGTCATATACGGTAACATGTTTTTACATGCATGTTTTTATATTCATATTTCACTGAGTTTTAATGCTGTTCTTACATAGTAATGTTTTTCTATTTTTGTCTTTAAAATGTAACTGCAATTAAGTGCTGGATGTTGATTGGCTGACTTTTGTATTTAAAGAGCTAGTCTAATCATTGAAAGTTTCGTGGTGCAGTGGTTAGTGCTGCCACCTCACAGCAAGAGGTTCTCCGGTTCGATCCATGGCTGGGGTACCTTCTGTGCGGAGTCTGCATGTCTTCCCTGTGGTCACGTGGGATTCCTCCGGGTGCTCTGGTTTCCTCAAAAAAACATGCTGTAGGTGGATTGGACACACTGAATTGGCCATAAGCATGAGTGTGTGTTTGCCTTCTGTGGAAGGTTGAGCACCAGGCTGGCAACTCGACACTGTAAAACTCCACTGCCAATCATGATCAGACGGTGATCTGCAGTAGCGACCCCTAACCAGGAAAAGCCAGAAGAAGAAGAAAGTTTCTTGGTCTGATGAAGCTTAATAGTGAAAGTGCTTACCATTTGTGCAACAAATAAAGATTTTATGTACTGTCCGCTGCATGGTTGCTCAGTTATCCTGTACTGTTTTCATAGGTTCATAGTTTCATACTAGGCTATCTGCCCTAGGGCATTTATAAGCCTAGCCAGAATGTGTTTGGCTTTCGCCACCCATTTTAAATTTATTTTGCTATGCCCTTTTTCGAGGTTAGTATACTGTGCCTCTGTCTAACAGTGACACAGAAGTGATACCCGGGGTAAACCTATGATCTCCCATCCACTCATCAGGATTCCTCTTTAAGAGAGTCAATGAGGGACTCTGCCTAACCTGGACTGGGATTTTATTCCAGAGTGAAGGGAGCCTCTGGGTTATAAATCTGTCCCTCCAGCATGTCCTATTTATTTCAGTGCTGAGGTTCAAGTGTCTCGAGCTTGTAGCTCAATGGGATTTGGATTTTCTGAGGTGCAGCATGTCCATTAATTCCGGGTTGGACATGGCTTTATACGTCAGGCACAGATCGCCTCTGAACAGGCGGTATGCCACTGAGTAGAGCTGGAGTTTCTTTAACCGGGCAGCATATGGCATCTGTTTGAGCCCTTTGATCCTCTTGGTGAGGTACTTTTGGGGTCTTTCCAGTTGCTGCAGGTGTCTGGTAAGGTACATCCCAAAAGGGGCATTGTTCATAGTTCATAGGTTCATACTAGGCTAACTGCTCTTGCGAGCCATTTTAAGCCTAGCCAGTTATCCCCTGTGAGATTCAAACTCTGTATCTTGTGTTTGTAAGGCAAACACCTTAACCATTAGGCCACCCTCCCAACCCTCAATTATGGGCCTGATGAGGGATGAGTAAAGAGGCACGATGACCTCCCCTGATCTAGATGTGAATCCCTTCATGATTAGGTGGGCTATATAAAATGTTTTTCTAACCACTTTGGCCACGTGGTTGTCAAATGAGAGACTGCTATCAACTTGGGTCCCCAGGTCCCTAATTACTTCTACTGTACTTAATGGATTACCACCTATGTGGTAATTTGTGGGCACTTTGTTTTTGCCAAAGGGGATGACTATACACTTTTTGGCATTTAGCTTGAGGCCATGGCTCTGGCACCAGTTGCCTGTTTCTATGAGGCCCTTTTGTAGGATGCTTGTGTCAGCTGGAGAGTCGATTATGGCGCTCAGTTTGCAGTCATCTGCGAACTTGGTTAGCCACCGTCCTTCCGTGTTGGCCTGTACCTCCGAGAAATATATACTGAACATGAGAGGTCCCAGGACTGAGCCTTGTGGGACACCACTTGTAACTGGTTTGGAGTCTGACATGGCTCCAGCAATTCTAACCATGTGGGTTCTGTCCTTGAGCCAGTTTGCAATCCATCTAGTGACATAGGGGTTTATATTTAAGCTGGTGAGCTTTTCTATAATGCCCGAGTGGGGTATTGTATCGAAGGCTTTTGCAAGGTCCAGGTAGGCAGTGTGGACCACCTTCCCCTCGTCAATGGCCTTGGGGACTGTTTCAAAGAAATCAACCAGGTTTAAGAGGCAGGATCTGCCCTTAACAAAACCAAACTGGATAGGATCCAGTGTCTGTAGGTCCCCAATATCTTTATTTATGAGGTCCATGATGACCCTTTCCATAGCTTTGCAGACCAAGCTAGTCAGGCTTATGGGGCGATAGTTTCCAGGATCCGTTGAGGCACCACCTTTATGGAGAGGGACCACTGTTGCTGTACGCCACTCTTTGGGCACATATCCTGTAGTAAGGCTGAGATTGAACAGTAGTTTTATGTTTGGGTTTAGCTCTTCTTGGAGTTCATGTAGGACGCAGCCCGGGACACTGTCTGGTCCCATTGATGCTGTGTTTTTTGCTTTGGAGAGGGCGGCTCTTACTTGAACATCTGAGATGTCAGTGTGGCAGCACTCTGCTGGGATAGATATTTTCCCTTTTGGTGGGGAGTGGGGGGAGAAGTTTGCTCTGAACCTGTTTGCTAGGATGTTGGCAATGTCTGTGGGTTCAGTGTATTTTTTGTCATTTTGGACTAATTCTGAGCATATCTGGGAATTACCACCCAGGTTCCTAACATAACTAAAGAAAGCCTTGTGATTATCCTTAGTGTCCTGTGCAATTTTTCTCTTGAAGCTGGCCTTAGACAATTTTATGAGTGCCCGTAGTTTTTTGCTAATACTGATCAGTGATGCCTTCCCTTTTTGGGATTTTGCTCTATCATTTAGTAGCTTCCTCCTTCTATTGTATAGTTTATTTATGGCTGGGGTCCACCAGACAGGATGTCTGCCTTTGGAGGATTGGGTCTTGGTTTTATTTGGGATTGCATGATCCATGCTTTCCTGAAGGTGTTCATAGAATGCGTTTATGAAGGATTCTGCGGTCTGGGCAGTATTTTCCACAGGCCCGGGGGCTTTGAAGGATTCCACCTCGGTTTTGAGGAGTGTGAAATTTGCTTTGGAGAAGTTTTTCACTGTAGTTTTCTGGGCAGGGGGTGGGGTCGAGATGTGAATATCCAGTGAGATTAGTTTATGGTCTGATCTTACCAGTGAGGGATACACTTCTGGTCTGGAGCATAGAGTCCCCATGTTGGTGACCTAAGCAGAAAATATTTCACACTGTACCACTTAAATATGCAAGGACAGGAAATCAAAGAATGTGGCTACCCCAACACCTGTAATTACTAGCAAATAGCAAATAACAAAATTCAGCAAACACTGACTTGGACTACTATTTATTATAACTTGTGACAATGGAACATTCATCCTGTGGGTTGTTTGCTGTTTTTTAGCATATATATATATATATATATATATATATATATATATATATATATATATGTATGTGTGTGTGTGTGTGTGTACTTTGGAACATTGAAATACCATAAAAAACACTGAGACCAAAATCTTGAAAGTTCATTATGTTGAAGGTTCACAGTGTTGAATGTCAGAATGTTGAATTGGCTGTGTAAACACTGTTATGATGTGTAAACTGTTTGCTGTGGCTTTCAAATGTGTTATGTTGTAGCAATAAGAAGGGAACATGAGTGACTGAGGTTACCTGTGAAATTCTATGTATCGAAGAGCTATATAGTAATGTGTAGTGTTTTCGCAGTGAAGACTGTTTTTAAGAGAAGGTTGAGGATAACTTTTTTACAGTCTAAACAGATAGCCATGAAGTGTGGAATGGTATGTTTGCCATTTTGTTTTGTGTAGCGCAATCGCGTAATTGATATATTTAAGTAGCAAGGGGTGTAGGGGGGGCTTGCCCCCCTGCTTATATATGAGTAAGTTTAATATAGTTTGTTGTTTGTTTCTGTATGTTGCTGTTGTGGAATACAGTAAATGCTAATTTCCTATGTTTTTTCAGTGTTATGGGAATCAATGTTTTCAGGTTTCGGTGTATTGAGCTTTCAAGATTTTGGTCTCAATGTTTTGAATTTCATGCTTCTCTCTCTCTGTAAATATATATATATATATATATATATATATATATACACACACACACACACACACACTGTGTGCGTGTGTGTGCTGAAGGACATTTTGGTAACACAAGATTGAGGGACTATAATAAGATAGAACTCCATTTAGACAAAAAATAAGCTTTGCCAAAAACCTACTTGACCCCCCCACCAGCAAGACCCATGGTAGAACCCCTTTTGATGATTTGCTGTTTTTTTACTATTTTTTGATACAATAAAATGAGTTCAAGTTTTTGTGCTCAATATTTTGACAATCAAAATTTCATTATATTATCATGTATATATGTTAGAAAAATTCCCACTATTTTGTAAAAAGACACTAAGATGTTAAGCTGAAAAAGTTAAATAATATAGGAACAAAAAATTCCTCAATACTGCCATTAAACGCACTTTTGTGCAGGCATTTCTCTTACCTAGTCTTCTATATGCTTCCCCCATCCTTACAAATATCCAAACTACCTCAATGCAGAATCTGGAACAAACATACAACAGAATTACCAGATTTATTCTAAACCAGCCACTCTCTTCACATCACTGCCTCTCACTAAACGAACTTCAGTGGCTGGAATTTCCGCACCTTCTCCTACAATCTTAACTCCACACTACCTTTTCCATACTCAACAACCCCTCTGCCTGCCCTGCTCTTGCCTCTCTTGTTACTCTCTACTCTCCCCCTGGCCTCTCCGGAGTGCTGATCAGCATCTTCTCTCAGTTTATAAACCCAAAAGGAATATTGGCAAACTATTTACAAACACTGTCTCACTAAATTGGAACAAACTCCCTCTCCATATTAGATCCAACCTTTCCTTTCCTTGTTTAAAAAAGGAGCTTAAATCCCACTTACTAAACTTGAAATTATGCCGTTGCATTGACCACACGTAGTCTTAGTCTATCCCACTGTATAACCTGTTACATCTACTAACTTTATTTCTCTGTTAATAACTTCTGCTTAAACTAACCTCCTAAACCCTCAGCTCTACTACTATAGCCTGACTATAGCCTCCTCCCATTCTCCACGCTATTTATCTCCCCCCCCACTTCCTATCAGTGTTCATACATTATCCTTCTTTTGAACGATTATCTTTTTTGTTTTTACTCTCATATATAGTAACTTTTACACTACTATCAGTGCAACCCTTAATGTTCATAATTTTTTTCTTTTGTTTTTCTCTTTATATTTAATTTCGTATTTGCATTATTATTTTTAACAGTTTTTTGTCCTGTATGTTTATCTTTGCTTATGTTTGCTGGGGATCTTTCCCCTTGGGTCTCCACAGAAAATAGGTTGCTTACCATCAATGCAATAAAAATAGTTAACCTTTTCTGTTTCACAATTATTTTGTATTGTGATTATTTACAATTGTATTGTCACTTTATCTTTACCTATGTTTGCTGGGGCTTTACCCCTCAGGTCTCTACTGAAAATGGGTTTGTTTGCAAACTCAGTTGGACTAACCCAGTTAAAAATGTGAAATAAATAAATAAGTAAGTAGCTTATAGAAAATAAGTAAAAGGAAAAATATAAGAGAGACAGTCTGTAATAATACATGAATCAGGCTACACTAGAGGACAAGCAAACTTGTTAAGTCATGAAATTTAACTTGAGTTACTTCCCACAGGTGCAAAGGGAAGCATAGCTATAAATGGAGTCTGACAGGGTATTCCAAACAAGTGGAACTAAATTGTCAAACTCATTACTAGAAGGAAAGAGTTTTGGTTGATTAGTGCAAGAATCGGAGGAGTCTGTCTGAAGTTTCCTAGAGGTAAAAAAAAAATGTGTAATTATTCCAGCAACATGACTACAGACAGAGTTACATGCAAAAGTCTGCAAACTGGAAACATGAAGTTATTTATTATTTTATTTACATTTGTTGACCAGGAAAATCTGATTGGACACAAGTCCTTTTTCAGCGGAGGCCCGGGGAGAAAAGCTCCACAGTAAAAATCATTTAATTACAAGATAACAAGAAGCGTAGGTAGACTTTTTGTTTAACAATAGCAGTAAGACATAGTTCAAAATGAATATCATATTTAGGTGAAGGACAATTGTACTACACACTTATAGCATCAGTGCCATTTAAGATGGCAAGTATCTTAATAGTTAAGCTAGCAGATCTTACTCATGAATAACAATACCTAAGATTACAGCTGAGATATAGGTTTACAAGCATTGTAGCTGGCTGTAACCACAGATAGTTAATAGGGTGGAACATAGGTTTAGGGTGATTGGAGTAGAGATATTAGTGAGGGTTGTTACAGGGGCATGCCCAGAGCTCTTTTAGATGAGATTTTAGAGCAGCTTTGAAGTTAGTGCGTGATGACATAGACGTTATTGTGTAAGGAAGGGTATTCCATAATTTTGCTATGGAGTAGAAGAAGAGTGCTTCTCCATAAGAGTTCTTGGTTCTAGTTACCTGTAATTGATTTTTGTTGCTGGAGTGTAGTGGTCTGGTAGTATGATAGGGCTGGAGTAGATTTTGGAGGGATGGGACATTTAGAGGATGATTTACTAGCTTGTGGGCGAGGGAGAGTTGGTACCATTGAAGGAGGTGTGGGATTTCTAGCCAGTCAAGTTCAGTAAGTGAGGTGCAGTGGCTACTACAGTAAGCTGCACCAGTGGTAAACTTTGCTATTTTGTTGTAGCAAGTCTCGAGTTTACTTAATTCACTTTGCCTTAGGTTGGTAAATATTGGAGAGGCGTTGAGTAGGGTAGAGATTAGGTGGGTATTTGCAACTAAAATCCTGGCTGTTTTGGTGAGGAATTGCTTATTTCTGTGTAAAGCTCCTAGTTTTTTGTGTACTTATTTTATGGTTAATGAAATGTGCATGTCGAACTTGAGGTTATTGTCACTCTCAACTCCAAGTAGTTTGGTGTGGTCTGTTGGGGGGATAATGGTATTATCATTGGCTGCAATATTAAATTGGGGGGAGTTTTAATTGTGTTTGGTGGGTTGGAAGATGAGGAGTTTAGTTTTGTTTGGATTAAGTATTAATTGTGCACCAGAAAGCCAAGTTTCAACTGAGGAAAAGGCTTCCAATGTGGTCTTTTGAAGTTCAGGTAGGGAGTGGGCTGGGCAGATGATGGTGGAATCATTTGCGTACTGTATGAGAGTGGCCTGTTTGGTAGCAGAGGAAAGATTATTAGTGAATATGGAGAAGAGTAAGGGTCCAAGGATGGATCCTTGGGGAACTCCAAACAATGGATTGCTGGCAGTCAGTCAGGTAGCTCTGGAACTCTGTGACAGATTGAGAAAAGGATAGATTATTGAGAACAGAGATGATTTGTTTATGTGAGACCATGTCAAATGCTTTAGATAGGTCTAGGAAAGTTGCAGAGGAGAAATACCCATTGCTTTCATGTTGAAGGATAGTGTTAGTAAAAGCAAGTAAGGCAGTGGTTGTGCTGTGTTATGGCTGCAAACCATGTTGTGTGTTAGATAGGAGGTTGTTAGTAAGGAGGTAGTCTAGAACTTGAGAGTGAATGCATCTCTCAAGTATTTTAGAGAGAGGAGAGAGAATTGCTATGGGCCAGTAGTTGGTGAGTTCTGTCGAGGGGCCACCTTTGTGGAGGGGAATGATGTGGGATATTTTCCATAGTGAAGGGACATAGCATTCAGATAAAGCTCAGTTGATCAGGATTGACACTGGGTAGGCTAGGGCTTTAGCTGCAGTTTTAAGGTATTCACTTTGGAGGTTGTCAGCTGCTAGTTTTGTGGGCTTTAGTTTTGATAAGAGTTGTTTTATGTTGGAGGTAGGAATGGGAAAAAAAAAGAGAATGTAGTGGGCAGGTTACTAGGTATAGTTGCAGGGTGGAGGGGAGGGGGGTTATGTTATCTTGCTAGTGATAGAACGGTTTGTGTGAAGTGTGTATTGAAAGAGGTGGCAATATTTTCAGAGGAGTTTATTTTGTTTGGTGGAGGGGTTCCAACTTTTCCTTGGTGGAGGATGGAGTTGATGGTTGACCAGAATTGCTTGGGGTTGTATTGGGTGGAGTTCATGACAGACTGGTAATATAGGATTTTGTCCTGTTTTATTAGTTTTTGACTCTGCTACTTAATTCAAGGAATTTCTGTCTATCAGAGGAGTTTTTAGTTTTGCACCAGTGATTCCAGACTCTATCTGGGATTGTCATTTCTGACCTAGTGGCTTTTTCTAGCCATGAGGAGGACTGGGCTTTAACTCTAATAAGTCTTGTGGGCGCATGGGTGTTTAGGACGTCAAGGAAGGTGGTATTGAAAAATTGAACAGCATCATGTAGGTTGAGGTATTTTAGTGGAGTCCAGTTGCAGTTTTTTAGGGATGAGATGAATTTGTCTGGTTAAATTTTATTTTATTACGTATTTGCCGATAGGTAATGGGTTTAGCCTGATATATATATATATATATATATATATATGTGTTGTTTTTAGTAGGAATGTTGGGGTAAGATCACTGAGGCTATCTGGTAGGCAGCCAGCTATGTATGATTTTATGATGAAGTTAATGTAATCAATAGTGAAGTAGGTCAACCGAGTGATGAAAAATGTTGAAAGAGGTATACAGTACTGTACAAACCAGATACAGTGTTGGGGATGAAGCACATCAAAGTAGGAGAGACTGGACTAATTACATAACACAGTAAAAGCAATGATAAAATCACATGGTGTGAAATCTTTTTGTCATATTACAAAATTCTTTCCCTTCCACATTCTTTGATGCTGTATGACTTGTGAGGATATTAAGAAGGATGGCACAGTTCTGAAATCTGCATTATGTTACTGCAGCAATCCTTTCTTTGAAATGGGAAGGATTATTATCATTTATGTGCAGATAGCCATCCAGTGTATTATCCAGGCCACCACTTCAAGACCTCAATGTAAGACTTTCTTGTTTGTTCAATAATGCTTTTGTAGTACCAATGCAAAGGCATTATTAAACCCTAGTTAGGCCATATATGCAGACTCTCTTGGGATTACTGCATTTGTCATCCATTTAAAACAAATCAATACATTTCATCTGTCACGAGCCTCTTGTAATGATTCCATGCTGGCATGAGTCCTGTGTTCCCACTAGCTTCTGCATAAGCAGTATACTAGTAATTTCATGAATATTCATCCCACTGAAGTTAAAGTGACAGTTCAGTACTGTTCAGGTTCTTTCTTAATTTTCCTGCTAGGGACAGTCAAGATCACAATTTTTTCATCCGTTACCATCATCACTTATTTTTGCTAACATCTTCATTTACTGTTTTCACTAGTTCTATGCTCAGAAGTTTAGGAAGATTGAGAATAGTTCTGATAGGGTATGTTATGTTTGTCTACCTTTGAGATTAGTTTTTTCTGAGAGCATATCAGTAGAAGTGTCCCCACCCCATCTCTAATTTCTTTATTTATTAGATAAGTCACTCCCCCTCCTGTACTTTGCAATTACTGATTAATGCATTTATTTAGTATCACTGCTTTGTTATTTCCTGTGCCCATATGCCATTCTCTTTAAGCTCGCTGCTTCTTCCTTTTACTTCATTTGCTTCCTAATGTACATATGAAAGGTTTACCCCCATCTCAATCAGCATGGTTCATTTTTGCTTTGTTTGAACTTGTAAAACTCTGCCTTTGTTGTTTTATTCTGCTTTAACTCATACAGCTCTTTACACAATGTTCACTCTATTTCCTTATACTTAATTCTGTTACTTTTTCCTGTCGTGTATGTCAAGAGTTTTTTTTAGAACCAGAGAACCATATTTTTTTTCTAATGTATGTTTCACAAGTCTGTAGCTTTAGGAAAAATGTTGATATTTCTATATTGTTAATGCCATCTCAGTGGCTTCCTTGTTAGCCAGATGTTTTCTAGTATTCTCTTGTAATTTATGAAACGTAATACTCAAAGTCCAGAGCCTTTGTTTTATTTAATTTGTAATATTTTTATACATGGGAAAGAAGTGAGAATTAATTGTTCCAGGAAGCAGAATTCGGACAAGTCAGTAAATGACAGAAAGGTGGATACTGCTTAGTTATTTATTTGTTTGCTTGGTTCCTATATTAACTGATAATTCCCAGCAAGGCACTGTATAACAGAAGCTTATACAGGAAAGCCTCAAAAATAAATGCATGTATAGATTTTAAGGAGAAAAGAAAAAACACAAATCCAGACTGTATAAATCAAGCAAAGTAGCAGTTGACAATGCACATCCATACAGCAACATTTATCTAAAGTACATATTTTGAGTAGAAAGAGAATGACCAATAAAACAATATGTACAGAGTGGGCATGATACATAAAAATGATTAGTTAATATGCTGACTGTAGCATTATAGGTTATCACAGTGTATACATTGAATTGTATCACAGTCATTTTAGTTACGATTTATTACATCTAGAGCTCGCATAAAGATGGACACACGATATCTAGAATGAGAAGAGTAAAGAAAAGAAATGCCTTTAAGAAATAAGGAGAATGACTCAGGATAAAAAAAGAATCACAAATAGAGGAAAATGACTCATAACAGACATGAGAAGGTTTAAAAATGATAAGAGTGGGGACTAAATTAGCAGAAAAAATGCAGGTTCAATAACATGGGGGGGGGGGGGTTTGAAAGGAAGGGTACCCAGGAACAGCATTACTGGCTGGGAGGGATCAGCAAAAATCAGATCAGGCAGAAATATAATAGCAAAAAATCAGTAACAATAATCCATTGGAAAAAAAGAAATAACATTTAGTAGTGGGCAAAGGACTAGAAGTAACAAGGTTGTTACATCATCATGTCATCCTACAGTTACAGCACTGATTAGATTATTTGCAGTGTATTAAAAGTAAGATCAGAGTACTCCTTTATTTTTTGTTATTAAAGGTGGCATAGATGATGAGCAAAGAATGTAGTGTCTTACTGAACGCTCTGTATGTACAGAAACAAAAGCCAAACTACTGATGCAGAGGCAGGTCTGGTAAAGCGACCAAGGTTTGAAAATGATCCTGGAAGAACTGATCAGGGAAGTGTTAACTGAGATCACAGCAACAAGTGTGAACAGTTCAGTGGCATCCTAGCATCTAGTGGTAACAGGGCTTGGCACCTTGCTGCAGAAAATTAACATGTTAGGCCAGAGGACTGCATGTACAAACATTGATATGCATATTGCATGCTGCTTCCTACAGAGTGTCTGTGCTTGTAAGGTGGGGCTCAATTTCAAAAATAACTAATGCCAGCAGCATTATGAGTGCCAGATGTCACCCACCAGTCCATCATGGTCTTCTGCCGTGCTACCTCCATACACACATTGCCATTATGCTGGCTGAGGGGACATGCAATATTTGGCATAGAAGATGGGAGTGTGGTGAGTGACTGGGGAGTTGGATGTCAGCAGGCCTAGTGGCAAAAATAAATAAGCAAAATAGGAAACAAAAGAAGACAAATGGTGTGTGGATTACAGAAGTCAAATTGTGGTTATGGGTTACAGTAGTACAAAGACAGAAACTGCCAGTGTTAACTGTTATTTTGTTGTTTAGTGTGTTGGTGTTCCATATAGAGTATTAATCTTTCAACAGTTTGCATTTGTGTCTCAAACACATAACCTGGTTATGCTTGGAGACCTGATCATCATCCTCTGTATAGAGAACATTAAATGCAATAGCAGTGTAAGAGGAACAGATTTTACAGATTATACCCCCATCTCATAAATTACTTTAACAGTTCCACATCATCCTAGTGAACAACAATTAGTAGAAGTGAAAAAATCAGCCAAAAGGGATAAAAATCCAAAAGGTATGGGTTTCAGATAAAGACACAAAAATGTAAAATAAAATGATGTAACAACTCAAAACATACCTCTCAACTGTACAGATTTTTGCAGAATGTTAAGATTTTTGCCTCAAGATTTTGGGTCTGTTTATTATAAAATTGTAGTTTTCTGGTAAATCACTAGAATTACCTGAGGAAATGAAATCATTAAATAGACCTGTCACTACTGGAGTTCCCCAGTGATCTGTCCTGGGACCCCTATTGTTTGGCATGTATTTCTCAGAGGCCCAGGCAAAGACAAAAGGCCTGTGGCTGACCAAGTTTGCGGACAGCTGAAAGTTGTGTGCTGTCATTGTCTCCCCATATGATGTTGACATACTGCAAGAAGGTCTCACAGCAACTAATGACTGGTGCCAAAGTGATGGCCTCAAGTTAAATGCAAAAAAAAAAATGTACAATCATACCATTCGGCAAAAAATACCCCCTATTGATTACCACATCACCGGCAACCCCCTATGCACACAACCTGTGGTGAGAGACCTGGGCACTCAGGTTGATAACAACCTTACATTCGACCATCATATAGCAGCAGTGGTCAGAAAAAAATTGCACTTGTTTCATCTCATAAGTAAAGGGATTGCATCCAGAAAAAAGGAGGTTATTACCTCTCTATACTCCTCCCTCATTACACCAATAATTGAGTATAACACCCCATTTGGGATGTACTTCTCCAAACATCTGCACCAACTGGAAAGGCCACTGAAATACCTCACAAAGAGAATCCATGGCCTCCAACACCTGTCCTATGCAGACAGGGTCATATCACTATCAGTCTACTCGGTATCATAGAGATTGATCAGGGGTGATCTGTGTCTTGCCTACAATACAGTCTCAGACCCTGCCCTACTAGAGATGCTCTATATCCCTAAGTCTAACTCCTCACCCACTACCTGCTCTAAAGACCTGAATCTAATATGCGACATCAACAAAACCTACTGGAGGGACAGGTTTGTCTCCCAGAGGCTGCCCCGTCTCTGGAACAGACTTCCCATACTCGTCAAACAGAGCACCTTGCTGACCCTCTTCAAGCGCAACCTTGATGAGTGGATGGGAAACCACATATTTGTCCCAGGGGTTCCACCTGTGACCCTCAGTGACAGGGGTGACAGATGCTGACTGAGGCATTTAAACACAAACCCTGTTATTCTAGCTACTTTCTAAGTTTATGAGCGATATTTAAAATCTGTCCCTATTTTTGAGCCTTTTTCCCCTCATTATGCCAGACTGTGTCCAGATTTCTTGGGCTGAGGCTGAGAGGTATGACTCAAAATAGGAAAAAAAAAAAGATTTTTAAAGAAAATTAAAAATATAAGCTTTCAAGCAAAAAAAAAAAGTTTTTTTTCAGGTCACATCAGTAAGTTTAAAACATTAAAATCACACCTTTGGACTTTACATAACTTGAACAGCCGCTGACAACATAAAGCCAACTGGCAGAATGGAACTCACTTAATCTTTGTTTACTGCCCTAATCTCAACAGAGGTTTGAAAAGGAATTATTTAACTATTTACCAGTAAATACATGAACTTCACATTGCCATTTGGCTTCTAATACTATTGCTAAATCTGTTGCTAAAAATAAATACCAGAAAAAAATGTTTAAACATGAATAGCTGGTAACTCCAAATTATTAAATCCCTGTTATTCAACATCCAATTTCATTAGAAGAGCTGAAACTTTTTCATATTGACCACTATGTCAAATCTGCAAGAATTTATTTGAAGTATGAGCCAAAGCTGGAAGAACTGAAGAACCACTCATTAATCCAGATAAATAAACACCTTGATTTGTCTGAAATGAAAGGCAACTGATGCCACTGCTATGTATGTGATAAACACCCTAGGGAATGAGGTGAGACTGTAGAAGTAAATAAGCATCCTGGAAAACTCAGGCCAGGAGTCCTAATGGGTTGCACTGCAAAACAACTTGCCCTGCAACAATGAGTCGGATGTGTGGTGTGATGCTAAGAACTGATTTATAGTCCCCCAGAGTTCCTAAACAGCAACACCTCATTTCATAGGAAGAATCAATCCCCTGTGCAATTGGAAAAACTATGTAGTGGGGCACCTAAAAAGCAATAGACACACACACACGGACACAGTGAACCCCCTCATCCCAATACACACACACACACTGAATTCCCCCCATCCCAGCTCACACACACACACACACACACACACACACTGACCCCCCCCCCCATCTCTGGACACAGACAACCCGAATCCACCATCCCAGCATGCACGCACACACACACACACACACACACACACACACACACACACACACACACACACACACACACACACACACACACACACACAAAATCAAGTCATTCATGTACAGACACTCATCCCATTTACACACTGTGTGCTTGCATACAAAGTAACACATTGACATACACTCAGTTCATACACAGATATGTACATGACTTACCTCCACAGACTATCAACGTAGGGTGAAGCAGCTCCAACTCCACTGCTGCAGAGGTTCCCACCACTAAAAGGCATAGGCGTGTGCCACAAGACTACAGTGCACACTTACTGTCTTTACATCCCTGCCCCATCCCACAATTGCATAGTGTGTGTTTATTAGTCCCAAGCTATGTAAGGAGCTTAACTGCGTATTGTGCCAGCAAGGTTATTTACATAGTCCCCTCCTAATATGAACTGAATTTGCATGTGGTCTTCTAAATCTTGCTGCCTGAATGACACAGTAACAATGCCAGGCAATGGTAAGGATGCACAGATAGAATGGTTTTGCCAAGTATGCAAGGTAGCTGGCTCTCATCTTTCATACTTCGTAAATGACTACGAATACCCCCACAGCCTCCTTCTGATAGCAAAGCAAAACTGACTGAAAAGTTACTTTCTAGAAATTTCCTTGGAAACACATATTTAACAGCCTGAGATATGAAACAGGCCTGGCATCTACTGGGAATAAACACTTTGCTCAGCTGGTGGCCGGAGCCAGCCTGGACAGTATTTTTCTCCTGATTACAAATTACTGTCTCAGTGGGGTTTCCAGCAAGTGATGCGGCTGGGGGGGGGGGTGGGGGTACTTAAATCAGTAGTTATTAAAATGCTTGCAGTGAAAGAACTAGAGAAAAGCCATCAGTACTAGTGAAGGAATCCAGTTCATTCAATCTACTGAGGTCATGCAATTTTATACAATGATTTAATTCTATATTCATAAATTATGTACTTCATAGTAAGAAAGACACTAGGAATAGCATTGTATTTATGCTACTAATAAAGACATTCAGACTGAAATTATTTTATTAAACAAATTAAAACACAGTGTTTAAGTTACTTTAAATTTGCCAGTGGGATTAATCGGTTATAAAATCAATATTCTCATTCTGCCATTACTGTGAACTTGTGACTGATGACGTTTGCATAGTTCCTGAATCTGTAGATGACTGTAGACAGAAATCCTTGTAATTATTTCCCAATTCACATAAGGAATCCTCATTTTTAATATTAAGAGAAATTTGTACAGGAACCCCTGGCAGATACTAAAGGAATCCCAGGGGTCCAGGTAACAATTAAAATAACTGAAACAGTAACTACCAGCTGTGACACCTCTTGCTGTTTTTGTGAATTAATTTATCAGGCTGTGCTACTGGCAGCCTGACTAGGATTGCTGGCATTACTATTCCTGTTTTTGCCCTTAATATGCAGGGTCCACTTGGACCAAGTTTTCCTCTGGCTCTTCTGTGACCTTTGATAGCTGAGTTCTGGAAGATGATACCTTATACCCACAGCAGAAAAGTAGAAAATGGTCTCCTGTCTTTCTTTTTCAATGCTTTAATCTGCTCATCTACAAAAATACAATTTCTGAATTAAATGGTAGGGGGGTCTCAGGAAGAATGTATCATAAAGGCTACATTACTATGATGCATGTAGCCATGATTGCTGAAGTATGGAGATGCTAGTTCCATCTATGTGAGTTGTCCCATCTGTGGCATTATATGCAACCTGTAACAAAAGGGAATCAGTGGTTGTGGCTCTTGCCAAGTGAGACTTTGGAAGCCTATTGCTGCCAGGCAGTTCATCAACTGTATTTACAGCTTTATCTATCAGTTCTTCCTGAAAATACAGCATTTGTGTAAGAAGTTTAATACTCTCTGTAATAATGTAGAAGTTGCATACACCTGGTTTCTGAATACATCTAGAACCTCAAACCCTGTCTGGAGGGTTGATAGGCTGTCTCTCTGATACAAGGCTATGCTTGAGGATAACGATATCATGGTCTGGTTTAGTTTTAGGAGGTCTCAGACCACATTTCCAGTTTCTGGGTGGACATAATATACAGTTGCCTTTAACATGGAACTAGGGTCACTGTGTCTGTGTATTGTCACTTCATTGCTGTTAGGTCTCTGAAGGTGTCTACGGTGGGCAGGGCAGGACAATCAAGAGGTCTGTTCATGCTGAATACATGCATTCCACAATCTCCATCGAAGACATTAAATTTAGTCTGATGACCACACATTATTCAATTGTGAATGTCCCCAAATTTAGGGTCATTGTGTAGAGGGAGTGGAAAGTTGCCCTTTCCTCATCATTCAGGGGCTCCCTATTGAAATGTTGGCACTGGAAATGCAGAGTGTCAACAAGCTGAAAAAATGAAGGGGGGAAAAAGCACATCTCGAAAATTGCTCATCTCCTTTAAACTTCTTTTTGCAAGGGGGGGGCTCGAACTTATTCGCCATACCTCGGAGAAAATAAAATATTCAAAGAAATGAGATATGATGAACTTAATATATGTAAGTCCATTCTTTTGGCCATTCAGACTCCACATTTTGGGACTCGCTGTAGCGAATCCTGACATTTCAAATGCTTAGCAATTCGGGCCCTCTAAGATGCTTCATACTGGCAGTCAGGCTTACTATGATGCACCTGCTTTTGAATGTTTTTGGGTCTGCCAAGATGATATCATTGAATGCAGATACATGCTGGTGGGATATGGTTGGTGGACAGCAATGTGAAATGCCAACCCACAATGAGCTTCCACAAGGAAAATAGGAGCGGATATAGAACCTGCTGATGCAATGGGAGCCAGCATATGTCCCTATACCAGAAAGACTGCTGTTATACTAGCTGTTTGCCACACTGATGTCAGGAAACTCAATGTCTGTACTGGCAAGACTAATTTGTCATACCCATTGTCAACTCAGGCAGTTCCGTGGACTGTGACATCACTATAAGCAAGTTTGACTATTCCAGAGAAGCAACAGATGTGGGGCTACAGCATGGGAATAA
This sequence comes from Protopterus annectens, assembly GCF_019279795.1. NCBI lineage: Eukaryota > Metazoa > Chordata > Ceratodontiformes > Protopteridae > Protopterus > Protopterus annectens. The sequence goes on from NC_056725.1 coordinate 786,267,585, forward strand.
TCTGATTGGCTTAGCAGGCCTGAGTGCCAGGCACAAAGCCTAGACATCCAGCGGTCACAGGGTTCAATATTAGACAGCTAGAACTCTAAACTTTGAACACCAATCTACCTAATGACCTGGAAATGAAAAATCAGAACTAGATATGCTACTTAATACAGTAATCTTTCTGCTACCTTCCCTCCTGTCCTACTTACTTCACTGTTTGAACGTATTTCTAAAGCATAGTCCTAACTTTGTATTATTTTCTCCTTGCTAAAATTAGAACATTTCAACACAACACATGATTCAATTCAACCTCTTCCACCACAGAACTATGATAAAAATTACCAAACCTTTAGGTCCATTATTTGACTGATTCATATACTTATCATTGTCATCCTCCATAAAGTAACCACCCACCTTTTCCTTCCTATGGTTTAAGTGTTTTTAAGAGCTTCTTTCCTCTCTCCTCATTCTGTTAAGCTCCTGCCTCTGGTTCGCTTTCTTCAGATTATCACTTATTTGTCCATTCTGGAGCTCTTCCTTATAAAGGCCCCTTCTGTCTACTCACCAAAACACCCCTCACCATGTATAAGTAAAAAGGCACTCTTCATTGCATATGGTCTGTTCATCTGTTCTACAGAGGCAAAAAAAAACCTCTTCTCCTTAAATGTCCCGTTGATAAGATTCCCATTTCCTATACAACTCTTTAATAAATTATGCTGAAGTTGACAGACATTTCCCTTTATCACCACTGTCATATTCAAACCAGTTTAATGCACGACACAGCCCAGGGCCAAACACCTTTGTTCCTTCTCATAGCTCTTCACTTTCCATTCCATCTAGCTTTCTTTCAAAGCACTTAAGGATACATATGCCAATTGTAGGTAGTAGAATGGGATAGGGGAGGCTAAAACCTGCCTAAACAGCAAAGACCTCCTAAGCAGATAGCCAAGCAACAGCCACCCCTCAACAATACCCACAAATCACATATCTCACAAAATCAGTGTGCCTCACAGTCACAGCCCATAAGGCCAAACAACACACCAAATACACTTGTTATAGGAGACTCTATTGACCGGCACACTGAAGTCCCACTCACCAGACTGAACAAGGAGAAGGTCACTGTCAGCTGCCTGTCGGGTGCCAGGATTCACCACATAACGCAAGCACTCAGGTCACTCCAAAGCAAGTACAAGTATGACTCCGTCATTGTCCATGCTGGTGTGAATGACCTGAGACGTACCTCCCTGGACTACATGAAAAGAGACATAGAGAAGCTCTCTGACCATGTAGCCCAGGCTGGTATGTCCCCGACCTTAAGTAGCATCTTGCCCTCACTAAGAATGATGCCACAGTATAAAGACAAAATGATCAGTTTTAACAATTGGCTAAAGTATTGGTGTCATTCAAAGGGGATCCAGTGTCTGTCAGCCTGGGATGATGTGCTCGACAAGCCACGTTGCTTCGCTAGGGACAGCTTGCACCTGTTACCCTTAGGCTTTTGTATACTGGCCAAGGCTCTTGCCACCCCCATAGTGCCTTTTTTAGGCAAGGCTCAAAGGACAAACCCACCTCCATAGACAACCCAAAGATAAAAAAACTAAAGGTAATGCTACTCAATGCCAGAAGTCTAAACCTCAAGATGCACACACTCGAGACTCTCCTCAGTATGGAGAAAATCGATGTATGTGCAGTAACAGAAACCTGGTTCAAGGCTCCTGAGAGCACCCCAGCAGTACCAGGTTATAACTCATACCATGCATTTCGGCCCCAAAACTCGGACCTAAGCACAAAAGGAGGGGGAGTATCTATATTCAAAGATACCTACACCTCCAGGTTACTGGCACTGCACGAAGAATCGGAAACCATCCACGTGCAACTAACAGCGGGCAAAACTGCCTTTCAATTTGTAGCCTGCTACAGAACACCCTCCCTATTACAGGAACCCCACTTGGCATTCCTGAAAACACTGGAGAATACGAAGGTCTCTCCAAACACTATGTTATTGGGTGACTTCAACTACCCAAACATTGACTGGGAAAACTACTCAAGCCCAAACACCCTCGTCCAACGGTTCCTTGAATTTATAAACTCTAACGCAATGGAACAACTGGTCACCACTCCCACAAGAGGGAACAACATATTGGACCTGGTCATCACCAACATGGGGACTCTATGTTCCACACCAGAGGTAAACCCCTCATTGGTAAGATCGGACCATAAACAAATTTCCCTGGACATCCATATCCCATCCCCACCCCCAGCCAAGGAAATCACTGTAAAGAATTTCTCAAAAGCCAACTTTGCACTTCTCAAGACTGAGGTGGAATCCTTCACCGTCCCTGGGCCAGAGGATAATACAGCCCAATCCGCAGAATCCTTTACAAATGCATTCTATGAGCACCTGCAGGAATGCATGGATCGTGCTATCCCAAATAAAACCAAGACTCACTCCTCCAAAAACAGGAGACCGGTCTGGTGGACCCCGGCCATAAATAAGCTATACAACAGAAGGAGGAAGCTACTACATGACAGAGCAAAATCCCAAAAAGGGAAGGCATCTCTGATCAGTATTAGCAAGAAACTTCGATCCCGCATAAAAGAATCAAAGGCCAGTTTCGAAAGAAAAATTGCCCTAGACACTAAAGATAATCACAAGGCCTTCTTTAGTTATGTCAGAAACATGGGCGGAAACTCCCCGATATGCTCTGAATTGTTGCATAATGGTACAAAATATACCGAACCTACAGACATAGCCAACATCTTGGCAGACAGATTCAGCGCAAACTTCTTCCCCCCCAAAGGAGCAAACACCTATCCCAACTGAATGCAACCTCCCTGACATCACAGATGCACAGGTGAAAGTTGCCCTCTCCAAAGCAAAAAACACAGCATCTATGGGACCGGATGGTGTCCCAGGCTGCGTCCTACACGAGCTTCAAGAAGAATTGAACCCTCACATTAAGTCACTGTTCAAACTTAGACTTACTACAGGATATGTACCCAAAGAATGGTGTACAGCTACAGTGGTCCCACTCCACAAAGGTGGTGCCACAACGGACCCCGGAAACTATCGCCCCATAAGCCTGACTAGTCTGGTCTGTAAAGCTATGGAGCGTATTATCATGGAACTCATAAACAAAGACATTGGGAGCCTCCAGACACTGGACCCTACCTAATTCGGCTTTGTTAAGGGCAGATCTTGCCTCTTAAACCTAGTTGATTTCTTTGAAACAGTTACCAAAGCCATAGATGAGGGCAAGGTAGTCCACACAGCCTACCTGGACCTCGCAAAAGCCTTCGACACAATACCCCACTCGGGCAATATAAATAAGCTTACCAGCTTAAATATCAACCCCTATAGCACAAGATGGGTTGCAAACTGGCACAGAGATGGAACCCGTATGGTCAGAATCGCAGGTGCCATGTCCGAATCCAAACCAGTTACAAGTGGCGTCCCACAGGGCTCAGTTCTGGTATATACTTCTCTGAGGTTCAGGCTAACATGGGGGGATTATGGCTGACAAAGTTCGCAGATGACTGCAAACTGGGGGCCATAATCGAATCTCCAGCTGACACAAGCATCCTCCAAAAGGGTCTCACAGAGACGGATGCTTGGTGCCAGAGCCACGGCCTCAAGCTAAATGCTAAAAAGTGCATAGTCATCTACTTTGGGAAAAACAAGGTGCCCACAAATAACCACATAGGTGGTAATCCATTAAGTACGGAAGAGGTAATTAGAGATTTGGGGACCAACGTAGATAGTAATCTCTCCTTTGATAATCACGTTGCCAAAGTGGTTAGAAAGACCTTCTATATAGCCCACCTTGTCACAACAGGGTTCGCATCTAGATCAAGAGAGGTCATTGTGCCCCTCTACTCGTCACTCATCAGGCCCATAATTGAATACAATGCCCCTTTTGGGATGTACTTTACCAGACACCTGCAACAACTGGAGAGACATCAAACAAAAGTACCTCACCAAGAGGATCATGGGCTACAAACAGATGTCCTATGCAGCTCGACTAAAGAAATTCCAGCTCTACTCAGTTGCTTACCACCTACTCAGAGGCGATCTATGCCTGACGTACAAAGCCATGTCAAACCCAGAATTAATGGACATGCTCCACCTCAAAGAATCCAAGTCCCTTAGAGCTACACGCTCCAGGGACCTAAACCTCAGCACAAAAATAAATAGAACATGCATGGATGGGAAATCGCAAATTCACCCCTGGGATCTTTCCTGTGCCCCTGCTAGACAGAGGCACAGTAAACTAATCTTAAAAGGGTGCCTTCTGTGACCTACTTTACAGAGGCACAGTAGGCTAATCTAATAGGGAGGCGGAAGCCAAATACACTCTGGCTAGGCTTATAAATGCTCTAGGGCAGATAACCTAGTATCTACCTATGAACCTGGATCTTAGTTTATCAGTCGGAAATATTAAGCTGCAGAAATGTTGTCTGGTCCATCAGATACTACCTACACAGATGCTATACAAAGACTACAGAATGAGTGGACTATGATATGATCGATGGAGGTGCTGCTTTACATTATTCTCTATGCCCATCCTAGCCTCCCCTTCTAATAAAGGAGCAGGAGCTATCAATTTCTAAGCTATTGGCTACAAATGTACAGACATGGTCTGGTTTCTTTTTAGTGCCTGAATTATGTGTTCTTTTCTTTGGCTTGACCACTAACTGGCAGTCAATAAAATATTACTCCTACTAAAGGACTAAATCAGTGACTGCAGGACTATTATAACCAAATACCAATTAGCAAGTCTAGGCTTTGAATCACTGCATCAACTACATTCTCTCCTCACAATACAACAGTTTGCAGCCCAGTAGCTGCAAAAAATCACAATGTACAAGTTTTTGCTAAAAATTAGTCACCTATTGCAGGACATCTACTTCACCAGTACTACTCTATGTCAATGGTTACCTGTTGTAACATAGCACTCATTAGTTAAGCATTTTATTGGTACTATTCTCTCTCTCTAGCTTAAAAATTACTGTATCCATTAGGATACATTTGATAAAGGAACTGACCTATTTATTTGCTGTTTGTTGACCAGAATAGTTCTACTATATTTGTGGTCTGTTTTAAGACAACACCCCAGATGGTACTTACACATATAGGAGGTAAGTCGGCTGATGTTTTGTCCCTTCAGAAAAAGAAAGGCTCGATATCCAGCTTCTCATCGGAGACATCACAACACGTGTAAAAGGATTAGGATCTTATTACATATTTTTCCCTCAGGCCAGCTGTAGAGATATAAAGTGTAAGTATTTTTAGTCTCAAAAGAAACTTGTTTAATGGTCAAGGTGTATCCAGTATTTCTCCACGAATTAGGAAGAAACTGGATGTGTGGACCAGAAAGACTCCTGATGCACATCAGACTTGTAAGGAGTTAAAAAGGATCCTATGGATCTGGGGTAGCTGACCATTGCTGGTTTCTCCCATGCAGTCTCACCTCAGCAGCCATGGTGCACCCCAAATATATGTCTAGTCCCAACTTATCAGAGCTTGTAGGCAAACAGGATAATCCCCCATCTGTATGGCTGGCTTATATATGATCCATTCATAACTTTCAACCTCTTAGCACAAGATTAATTTACGTTAATCTGACCATATATCTCATTTCTCTCTACTTTCACTGGCTTATGTGAGTAATCACAAAACCATCACTTTTGAAATCCCACCCCTTCAATTATTTAAATTTATTGGCCATCCTACAGTATTTCATAGTACCAAAATACAAAAGTAACCACCCCTTTCAGTCCATCTTGCTGTTTTAAAAATAGTAACTCTCCACTAAACCTTAACTTTTTAAACAGGTAAAACTCAAGTTACCTACTTTCATATCTAACTTCTTTAGTGCACACTGCAGAGTGCATTCTTTTCAATCTTACCTTTAAGCATCCCTGTTACTAGCACTTTCTCTAATACCTAAAAAGATAATCTCTACTTGACTCCAAGTAGACTTTTCTCTATCTGTTAAACCTAGCACTTGCTCCTACAGTACTTATTACCTTGATACGGCACTCTTATAGATAGCACCCTAAAAAGGCAAACCCCCATTTCTCGGTCACCCACATCCCCCGGAATCTCTTTTAAAGTTTTTTTGTCTAGTCCTTCTAGCATGTCGAGGCATCAGTTGCTAGTGTCCTCTCCTGCTCAGCTGGTGAACCTGGGAATATTGAGGCAATGTTACAATTGCCTCATGTACACAGACAACCCTCTCCTCCTCCCACAAAACACAAATACATGCAAGAGATGCAACTATACGGCCAAACTGGAGGCTGAGCTCTCTCAACATAGGACTGGCAAGACCAGTCAGGAGGAGAAGGTTACCACACACACTATAGACCCAGTCTCACATAGTACCATCACAACCTCAATTCATACACATAAACACACAAAGACATACTCGGCTCTGATCAAAAATCTACCAAAACAGCAGAGGCCACCAAAGCAGACACCCAAACAACCACCACCTCAGAACACAACACCTGCAACACATAGACCTCACAGTCAGAGTGTCAAACAGTCACAGCCCTTAAGGCCAAACACAATGCCAGACACACTAGTCATTGGTGACTCCATAGTCAGACACACTGACGTCCCGCTCACCAGACTGAGTAAGGAGAAGGTCACAGTAAGCTGCCTGTCGGGCGCTAGAATCTGCCACATAACGCAAGCACTCAGGTCTCTCAACAGCAGGTACAAATACGACTCAGTCATTGTCCACGCACTGACACACTGACGTCCCACTCACCAGGCTAAACAAGGAGAGGGTCACAGTAAGCTGCCTATCGGGCGCTAGAATCCGCCACATAACACAAGCACTCGGGTCACTCCATGGCAAGTACAAATATGACACAGTCATTGTCCACGCTGGTGTAAACGACCTGAGACGTACCTCCTTGGACTACATGAAAAGAGACATTGAGGAGCTCTCTGATTATGTAGCCCAGGCAGGTATGACCCTGACCTTGAGCAGTATCCTACCTTCACCAAAAATGATGCCACAATACAGAGATAAGATGATCAGCTTTAACAATTGGCTTAAACTCTGGTGTCATTCAAAGGGGATCCAATGTCTGTCTGCCTGGGATGACATGCTGGACAAGCCACGCTGCTTCGCAAGGGACGGCTTGCACCTGTCACCCCTGGGATTCCGGATATTGGCAAAGGCTCTTGCCACCCCCATAGTGCCTTTTTTAGGCAAGGCTCAAATTCTAAACCTACCACCCTAGAACACAAAAAAGGAAGAAAAACTAAGGGTAATGCTGCTCAATGCCAGAAGTCTAAATCTCAAAATGCATGCACTCGAGGCCCTTCTCAGTATGGAGAACATCAATGTCTGTGCAGTGACAGAAACCTGGTTCAAGGCTCCTGAGAGCACCCCAGCACTATCAGGTTTTACCTCATCATGCGTTCCGGCCCCAAAATCTGGACAATACCAAGAAAGGAGGGGGGGGTATCCATATTCATCAAAGACACCCACACCTCAAGACTGGTGGCAACGCACGATGCATCGGAGACCATCCAGGTGCAATTAACCATAGGCAAGACTGCTCTGCAAATTGTAGCATGTTACAGGCCACCCTCACAAACTCAGGAACCTCACATGGCCTTCCTGAAAACACTAGAGGGATAAATGTATCACCAAACACCATCATACTAGGTGACTTCAATTACCCTAATATAGACTGGGAACACTACTCAAGCCCAAACACCCTAGCCCAAAAGTTCCTGGAATTCATAAACTCAAATGCCATGGAACAACTAGTCACCATCCCCACAAGAGGAGAAAACATACTTGATCTCATCATCACGAACATGGGAGCACAATGTTCAACACCGAAGTATACCCCTCACTGGTGAGACCTCCTCCCAAACTAACCTCGCCGGAGCTCCTCATCCCACCCCCAGCCCAAATAACCAAGACGAGAGTAAAGAACTTCTCGAACCCCGGCTTCACACTTCTAAAGAGTAGTGATGTCTCCTTTAAGGCCACCGAGCCGATGGAAAACAGTACTCAAGCCGCTGAATCACTTACAAATGCCTTCTACCAGCACCTGCAGGACTGCATGGATAAGGCAATCCCAAGCAAAACAAAGACTCTTTGTACCAAAGGCAAGCGTCAGTCTGGTGGACCCCAGCCATAAACAAACTCTACAACAAAAGGAGGAAGCTACTACAAGATAGAGCAAAATCCTTAAAAGGTAAGACACCCTTGATCACTATAAGTAAAAACTAAGAGCTCTCATAAAATCATCCAAAGCAAATTTTGAGAGAAAAATAGCTAAAGACTCAAAAGACAATCATAAGTCCTTCTTTAGCTATGTTAGAAACCTGGGAGGAAACTCCCAGATATGCTCAGAACTAGTTCAAAATGATGTGAAGATTACTGATCCTACAGACATTGCCAACATACTGGCTGACAGGTTCAGTGCAAACTTCTCCCCTCCCCAAAAGGAGAGATATCTATACCAAAGCGATTGCAGCCCCCAAACATCTCCAGCCCAAGTGAGAACTGCTCTCTCCAAAGCAAAAAACACAGCATCCATGGGACCTGATGGTGTCCCCGGCTGTGTGCTCCACAAACTCAATGAAGAATTAAACCCACAGCTAGGACAGCTGTTTAATCAAAGTCTTACCTCTGGATACGCACTCCAGGAGTGGCGCACTGCAACTGTGGTCCCATTTCACAAAGGCAGTGCCTCCACCGACCCTGGAAATTACCGGCCCATTAGCTTGACAAGCCTTATCTGCAAAGCCATGGAGAGGATCATAATGGACCTCATAAATAAAGACATAGGGAATTTGCAGACTTTGGATCCAACCCAGTTTGGCTTTGTCAAAGGCAGATCATGCCTTTTAAACTTGGTTGACTTTTTGAAACAGTCACCAAAGCCATTGCTGAGGGAAAGGCAGTCCATACAGCCTACCTCGATCTGGCTAAGGCCTTTGATACAATACCCCACTCGGGTATCATTGAAAACTCATCAGCTTAAATGTTAACCCATACATCACAAGATGGGTTGCAAACTGGCTGAGTGACAGAACCCACAGGGTCAGAGTTGCTGGCGCCATGTCAGACTCAAAGCCTGTCACAAGTGGTGTCCCACAGGGCTCAGTCCTGGGCCCACTCTTGTTTGGCATCTACTTTTCGAAGTACAAGCAAACACAGGAGGGTTATGGCTGACAAAGTTTGCAGATGACTGCAAACTGGGCGCCATAGTAGAAAACACATCTGACACAGATATCCTTCAAGTTAAATGCCAAAAAATGCATAGTCATACCCTTCGGGAAAAACAAGGTTACCCCTAGCTACCAAATAGGTGGCAATCCACTGAGCACAGAAGAAGTTATCAGGGACCTGGGGACCCAGGTTGATAGTAGTCTGTCATTCGACACCCATGTAGCTAAAGTAGTTAGGAAGACCTTCTACATTGCCCACCTTATCATGAAGGGATTCTCATCTAGATCAAGGGAGGTCATGGTCTCCCTTTACTCATCACTCATCAGACCAATGATTGAGTACAATGCCCCATTCGAATGTATCTGACCCGACACTTGCAGCAGCTGGAGAGGCCACAAAAGTTCCTCACCAAAAGGATAAAGGGTCTCAAAATCTGTCCTATGCTGCCCGACTGAAAGAACTCCAGCTCTATTCAGTCGCCACCACTGCTCAGAGGTGACCTTTGCCTAACATACAAGGCCATGTCAAACCCAGATTTGATGAATATGCTTCACCTCAAAAATCTAGATCCATCAGAGCCACAAGGGCGGAGACTTTAACCTCGACACGGCTATTAATAGGACGTGCTGGAGGGATAGATTCATCACCCAAAGACTCCCTATGCTGTGGAACAAAATCCCGGTACATGTGAGGCAGAGCACCTCGCTGGCCTTGTTCAAGAGAAATCTTGACCAATGGATGGGAGATCGCAGATATACCCCAGGGATTACCTCAGTGTCACTGCTTGACAGAGGCACAGCAAAATAATGGGTATAGTTCCCCATACTAAAGGGGTGGCGTAAGCCACAAAACGATGGGCTAGGCTTGTAAATGCCCTCGGGCAGATAGCCTAGTATGAACCTATGAACCTAAATCTAAAAAAAGGCCCCAAAATAGGGACACATTTTAAATATTACTTAGAAAGTTGCTAGAATGATAGGATTTATGTTGGCATACATTTTCTGAAGGATATGAAGTCTGAAATTCAAATGCCTGACACTATTTTGTAACCTCAGTCCTCAATCATTTGCCAGAAAACCACAACTTTTATGAGGAAGAGACCAAAATATGAGGCACAAGTCCAAACATTCTGTGAAAATCTGGATAGCTAAGAGGTATGGATCCATTGGTTAAAGCTATAACCATTTTGAGGGTGTCTCTAGTTGTCAAAAAAAAAACTAAAACAATAAAAGACACGTAACTGGGGATGTGGACTTATTTATTGAGGTTAATAAGTCCGTATTTCCAGTTGCACGTCTTTCATTATTTGTTAGTTTGTCTGTAGTTTTGGTTGGTTTGTTTAGTCTCTAGCTGTCAAACAGTGCCATGCAAACTCTATTCACACCAACCCAGCTGCTGTCATTTCTTGACTACCATCTGGACAGCATACACTGGTCTGCACATCCACCAGAGGGATGAAAGTTTCTGTTTTTGTCCGACTTCAGCCCCTGTACTCCATCAGTTTAATTTCTCCTAAACCTGCAAGTAGCACATTCAGTGACAACAGATTTTATTGTTGGCCAAGCTTTCCAGGCTCTCCCCACTAATCCATGTAACTATGGATAGAGTGGTCCTCATGAAGGGGCAATACAATTGTAAGGTGGTTCATTGTAATTGTATATATTTTTACTTAAAACTATCACAGACATCCTGCAAATTGCAGCAGTTTTCCTCTCTCTTTAACCATCTGAAGAGTCCACTTCCATCTGGCAGGATAACAGAGCAGTAGTGTGGTATGTTAACATTCTTAGTACACACTCAACTTCCTTTGCTGAGATATTACGTGTCTGGAACTGGGCTGTTCTGTCAACCACACTCTTGGAGATGGAAATTTGCCAGTGAATAAAATATAGTCTCATCATGGCCTATATATAGCCCCATGGCTTTCCTGTGAATCACAAGCTGCTTCACCACTGGGACAAACTTTGGTGCAACATGATGACATTCTTAATGGGTAGCAACTACATCTCCCAGAGCCCTCTAGAGAATGTTTTTTTACACTGATGTTCTGGTCAACAATTGCCACCACTGAGTTTAGGCTTTTCTTCAATTTCATCCAGAAAGAAACTAGAAAAGGCAGAAATTATTCCTACATTGATATTTCTTGTCCCTTGAAAATGTGGTTCCTACTACTTGTGCTAGAAGTCCCTAGCATTATGCACTGACAGTGAACTGTTGACAAACACCATTCAAACAATTCACTTTCTGGACTGGACTGGCTGGACTTCTCTGATTTCAGCATTCGATAACCCTTCTTCCTCATTCAAGAAAATGAAATAAGCATATCTTCTAGAAATAACTTGACAGCCTCACAAAGATAGTGAAATCCCTCTCTGCATGAGCTATCGATGAGTGGAATTTCTTTCTGCTCTTATTAATTTTTGAACAGTTTGTCTGATATTTGATTCAGAGCCAAGCTATACAGCCACTAAAATTTGCCCTGAAGGATATTTAAATGTTCAGGACAGACTACATTCTACCTCAATGCAATCACTAAAACTATGTAAAGACATTATAAAAAGGCACTCTTACAAGTTCTCTTATTTGGAAACCTGTATCACTGTGAGATTTGTAGTTTATATCAAGCAGGGACACCTTACCTCCCTTTCAACGTACATCTGTCAGTAAGCGGAAGTACCTGACTAGCTTTAATTACATCTAACAGAATATTTGAACTACATACCACCCCCCCCCCCCAGTGTAACCTTCTTACCTATTATTACATCTATGTAGGAGTACTGTACAACCAAATTACAAAGTCACATCAAAAGCAGCAAACAATCAGGCAATTTACTTGCCTATCCTCTTCCCAGAATTGCAGAATTGTCTAATTGGTAACAGTATCTGCTGTGTTGTATGGACAGGCTCCTGCAACTCTGGTTTTGATTTAAGATCACGTTTATCTGCAAAAAGGCTGGGTATGTGAAGGAAAGTACAGTTGTGTAAAATCTTACCATAACGGTAGATATCTTTGCCTTCATCACTGCAGTATTCCTTACTAATGGGAGATTTCCTGCTGTGAAGCCCTCCGTCCGGCCAGTTTACAAAAGATTTCCATTGCTTTAAGGTACCCTGAACATCACCTGCTTACTCCTTGCATAAGGCAGGGCATATAAAGGTGAAGTTCAGGCATACCATCCTCAGAACAGATTATTCCAGTAGGAACTGCAGTCCAAGGAGAATCTGCACAGACAGGAAGGGAAAAAGACCAGGGGGATGGAGGAAGGGAGTGAATACTGCAGTGGTGAAGGCAAGGCAGCTATCGTTATTTGTACTATGCCTTACATTCACCGCTGCAGTATTCCTTACTAATGGGGGAGTGCAAAAGCTCAAGAAGAAACCTGAAAGGAGGAAGCAGCAGAGACTTCCAGGAAGCCATGAAGAATGGCAGCAGCAAAACCAACTCTAGAGATGCCATCCAACTGGTAATATTTGGTAAAGGTATGCACAGAAGTCCAGCCAGCAGCTTCAAGAATAGAATTAGCATCTAAGCCTTTGAAAAAAAAAACACCAGAAGAAGCCACAGCTCTAGTGGAATGAGCCTTAATAGAAGTAAAGTTCTAGCCATGAAAAGTGCAACCAAAGGAAATAGCCTTTAAAATCAAAGTGGAAAAGCTTGCTTGGAAACAGGCAAACAAAGACCTAGGTTAAAAGGAAACAAATAACTGGTCAGACTTCCTGATAGCTTTAGTTTATCCAAATAAAATATGAGCTGTCTATGCCATCTAAGGTATGTATCACCCTCTCACTGTCAGATTGCAGAGAGGGAAAATTTATTTTTTATTTGATTTATTTATTTTATTTATATTTGTTGACCGGGAGTGTCCGACTGGACGTAGGTCCATTTTCAGGAGGCCCGGGGAGAAAAGCTCCGCAGTTAAAATAAACAGACAGTAGTTACATTGGATTACATAGCGATTAACAATTTACATATCAATTACTTACAACATATTTACAAATGAAGAACATAGTACATCAGTAGACAACTAGAATCTTTATCTGTGAAGTACATAACAGACATTAACAAATGTTACAATATGAAGTTCCTGCTGTATAATAAGTACTAGGCTTATGAGCATCTGAGCTTGCTATAAATCAAGATAGTTAGTGGAGTGGAAAGAAAGGTAGTGGTTGGATGGGGTGGGTGATATTAGAGTGGGAGTTGCAAGGGCATAGCCAGCATGTTTTTAGGTGCGCTTTTAGTAAAGTTTTGAAGTGGGTGCAGATTGGTACGGAGGTAATTGTGGGTGGAAGGGAGTTCCATAATTTGGCTATGGTGCAAGAGAATAGTGCTTCACCAGCAGAGTTATTGGCTTTAGTGATCTGCAAGTGATTTTTTTTGCTGGATCTTAGTGGTCTAGTGGTGCGATAGGGTTGGAGTAGATTCTGGAGGGATAGGACATTTAGTCGATGGTTTACTAGTTTGTGGGAGAGTAAGAGTCGATACCAAAAAAGGTAAAAGAGGTGAAAAAGGTAGGCAAATTAATAGACTGATTAAGTGACAACTCATTAACCACCTCAGGCATAAAATAAGGATTAGTACATGCAAGGACACCCTGTCCTCATGAAATATCAAAAAAGGTGGGCTTTCAACTCAGACACCAGTCTGGCAGAAGAGCCAACAAAAGGAATGTCTTCCCAAGAAGAATGTTGCACGGAAGTCGAAACAGCAGACTCCAAAGGAGCTACAGTCAATTTTTCCAGAACAAAATTAAGATCCCAGGGAGAAGAGAAAACCTCTTCCATTTAGACAAGTAGGATTTCCTAGTAGTAGGTTTCCTGGCCTCCTGCAGGACCTGCAGCATGTCCTCAGAAAAAAAAAGGTGTCTATGAGGAATCAAAACCCTATTACCCACAGTGTCAGTTGAAGTGTGGAGTGATAACTTCTGCATCTTGCCAGGGGCAATCGTCACAAGTAGAGGGAGTCAGTACTGTCAAAAGGGAGTCACCAACAAGATTTTTTTGAGCATCCTGTTGAATCCAGAACAGGACTCTCAGAATGAGGAAGGGGAGGGAATGCATAAAAACATCCCCTTCCAAGAAAATGAGAGGGCATCCACCTTCCAAACCAGAGGACTTGGGACTCTGTCACAAAACAGAGGAAGTTGTTTGTTCATAGGGGAGGCAAAGAGATCTACTTAAAAAAGTACCCCACTAGTGAACAATTTCCAGAAACATATCCCTGTGAAGCACACATTTGTAGGATTGAGTGAAGGATCTGCTCAGAATGTCTGCCACAACGTTCCAATCTGAATGTACACTGCCTGAAGAGTCACATGATACTGGATAGCCAGATCCCATACCAGAAGTGCCAGCCGGCAAAGACGGTAGGATCTCGTACCCCCCCATTTGGTGATATACCACATGACTATCGTATTGTCCATGAATAGCTTGAGAGCCCCTGCAAAGACCGGATGAAAGGCCTGAAGAGCCAGCAGAAGAGGCCTCATCTCTGACGTCGATGTGCTCCTTCCGCTGACTATGCGATCACACTCCCTGAACCTTCAGGGAGCCAAACATTGCTCCCCCATCCCACATCTGAAGAGTCTGTGAACAGATCCTGAGAGGGAAGCGGAGGCTGAAATGGGAGCCCTGGATACAGAGCTAAGTGCTGAATTCACCACATAAGCTCGACCTTGAGACATGGGAGAAGAGGAGCAAAAAAGTCTAAGGATGTGCATGCTGAAGCCACACAGACTTCAGAAACCACTGGAACTTCCTCATATGTGGAGCCTGGCCAGAGGAAGCATTGGAATGGTGAAAGCCATTAACCACAGAGCTCTCAGAAACTCCCTGGCTGAAATGGAGACCAGAGGAAGAAGAGTTTGAAAGAAAGAAATGAGTTAATGCCTTTGGAGGAGGCAGGGATGCCTGCACTGGTACGGTTTGAAACCCGCAACCTAGAAAGACATGATCTTGAGGAATCAGGGAAGACTTGTTGAAGTTTGTGAACCCCAGGCTCTGAAGAAGAGAAATGGTAAAAATGAAGATATTGTAAAAGGACCTCTGGAGAAGATGCCTGAATCAGCAGGTCGTCCAAATGAGGAAAGATTTGGACCCCTTGAAGCTTGCAAAAGGCAATCACAGGAAAGAGGCATTTGGTGAACACCCTTGAGGCAGTAGAAAGGCCAAAGGACAAATCACAGAACTGAAAAGGTCAGGAAGCAACAGACAAATGCATAAATCTCCTGAAAAGATGATGGATCGGAATATGGAGATAAGCATCCTTGAGGTCCAAAAGACACCAGAAAGGCCTGCAGGAGTAAGAAAAAAAGGGACTGAAGGGACAACATCCAAAAGGAAGGCACCTTCAGAAAGGTGTTCAGATGGGAGAGGTCAAGAATAGGTCTCCTACAGTAACTCCTTTTCTAGGCACTAGAAGCATTCTTGAATAAAAAACTTTCCCCCTTTGGGACATAGGCCCTTCTTGAATAGTACCCAGAGACAAGAGGTCCCGAAGAACCTCTTGGGGAAAAAAGGAAGCTGTTCCCAAGGAGGCTGAGGAATGCCCATAAAAGGAGGATGGGAAATCCAGACCATTAAGTACCCTTGACAAATGATTGTCAGACCCAAGAATTCTGGGTGATCCAGAACAAAACAGGACAAGAAAAAGAAAGGTGAAGAGACAGAGGAATGTGGCTGGGAATGTGTGGATAGTCAGACAGTACCTGGTTTGTCATGAAAGGAAGGCTTAAGAATCCCTGTAGTCTGAGTGGCTTTAGCAGGAGGAATCCGTTTGCTACCCTTTTTACCTTTAGGAGAGTGAGACTGCCTACGAAAAAAGGCTGGCTTACAAGGGTAGTTCTGTTGAAATTTAGGCACAGGAGAAACAGACATCCTTAAGCTCCTCTAAAGTCTTTCCCTTGTCCTGAACAGACAAACCAGCAGCCACTTCACCAACAAGAGAGTATTATCCAGAGGAGCATCCAGCAACTTAGCCTTAATATAATCAGGCAAAGGTTGAAGCCAAAGCCATAATATATATCCACAGAACCAAGCCAGAAGCAGCAGCCCTTGAAGAAGCATCAGCAGCATTATAACTACATTTAAAAGAATGCTGAACTACCTGACAGGAAGTCCCAAGCAAGAAAGAGCAGAAGATTTATCATAGAGTCTGGAAGATCAGAAAAAAACCTGACAGGCCTGAGAAAGAACAGCCAAGACATAACCTAGAAATATGGGTCTGATAACAGCCCTAAAAGCCAGAAGAGAGGAACTATAAACTTTCTTACCCAGCCTATCCATGGTCCTACTGTCCTTGTCAGAAGACAGTAACTTGGACGAAGGAAGCGATTGCGATGGCTCATCAGAGGCTAGAGACACCACCGAGGGGTCATCTGCAGGACATGTACAAAAAGAACAATCCTCAGGCACCCTGTAAAACCTATCGGGGTAGGGGGCAGAGAATCTGGCGCTTTAGAGGCAGTGGTAAAAACATTCAATAAAGCAGGGAAGACCGGAGGAAATGGCCGCAGGTTTAGGAGATTCCATTTGCAGTAACCCATAGTACCTCTTATGGATATCTGAAATCTGGGCACAATTCCACTTAAGTCCATCATCCTACAGATAGTGTCCCCAAAGGAAATTTCCTCAGAGGGATTATCAAGAGTAGGAGAATCCTCCTCCTCAGACCCGTAGTCTAAAGGAGAAGGCATCTGGGCAGAATAAGCAAGGGAGTCATCAGAATCCACCCCAGAAGAATGGAATTCTCTGGGCCTCTTAGGGGAAGAGGCGGACAAAGGAGGAGCAGGAACTGAAACCCCTTGAGGAGGCCACAATGACAGTAAAGGATTAAATAACCCCCAAGTGACTGCTACTCACTTTGTGGATCCCTAGGAGCAGAAGAGACATGGTTAGTCTTTCTGTTTCTTCTTCAAAGAGACAGCTGTCCTGGAAACCGGAAAAGGCCCAGACTCAGGACGGCATTCCCCAACTGCAGTAGGGACCTCTTCCCAAAACAGAAACCGTGGAACCCCATTAGACCCCTCAGAAACAGTCAACCGTGGTTCCCTCTGAACGCCCAAAATGGACACTTACAAAGCCTCATCAGACATGCTGTCTGCCAGATTCTCACCGGCCTCCAACCCAGATGTGGTAGAAGAATCTGACAAAACAACTGGGTGAGCCTCCGGGTGCACAATAACCTCAGGAGACACCCGGCAGATGCTGGACAGTGGAAGATTCCAGCCTTACCTTATGCACCTTCTTCCCAGATAGCGGACCCTCAGGGCAGGAAGTTCCATCCATAGTACCCACAGGAAGAAGCTCAAGTCACTGGTTGTCAAGGTACAAGGAAAGGGAAGAAAGCCTACTACGAAGAGTTTTGGGGGCAAACGCCTGAAAAATTGAACAAGACGTATGGTTGCGAGTAGCACCAAGGCAAAAAAAAAAAAACAAACTTATCGTGATGATCTTTATGGGGAATCAAGTCTCCCATACTAGCATTTACCCTTCCTGTATGACATTAACTCCAAACAGCACTAAACAAATAGAAAAAGTAACCGAAAATACAACTGGGCACTTATCGGCAACTGTGAAGACTCCAGCAAATGGGAGTAAGCACAGAAAAGCCAATAAACAGAAACATGATGTATGCAACAGACCGGCAGTTAAAACAGCATTCAGACTGGTGGCAAAAAGTCCTAAGGATGGTACACCTGAACACTACCTTTATGCCCTACCTTACACAAGGACTAAGCAGGTGCCGTTCAACATACCTTAAAGCAACGGAAATTTTTTGTATACTAGACGGATGGAGGGCATCACGGTAGGGAATCTCCCAATTAGTAAGGAATACACGGTAATCTCCCAATTAGTAAGGAATACTGCAGTGATGAATGTAAGGACAGGTTTGGGACAAATTATCTAATTGTCTTAGTGGATATATAGCCTTCCTACAGTTTTGTCACAATAAATGTGAGCAGCTTTCCCTTCTGGACTTAGGCACATTACACAACAGCAACAGCCCTCTCCAGCACCACATACTTTGTTGAAAAAACCTTGTAGCTGCACAACTGTCAACAGTTTCACAACATAAAATGAGCTTGAAGCGATGTCCAAGGCAATGTTCTTCTGGGGTCACTGCTATCTGGGTGATGCCCCCAAAGAATGTCAGCCTAGCAGCCTTTGTCTTGGGATGCTATGACGTTGTGAGGATGGACCTTGTCTCATCGGATGCAAAAGTTATGCACTTACAAGGATTTATCTTTATACAGTAGGACAACCTTCATAAAGAAACCACTCAACTTGCCCCGCCTCTGGCCTAAATGGTTTAGAACATCTTCCCTCATTCTATTAACCTTCTTTCTATACTATGGCTTAATGCACACTGCTTACCTACAGGTATTGCTTGCCTGTAAGCAATTTCAGTGCATGTAGAGGTTAGCATCAACAGTTCTGGCACAGCTTACAATGTAAATGTATACAAATACATGACTTCAAAATACCAATCATTTATATGCAGTACACAAGTACAAAGGTCCCATGGTTAGTCAGATGTAGCAGACAATGCATTGTAAATGCAATATTTCAGCATAGCAACATTAAGGAAAAAAGGTGATCCACTTGTCAATAAATGGCACCTTATGTCACACAATATGTAAGCAGCACTGTAACACAGCACGTTGTATGTAATGAATAAATGTACAACTGTGTAAAAGACCATGCAACATGTGAGCATTGTTCATAGACTGCTTAATTATGTTCCACAAAACAAGTAAAACCTACATAACAGGTATCTAAAGGATGCAGCATTACAACTGTGCCCCTATCAATAACAATGCTGACATCACCAGATTCATCATACAGATGAAAGTAATGCATTTACCATGATAGATTTAGAACAGCAAGTGCATCCAACAGCAGGATTACAAGTGTCACCCAACTGCCTGAATGTTGTTTAAACATTGCAGTATTATAGGACGAAGTCTAGCAGGCATAAAGGCTGCAGTGGGAAATACTTTCCCCACTCTTCCAACACCCATCGCTTCTATAAAATGCTGTTGTGTCCACTCTTTCTAAAAGACAACTGACAATTTAGAGAGAGGAAGACCCAATCTATATCAGAGGCAGAATAAGTTGGGTGTATACATTATGGAAGATGGACCTGCTCTTTGAGATCCATTGCTATGCAGTCTATCTTCTGTAAAAGGACAAAATCCCCAAACACCCCAAGTGTTCTCCTTATTGGAATATTCCTGTTATTACACCGACTCCCAAAGGAAGGTTTAGAAAATTGACCTGGACATCACATCCAGCCAATAATGCCATTCAAAGGGGTTGAGACTAGACAGAGTAGTTACTGCGACACTATTCATCTACATCTGCATTTCTGAAGAGAGGGAGAAAAAAAAAGGGGGGTGAGAAGATAGGTTCTGGCATAGAAGTAACAAATTCACTGTACCACAGTAACTTGTGTTACAAATCCATAAAGCAGACAGCAGAGGACACTCAGAATGTGTGCATTTCAAAAATGTCATTAGATAATTGGTACCATTGATAAAGCCTTCCGGGGAAGTTATTTCAAAATAAATTATGCAGGTTTAATAAAGGAAAGGTCAACTTCTCCAACATAAAGTACAAGCTCCAACATGGGTTAGCATCCCTTAAGACAGGATTAAGAATGGGCCTTTCAGAATGGCTAACCAAAAAATCCCTTTACGATCATTAAAAGTGGCTGCAAGGTAGTCTTTATTAGTCCAGGATGCATAGGGCAGGAAATAAAAAAAAAAAAAAAGTCAGGTACCCTGTCTGTGGTCCTTGCACTTTCCAACAATGTCAGTAGCTCACTCAGGTAGCACACTTGCCTTTGGTGCTAGAAGATCAAAAGGCTGTGCGTTGTGTTCCCACACTAGATACCAGACACTTGACACTGCAGTACAGCATAAAGGGGTGCTGCACTCTCGAATGTGCCATCCTTTGGCTGAGACATTAAACCATGGTCTCATATACCAAAGTTGGTAGCTCACATGGATGTGAAACATCCCACACACTTATTATGAAGTTGCCCAGCATCCTAGCCAGATTTGCCCCTAGTCAATATGAATACCAACTCAGGTCTCCCTTGCAAAGGGCAAAGACCTAGTGGGACTAAGCCAGTCAACAAATAACTGACAAAAGAGTGGGGTATCTGGAAAAGAACATTTCAGACCAGTTATGTGTTAGGAAATGTATATTGTAACCAGTGCATGCGGTACCTCTATCCATCTGAATATTTTGAAGGATGAAGGCACAGATCATTCTAGCTGCCTCCAGAGGAGGACAGCTGAGGCAAAGCTCCAAGGTAGCTGCTGCTGACAACCCTGTGCCTGATAATGCTATGGTTAAGGAGTGCTTATCATTACTTCACAGTTATCATTGGTTATAAATACCATTAGTATTCAGCTCTGGTACATTACATCTCAAGCACTTCGCACATATATGGTGAGCTTTATGAAGGATGCCCTGCTATACAAAGCATGCATCAGAATATCTGAATACAGAGTAGTGATCTCAGATTAGCTTTTACATATGGGTTGCATGCACGTGAATGATGTAAAGCTTTGGTATGCACTTTCAGCTCTGCATCATCAGCGTTTATGAATGCAGACCATAAATTAAAAGGCTGAACAACCGTTTTGAAGCTGAAGAATAATCACAGATTTGGTCTATAAATGGAGCTAGGAATAAGAGTTTATAAATGAAAAAGAATAACTTAAAAACTCCATTGGAACCTGGGGTCATGACTGAAAAGGGCCAAATGACCCAAATCCACTAAACCGGTAATCAAACATACCTAAATAAATTCTCAGAGTAGTTTGGCTCAGTCATGTAGTAGAGAGTCCTGACTGCAACCCAGTCAAGCAGGGTTCAACTAGTGGCTGTCACAATGGAGCATCCAGACAGGGAGAGGGAAGAATGAAGGGGTGTGGCCCACTAACACCTAAGGTGTAGGGAAACAGTGCAAACTCAAGATGGCACACTGGTGGTGCGATTTCCCCAGCGGAGACAGCAGATACCACAACTAATGCTTCAATGAGAGGGTAGTTTCTGCCTGAAATTAAATGTTCCTTGTGAAAAGGGAATGTCCTTCACTGTGGTCTACTGACTGTCCCCATCACAGTGCTTTGCTGGGTGTGTGCAAGGCTTAGGGCTGTACAAGAAAAAAAAAATTAAAACTAACCCTGGTGGCAGCGGGCAATCAATGGTGTAATATGAATGTATGAAAATAGAGCACGTCTGTTTTTTACATCGTGCACTGTCTTATGAAAAGTGTGGAAAAATATTTCTGGATATATTGCCCAGGAATTATACTACATCAGACAGAAGTATTGGGAAAAAAAACTTGAAGCAGATAAAGCTGTACAGCTAAGAAAAATAGACTGAAAATGAGACTAATACATACATATCTATCAAGAAGTTAAAGGGAAAATCTGAGTCTAGATCAAAAGAAGCAAAAAAATGTTACACTGAAAAGGTGAATAAAAGTAAGGATGGACAGAAATGTATTACAATATACAGAAAGTAAAGCAATTGTGGTTGGACAGTAAATGTGCTAGCGCTGGTTATACCAAAGACAAGGGAAGACAAATTAAACAAGATTAAATGCTTGCATCATGTAAACATCAGTAATTTATGGTGTGGAGATTTTTGTTAATAGTGGCTGTGCTTAGCTCTCACCTATATAGATTTTTGCCTAATATTTTTGGTCTGGTCATCACAACATTTGTGATTTTCTGGCAAATCAGTGAGGATTGAAGTCACTACTGATGGAGTTTCAGGCTGCATATCCTTCAGAAAAATGCATGCCAACACAAATCCTGTTATTCTAGCAACTTTGAGTTAAGATTTAAAATCTGTCCCTATTTCTGGGCCATGTTCTCCCCATTACTTTAGACTTTGTCCAGATTTCTTATGCCAAGAGATGTGGAAAGTGTGCGCGTGAGACAAAATTATATAAAAAAAAGAGAGAAATGAAAACATATACATAACGTTAATATTTCTAATGGGCATCTTTAGAGAAACTTTAATGTTAAGAATCCTGAGAGAAAGACCAATTGCTGTCTTTGTCTTGGACAACAATCTTCAAACAAAAACACATTGACTCATCACCAGGAAAAGCTGCCATCACCAGGAAAAGCTGCCATCACCAAAGCATTGCAGTTTTATGACTAGTTGAGACATTGATAAGGTGTTTTTCGGCAAGGCAGTTGACTGTACCCTACAGGCAGGGGCATAAACAGCGGTTAAATAGCAGGCTGCATGGTCAGTTACAAGACACATGGGGTTGTGATGGACAAACGGAACAAAAAGGAGAGTGAAAGAGACTAGTGGACTACTGCAGGGGGGGCCTGCTCTGCATTCATGAAGACCTTCACAACATTCATGTCAGACATATCTAAGGAGCAGGGATACTATCTGAGAATGCAAAATAGGTGCAGCAGCCAGAGTAAAGCAGTTTATTTGCCCCCACCCCACTCAGCCCCTGTGTAAGGCAATACTTCCCAAACCCACAGACTTGCATTGCATGAAGATCAGCAAACAAGAAAAACATGCATTTTGGTCTTCGGTTACATTCCTGACAGTTTTCCTCTTTTTTTTGCATATCCCCATCTGCTACCATTCACAAGTGACTGGAATGACACTATTTGCTCAGGACTACCAAGATGGCAAATTCAATCAATAAATACTTTTTGACACATGAAAGGCTAGAGCCCCTGAAAGGACTGGGCGAATCTTTTGTTAGGGGTCTTATTTCCTCATTTCAGTTCTTTCAAAGCCCTCCTATTGACATCTATCATCAAGACCCGCCAATTGTTGTAGCCGTTAAAAGTATCTACCCTACTGATAAGAGCACTACAGGCAGGCATTTATCATAGGATGCAAGACCCCAGATGAGCCTGGAGGGACACGGGAAGAAAATGAGCATCTAGTACTGTTATATGGCTATCAAACAGTTCATTAATTCATCAGGTATCTAAAATCAAACACAAGCAAGAGTGGCAATGCTTAAATTACCATTGGATGAAATACTCAGATGCTTGGAAGCTAAAGTCAGGGACCCTACAATGGGGCTGATGGTAAAATTATGTTAGTGCTTCACAGGCAGGCAGCATGGAACCCCCCCCCCCAACCCAACAGAAGCCCGGCAGCAGCTACCAAACCAAAAAGGCTGGCTTTTGCCACTGGATGCTCAACTCATGGGGAACAAAATAAGAAAATTCCCAGAGGAACAAATATGAAGCAGTTTGACTTCATGACCTACAAGGAAGTGGCTGAATCATAACTAGTGCCCAAATAACGGAGTGGTACTGACAAGCTATCACCTACTCCAAACTGGAAGCCTGAACATGGGGCAACAGACTCCACAACTTAAGTGAAAACACTAAGCAACACAAAGTCTCAGATCATACCAAGGAAAGCAAGGTAAATGAAAGTCAAAATAAACCTTATTCTATACAGAAAGGAGGGTAGGTTGGCACCAAACTGAATTTTCCAAGTTGATAAGCTACAAGCATACCATAAAGCAGGTATGCATGGGCAGCTCCACCTTAAGTTGGCAAGCAACTAGCAGGATGAAGGCCAGCAATAGTTCGCTTACCATCTAAAACTTTTCCCAGGCTACTGGCCCCATTCATTACTCATAATGCTGTGTGATGGCCCTTCTCCTGAGCTCAGTCTGCACTGAGGTGGGAAAAACAGAAAAGCTATAAAGCAGCAAAGTAAATATTCCAGGCTCCATTTCTCCCCTGCCTACACAGCAAGAGCTATGTAGACTTAGAAATTTCTGATACTCCGTTTCGCTTTCGTCTTCCTTTTACATTCCAACATGAAAAAGCTGCCTAGACGATGCTTGAATCTACGCAGCATTGTTAGACAGTACTTTCCAACATGTGTACTTATAGAAAACAGCAGTATTTCATCAAATGTTTAGTTACCTCCATTGCTACCAGCTGCTCAATAAATCCTGTAAAGACCCCAGGAATCCATCCCTCTATATTCTGTATCAATATTATATTGTACAGTGATATTTAATATCCGAATACTACTATATCCAGAAACTGTCAAAAAGGTAATGTAACTAACTGGACTTCTGTCAATAATCCTGATTTGAGAGAAATCCCAAAGAGCCAGCATCGTGAAAGGTAAGATCAAGTTGTAGCAAACTGCAATGATTTTGAGGGCTGGTACTTAAACATATTCACATGATTCTGGACATTACAGGTACGATGTTAAAGTGGACCGCCTTTCAAGATAGACCAACATTTTTTCTGTCTGACCCAATGCTTGCCTTCTTTAAAGGCACAATGTTAACACAAGTAAAGCTTTAGACAATAATACCAAGGTAACTAAACTGCTACCAAGATACTGGACACAAACTGGGAAACGTGTGTGAATCAGAGAAGAAAACTTTGGATGACATGGCTCTCTGCTGCAGATCTCAGCCAAGGTGCCCCTGCAACCACACATTCATTCCCAACAGTTCAGTACTGCTTCATACAAAATCTGATCATTGTGTGCACATTTTAATCATATACACGCTGAATCCCATCGTGGGCTCTCTTTGAAGCCACAGCAGCAGAGAAGGATACTACCAGAGAAGGATACTAAGAGAGCTTATCCATCAGGCACTCCACCCTACCCAAGCCTTTGGCCAAGGAAGGAAGGAAGCTACTCCTTTGGTCCCTTTTCACCTTCAACTCAGAAGTTTTGCATATTTTCAGAACAGCCCATTCTCTGTGGTAGCCTGACTACGTGCAAGTAGAAAATAGGGCCAATACTGCTGGGATGATGGTGTTTTGCAAGCAAAATGTGTGTGTTTATGTGGGATCACTTGTGCAAATAATGCAGCTTTGGAGCACAAGATGCTAGTCATGTCACAGAGGCGGTCTTGATTCTTCATCTTGCTGTACTGAGACCTCCAGCCTCCACCAGATGTTAACAATTGAGCAGACCTCCTCAAGAGGAGATGGACAGCTTTGGTGATGTATTAATTTCACCCACACTCCCTAACTAAAGCCAGGCCACCAAGGATGCAAACAAGGCTTCAAAATTCTGTCAAGATGGTGCAATTAACACTTTAAAAATGAATTCAAAGAAAACAGTTTGCTTATTCAACCTTATTTTATTAAGAATGAGAAAGTACAAAATATATTATAGTGAAGGCACTTGTGCTTGCCTTCTCCATCTGTAAATGTAAACCAAATTACTTAAATAAAAATTAAAACAAGAAATAAATTAAAAACACATTTAGAGACATATCCACCAAGCTGTGGAATGCTAATCCAACTCAGAGAAAGAGATTGCAAGCTTTAACTAGATTTTAAACATTAAATTAAAAATATATATATAGATATATAATTCAGAACTACTATACCTTTAGAAAAAACTGAAATACAGCTATTACTCTTTGGATGGATTGGGGGTCCATATTCTTGTGTGGGCAAACCACAGGAACCAGAAACTGTTGTACATCAGGTATAGAGTCTTAGAAAATCAATGCATTAAAAACAGAAGACTTTAGCATTAAACACACTACAAGATAGCCGCAGCTCACCATCCAGCATAACCTTTTCTACAGAACATTTTCTAATGGTGTCCAACTTAGTTGTATACACCAACACACAAAGGGTTTAACCAGAACACAACAGGGCTGAAACAACTTTAGAACTACAACTGGTCAACCTGCAAACGGAGAAAAAGACCGGTACATCCTACAGACAAAGATCAACCCTGAATTCAGTTTTCAACAAACTTTACTTACACTTTGGAGCTAAGGAAAAATAAGTGTGTGCACCCAGCCATTTTATTACTACTTAGGCTACAGTGTGCACCATGAAAAACTGAAAACTGTCTTACATGTGCTTCCATACTGAGCTAGAAACTAGCAGCCACACACCTAACATGAGTACAACTTAGGAGCGACGTCAGGACCATATAAAATGAAGTAAATTTTTTTTCTTGAGATTATCACTGAAAGACGACACTGCTGAGGCTACTTCAGTTACTTAGCAGTTCCAAAATACACATTTCCTGAAATCAAAAACTTTTAAGACAAGACAAAAACAGAAATTCTTGTATAGCTTATCAGGTCACTAGACCTGAAATACCAAACTGCCCTTTCAGATATTTTTAGAAGCCAGCTAACTATAGAAACTATGTACTGTTGTATTGCTCCATTTTACCAAAGGAATGGAGTCACCTGTAGCCCTTTTATGGGACAGGGCTCGCAGTTTGTAAACACTAACTTCTAACACATCAGAAAACCATGCCAGTAGATGACTGAATTTGGCAACTTCTTCCAAATGCAGTCTTTCATGGACATTATTAGCAGTACATGACAAAAAGGCATTATCTGTAGCAAAATCACCAGTGGGCAGTATTTGTGTAAATCCACTACCCAGTACTGGGTGAAGAGCCCCAAGTGGGGAATTCTTTTTAAAAGAAAGCGACTAACTATATATAATATATACTTAAATAAATATATACAAATCCAAACAACAAAAACCAATACTGTCTTTAAAACAGACCTTACTAAATCACTATTTTTTTCCTGCAACCCTCTCACGATTTCCCTACATGCTGTAATACAAAGACATTATTTTGGCAAAGCTGGGCATAAAGAGATAAAGCCTCAATAAATATTTACCTTCCTCAAATAATTGGAGCACCCCTGCAACAGACAAACTAGTCTGACAACCACCCCAGTTCTAAGCAACCAGGGCCTTTGATTCAGATGACCAAATGCACACCATACTAACCAGAATGGCAGGTACGATCAAGTCAGCCAAAGTGAAATTAATGCCAGAATTTGTGTATACTACTGGGACACTACAAAGCTTTAAACGGGTTCTAGAACACAATCCCAAGCACAACCAGCACACAGCTGTATCACTGAAATGATGCCTGCATGTATTCCCTAATTGAGATGTGTCATTTGTATGCACTGCCTGACTTTTTCAACTCAGTCCTAAAGAGGTACAGTACTGTAGAGATGTTACTCATATGTTACCCATTTACATAACTGCAACCCCAACCCACACAAAGCACATATTCCTACAGAGGGTGCACAACCTTGGTGAGATTTACTTTAGTATCCGTTATACAGTAGTTAAGTTAAACTACATCAGTGACCTGTAAGCTCCTGTCAAGTACTGTCAATAAGATGGCCTTACCATCATAATGTCGACTTTCATCTTAATAGACACTTTGCTAAAGACACTCCTGCCTTTGTAGTGCCCACACTCCATAGCAAAGACCTTAAAAACTCATTACATTTAATCAGTTAGAAAGAAAATAGTTTTCTGAAGTACTACAAAATCATAATGCACATGTAATAAACTGGGCTTTAGCGACTTGGGATTATGTTACAGAACCTTGTTAAATGCATATAGCACCCCCCCCACCCCCCACTCAGAGTGCAGGGAGGCTTGCCTCCCACAATAAGGGATACAAACTGATCTGGTATGGCAGTGAAAATTTCTACCTTACAGATTCATGGCTCAAATTTATGAAAGGGTGGTGTATGTAACTGTACCTAGGTTTAGACATCACAACCTTGGTATCTTGCTCTGTTAAATGCAACCTGGGTAGGAAAGTTACAAAACTGATGCTAAATAAATTTTCACAAGAGCTACTGACAACTAATCTGAAAAACATTTGTAGTTTCTATTCATGCAATAAATGCCATTTAAAGACGAGATCCTCATGGGAGATGTTATCCCCTCTGTGGTCTAGTCTTTAAGACTTGATCCTAACTTTTGATACTGTAGTCTGTTGCAATGTTATTAACCAATATCACTGAATTTTAACCAAACATCACCACTATATTGAAGGTGGAAATGCTACACTCAGGAGTAAATTGAAAACGCATCACCTCAGTAATAAATAACACGATAAAAAAACAACAGTGCCTAGAGATGCAGAGACTATTTTGATTTCTTTCTTTTTTGGTAAAGCTATTATTAAACTCTAACTGAAAGCCTTTAAAATAATAATGTTCACACATTCTTCTACTGTGGGGGGGGGGGGGATTTCAAATGTGCACCCCATATAGGGGAACTCCCTAAAAGGTGAAAGTCAATCCTCAGTCAGAGAGAGACTGCTGAAAATAGGCAACCTTCTCCCACAGCTGTCAAAATCTGGAGACTCTGAACCTGCTAGGCTGCTAGAACTGCTAGAGCCCTCTTGATCAGACAGTGAATCAGTTGAGGATGTTCGCCTTCGAGCAGAAATACCTGGAAGGATGAAAGCAGTTTTGCACTGGCTGTACTTTTCTTTTACTATTGAAGACTGGAGCTTGCTTTCACAATACCCACAATAAGCACAACCTAGCTTTGCAGCAGGAAAAATACAAGAAGCCGGCTTCATGTTGAGATGATCACTGCAAAAAAAAGTGCGATTTAGAGGTCCAG
Source organism: Protopterus annectens (assembly GCF_019279795.1). Taxonomy (NCBI): domain Eukaryota; kingdom Metazoa; phylum Chordata; order Ceratodontiformes; family Protopteridae; genus Protopterus; species Protopterus annectens. Next base: position 786,296,209 of record NC_056725.1, read on the forward strand.
GTTCAGGAAGAATGGAAGAATGCAAATCAGGGCTTCCGCCAGAAGGAGGAGTGGATGCAGATAATGTCCTTGAGAAGGCTGGTGGCTCCTGTAGGTTCTGGAAATGCAAGTTAGAAGGGAATCCTCCAAAGCTGACACTCTGTCTAAGTTGTGGACGTTCTTGGCGCAGTTTTACATTTGATGTCTGAACTAAACGTTGTTCCTCTGCATTGTGAATGAAATGACAGCGGGTTCCATAGGGACAGTAGCCAACAGTATGGTAAGTACGGCACAACTCGGTCTTGTATTTAGGGTGACGACTGAGGCCACGAAGCTCTTCCTGTCCATGAGCAAATTGGCACTTTTCTCCATATTTGCAGGTTCCATTCTCTTCAAAAGTACGGCACAGCTCCGTTTTGTATCGGGAAGTGATAACAGCCGGGGAGGTTTTAGCAGTACTGACACCAGTTTCTGAAGCAGAAGGAGCTACGCTAAAACCATTGGTCTTGTTATCAATCATACTGATGGAACGGTCAAGAAGGAATGGGATATGGTTTAAATTTGATCGGGGTAGCTCAGTGTCCCTATTCCAAGAACAGTTAAGTGACCAGCAGCTGTTATCAAGGGAGTCTGTGCTACTTCCATTAAATCTGGGCACAGTGTCAGGACGAGAAGATAGTCTGCGATGGAATCCCACAGTTTTCTTTTCTGGAGCACCAGAAGGCTCAGTCAACTTCAAGCAGAGGAAACTCTGTAGGATAAAAAGAAAGTGATTAGCAAATGTACTGCCTCTTACTTGCTTTATGAAAATGGACTGCAGTTTGCTACCTAAAACAAATCTATTTCTGCAACTCTGCATACATTTCTGAATTATAGTCTACGGATACAAATCTAAGCAGCTTATTCAACAGCACCACATCAACACTCCCAATTACTTTGGTAACCAGGTGGTGATGCTGGGCTCAAGAGTCACAGCACCAACAGAAGCAAGTCATTCCTCAAAGCTGCAAAGAAAAAGGCAGAGATTCTGGAGGAGGACAACAAGGGTGGATGAGCAAGAGATGCATTCAGTCAAGCATCGACAAAACCAAAAGGAAGGAAACTAGCCAGTAAACTGGGAAGACTCCTGAACCATCACTGAATCCCAAACATATCCTCAGGCACCAGCACACAGCTAAATCATCTAAAAGGTGTATGAGCCAGCATGCATATTCTTTTCTATAACTACTTGATAACCAGACAGGTGGATTGGTCCCAATATCATTTTAATTTAACAAAAAGGGATACAAGAGAAAAAGGAAGAAGCAACCCTACCTCAGCAAATGCCCAACACGAATTAAAATCAAAACTTACATGGCAAAGAACTGAACATTTTATACAGTGAAGGGGCATAATGTTAACATGCTCTCTACATGGGTGAAACTATTAACCTCTACCGCTTCACAGAGTTCTTGAGTAAGCACTCCACACAACAATGTCCCCAGCTACCCTATAGATCTTAAGGGACAAAAATATCAGTTAGGTTATCTCTAAGATATTTTGTTCAAACAAATTCACAACTGAATTCTGTTTATTATTACAGGTAAATAACTAGTACTGCGGTTGTTGTGCTGCGGTAGCGTTGTTGCCTCACATTTAGACGTTGCCCTTCGATTTTCAGTTAGAGCGTCTTCTGTGTGGCGACATGCGTGAATGGGCGTTCCTTCGTTTAAGGTTGTGCATTAGGCCCGCCAAGCCAGTACGTAAAAATCTACTGCCAATCATTAGCGGACCGGAGTTCCGCTGTGGCGACCCCTAACCGGGAAAAGCCGGAAGAAGAGAAGAAGATTACAGGTATATAACTGTTGTTCAGTCTTTAAGAACGATTCAGCTTACTACTGACAACAACGACATCGCACTTAATTGTAATAGGATTGGGAGAGTTACTAAATTAGCATACAGGTGTTTTAGGCTGCAAATAATTTTTTAATTTGAAGGCAAAGTGACACAAATATAAAAAAGCAATAATTGGTGTGGGGGGGGGTCCCTGAAGAGTAAAACAAACCACAGGCAACTGGAAAAAGGTCTAACAGCCAAATGTAATAACCTATAACATAGTATCTGCAGGCCATCTATAAAGGTAAGGAACCCAAATACTTCCCAAGAACCTTAAATAAATTTAACAAAGACCATCTAACACTGTGTGTCAAAACCTGCTAATGACAACGAAACAGCATTTGTCCTGACCCTAACTATCAACTCCCAACATTCTCCAGATATAATCTCTAATGTGTCGCTTTTTAGCAAAGCCAGAGGGATCCTAATGTATCAAAAAGAACTACTGGAGACAATTTAACACCCAAACATACAATTTATACATCAGCATTTAGGAGGGAAATAAGGTACAAACTGGCCATATCCCAAGCTTCATTCTCGGATTTGGGATGCATGGAGATAATACCTTACAGATTCTAGGTGTATGCTAAATATTCTACGATTCAAATGTTAACAAAACTTCTATCAAATCAATGCTCACTCCATAGGATGAGATTTTCCAGAATTCCCTTTCAACTATAGAGCAGTTAGATGGGCTAGACCACTGGCACCAAAGTTAAGCTATGACCCGTGTACAGACGTGAAATAAATCAACCAGTTACTCTAACAACACTACAGGTATGCACAACACAAGCAAGGAGGAAGGCAGATATGCTCATCCCCACAGCAATATAAATCATGAAAACCGAGTGCCACTAGTTAATAAATGAAGCTTGAACAGAACAATGCTGATGAGCTAGTTCATAGAAAATAAAACGAGTCTCCCAATTCTTTAAAATGGGCTCCTTTCTCCCCTTTTGCATCTATCTTGCACCACAGCAAACTCTCCTATGGAACTCCAAAATGAGTTAATAGCAGGACGTCACAAGGAGCAACTCTAAACCAAGTTTCAAAAAAGGGCTCTAGAATTTCCCACAAACAAGGACTCTGAGCACCTCCCTGAATTACAAATGTGAACAGGGTTCAGTATACTGCAACACTTCAAAATTTTACACAGCTATTGAATCCTTCCACCCCCCCCCCCTGTTTTTGCACATGGGGTCAGGGATTTCAAAGTGATAATCATCTAGAGCCAAGGTTCACACTGCCGGGTGTCTAGCCCTGTCATGCTGCTGGTGAATGCCAGTGTAAAATGTAAAATTTCAAAAGTGCAGGACTTCGCTCATTAAAGTCTACGGGTCCACCACTGCATTGGAATATCTACACATGTATACTGGCACTGATACTAAAAGCATTGCATGAGGTATATACAAACGCTTGCAGTACCAGTTCTGACAAACTGAAGATAAAGTGCTAGCAGCCAACAGTGTGTGTGTGTGTGTGTGTGTGTGTGTGTGTGTGTGTGTGTGTGTGTGTGTGTGTGTGTGTGTGTACACGTCAGCAGTTCTGCTCATCACACATACAACGCAGCAGGTGCTGCTGTGGAACGCCCAGCTTCAGTGATTAGACAGTGGGCTAGGTAGCAGCCTGACCAGGCCAATAACAGATACCTCATCTCATTACCTGTTACGACACAATGTGTACGCCACAAAGTGATGAATTTAACACCAGCTAGCCTATACACAACTCTGCCTCTTCCAGTATGATGCCACACCATGGGCAGCACTGGGTTTTACATGACAAGTAACGTTCAAGTAATCATAACCACAAATGACAGCTGTATGGGGAATACTACTCAAAAAGGATTAAAACAAATCTAATACCCAAGAACAATGGGGCATAAGATATGGGTGAAAGATTTCCTCATAAGATACGGGATTGCCTTAATTCTGCATGGCTAAAGCCAGTGTACAAAATAAAAGTCAAGGGACAAAACTCTGTCCCATCACAACAGCAACAGATGACCCAGCTTATTATAAAGTAAAAGATCAAAGGTGACACAAATCAAATAAGTTGTGTCCCGAGTGATGTGCGTTTCTGGCCACCCCACCAAAGCAGGTGTTAACACTGTGGAAGGTAGTGTACAAAATCTAGTCTTCATGCCAAAGAAGAAGCAACAAAATCCAGAAACAAAAGTAAAGAACTTGCCAAGAAACTGAAGATGAAAAATCTCAAAATTCAAAGAAGACATGAAAACATTTATAAAAGGTCTATGTAAATTTGAGAATTCTGACCTGGTAGTAAACCACAGCACCAGTGATTATTTAACAATAGCTTACTGTACTGACTTGAACTACATACAGGAAAAAGCACTGGACCCCCATCCCCAAAGCTAAGGACAGCTTTAAGCTGCACTTTCACTTCTTTGCATTTGTAGAGAAGTTTGTCCTCATATCTTTGTAGACTCGTTCACTTAATGCCACTTAACAGTGCCATGATGGACACAAAAATCTTAACTGATAAATGGAATTGAAAACAGAAGCATGTAAAACAATTTTTGTGTTCTGTTGTGCCAAGTGGTAAAGTGAAATGGTGACCATTAAGTTCAAATAAAGTAAAAGTGATAGTTAACCAGGATAGAGCACTTATCAAAAATGACTAAGGACAGTGTCAAGCTGGGATGAAACAGAGTAACAATATATTAAATGTCCAGCATGGTACACAACATGACGCTTCAACAACTTTAGTAGTCTTTGTACAGTTTGCAGAAATAGGAAATGTAACAGCAAATGCACAGTCCAATACAGGTGAAATACAGTACTTAGTAGCAGGATGACAGAGGTGCAGTATGAGACAGGTGTAATAAGAGATGCAGAGCCAAAATCAATTTGCTTTGAGAGTTGATTGCCTTAGATATGCAGATATAGAGGACAGCTGCTGCATGCTGTTGGAAAGGCAGTACAGGACAAGACCTAAATGGTTAACTTGCCATGGAAACATCTGTAATCCACCATACACTCCTTACACAAAAGTAGATGCTAAACATCATTGCCAGTTACACCCATCTTCATACTCCACTCTGATCTGCACTGTAGATAAATGCAATGACAATGCCAAGCCAGCTGCAACAGTGGCAGTTTTCTTTTGCTGCAATCTGGAGGCAGGCAGAGTTCAAGCAACTGTGTGACACCATTCATTTCTGGCTCCAGGGACAAAACCCTTTCAGAGACTGCAGAATCACATAACAAAAGACAGGTACCACCACAAAACGTGAATGGAGGACACCTGCTTCTCTTTCCATACATTTAACCATGCTCACACACACAAAGAATGACTGCCTTTGAACATGATGCCCCCTGCAAGCCCCGTCAATTTACTTATTCAAACTCTGCCAGTGTGTCACCCTGCAAAAAAATGCAGCCCTTCTCTTAGGGGGCACAATTTTGCTGGTAGAAATTTGGGGCAAACCTCCCAACTGTCCCACATTTTGCAGAAAATGTCTGGCTCATGTCTCTCACAAACTACTTTAACTTTCTGGTAAAACACTGAGAATTCTAGTCAGTCAGCAACGCCATTTGTTGTGATAAAAAAAGTTTCATCCTTCTTATTGCTGCACATAAAATGCACGTTGAATGAAGAATTTGTTCTAGTAACTATTTAAGTGAATTATAAGGGCTATTAAAAAACTACTCTGATTTTGCCTTCCTCCCCAATTACTTCTGGATTTGCGTTCATTTCTTAAGCAAAGAAGTTGAGACTTAAGGGGGGTTTAAAACCTGCCACCCACATTACCGCTACACCAGTGCCTCCGCCTCAAGCCCAGTACCATAAACATGGCAGTATAGTTACGCTCTGGGGCATGGCTTGGTTTTATGCACCAACTGCCCTGGACCTGCAACACGTGCATTACACTACTTCCTTATGATAACGGTAGAAAGAAGAACAACTGTTTTACAAGTAACAACTTCTTTTTTTAAATATGTAAATATATTTTTTAGTTTGCAAAAATTGACATATATACATCATGTGTTTGCATTTCTGCTTTGTCTCTCTAATGTTCTTGTATAACTGATTTTGACCATATTTCTGACTCAAATGTTTGATTCTCCAAACTTTTTTTGAGCTTTTCTCCTAGAGTCTCCACTAAAAATGGGCTACAAGCCCAGCTGGGCCAATCCAGTTAACAAATATCAATAAATAAAAACTAACAGGCTACAATCACAACTTTCAAATGCTTGCCAAAGGACGTACAACCAATGGGCCAAATGCACTTCAGGAGAAAAATTTATGCACAATAAAAAGGAGGTCCAGTTTTAAGCAAAAACGAAGGACTATAACATGCCCGGACTGCCAGGCAGTGCATTCAGTTCCAGCATGGGGTACTGTGCTTTGGGTATGCAGTCTATACATGCCTTTCTTCTACCCTCCCGACATTTTCCCCAGAATCAGGGACAAATGCTGTAAATCAGATATTTTCCAAAATATTAATACTGTCAATTTGAGAAGTTGACAGAATAAAATAAAGTGAATTAACACGCGTTTTCTGAAGTAAAAAATCTGTAATGATCGTAATAGGTCACATTCCTCCTAAAATAATCAGTTTTATGAAGAATTTGGTTAGGGCAGAAAACAATTCTGTCCACAAAAGGACAATTGCCTTCTTTCTTACTGCCGTATTCCAAAACATCCAGTCGACCTGTCCGATTTCAAACTGACAACAGGTACCATCTCTTTTAGGACCGTTTCTCATACAATTGCGGTTTCCGGCAAATCACTTGAAGTCAGAAAATAACGAAAGGCATTGATGTTTCAGACTTCATATCCTTCAAAAAGTAATGCTAATGCAAAACCTGTTATTGTATCAACGTTAGAGTAATATTTTAAAACTGCCGGTATTTGTGGTGCTACCGGGCCTTTAACCCCCCCCCCCTTTATTTATGGCTTTGTCCAGATTTACTGTTCTAAGAGGTTGAGGGACTGTCATAAAAGTGTGTTCGTCCTGCAATGGACTAGTATTCCATGCAGAACTGGTTGTTTATGTACAACCACTGAAAAAGCACTCCTTCTGGCCCTGCGCCTAATAAAACTGGAGTAAAACGTTTTACCCAGCCATCAACGTACACACATTCACAAGCACATTAAAAATCCAAACGTATGCACAGATATTAACACTGAAAAAAAAAACAGTCTTGGATAAACATGGAAAATCTAGACAAGAAAAGCTACTGTCTGCATAATAATGATCTTTCACACTGCTGTTGTCCAGCTAGGTCTAAAATATATTGCTCTCCGACTATATGGGTAAAGTTTATTTAGGAGCATGCAGCAAGTGACTCCACACATGAGAGCCAAGGACGAAGCCTGTGGTTCATGATTGTGCAGCCATAAATGCACAGTGCAAACTACAAGTACAAGCCTCACTGCCATTTCTTCAAAAGGTTCTGCAAAACATACCTGAAGAACACAATGTACCAGTTAGCACTGTTCACACATTGTGGGTTCAAGTGATCTGTAGCTATACCAAATAAAAAACTGAGAAACCAGGTAGGGATTAACAGCATGCAAAATGAATCCCTGTTTACTACTTTCCCCAACAAACTACGCAGCCAGCCACGTGTTCCTGCGCGCGCCAAGTCGGGATAATGGCACTGTTGCAGCATATGCAAGACGTAAGTTACTAAAATGGATAACCTGTGTAATTAGTTTTAATATTTAATACTCTTATGACAGCACGGACCCGTTCCACCTTTGGTGTACAGTGCAGTTCACACATGCTAAACACGTGGCTCGATAGCTACAACACTGAAGCAAGATCCGATCTACTTTATGCACGTAGATCACTACGAATATTTCTATACAAGGGAAGAAAACAGATCAGAATTACATCCCCGATGAATAAGGACTATATTTTAAAGATCTGACTGTCAAAGGATTTATAAAATCAGACCCTGTGCGGTCAAACTCCTTCTTACTTTACCCCTCCCCCACATCGCTTAATTCATTGCAGGCGCTAAGTTTAACTTTAACGTTCTTCTAATTTCACCAGAGCTTTTCCAAGAACTGCTTTCAACCGCCGGTTATTTAAAAAAAAAAACTTAAAATCATCACACACAGTCCCATTTTAAGTAGAAAAATTGTTCATAATTTCATATAATCCCGTACCTTGCAGAAGGCATCCTCCAATTCCTGGAAAGGCGTGATGAAGTCCGAAGGCATGGTGTTTTTTTTTCTCCCCAGAACCAATACTAGTTTATTTACTTAACAACCTGACTGCGCTTATAACTTCTTTGTATACAAATTTACTTGGGCATCTTTAAATGCTTTCAAGAGATATCCTTTTGTGGGAGGGGAAAATGCTGAAGAACGTCACATGACCCGCCCATTTTGGTAGAACTTGGGTGGAGCTGGAAGTTGCGTAAAACATCATATTAGTTGCTGGCTGCTCAAGGCAGTTATTTTTTACTGGTTTCCAGAGGACGGCCCTCTGCCCTGGAAATGTATATGGGGCTGTTTTTGTGGGAATATTGGTTTACAAGCATATTATCAGCGTTTACTTTAATCTAATTCTGCTGTTTTTTTTTGGTTTATAGGGAATTTAAGTGGCTACTCATTTTAAACCACATTATTTGGGAAAGTTTTATGGATTTGTGTTCTTTAAGTTTTATTTATTTCTTACTGTTGTCTCGGAACTTTTTTGCCTTGGCTATTTTTTGTACACTATTAAGGTGGTTAGAATTTATTAATTTTCTGTTTCATCTGTTGTGGTACCTGTGGAAAGTTTCTTAAGCATCACTTTGTCCATCAGTTTAGCCAAAGGAGGACAAAGTATCCCCCGTCTATATTCTTTACATGCCCATCCATCACAGAAGTCTAACTTAACTTTTATTGGACACATCTGGTTCAGCAACAGATGCTGTCATTTTTTGTACTTTTTCCTTTCTAAAAGTCTGCTTTTTTATTTATCCCGCCACATTTTTTTTTCTTTTGCTCCAAGTCTCTTTCATAGAGAGATGATATGATTCACAGAGTGTTGTTTACACGCACTTTTCTATGATATGATTATAAATTGCTGTATGCTTCCACAGACTGATTTTTTTTTTTTTTTTGTGGGCTGTGTGAAACTGCCTCATCATGTAGGTGCATAGGGAGATGGTAAGTCATTATATACGTGTATGGCAAAGTCGAGAAGATGTTTATTTGCTGCTGGGAAATCTCAAAGAGCCATGCCCTAAAAAGTAAGATCAGTACTGATCAGCTATACGTGACAATGTGCTGATGCTGCAAACATAATGAACCCTACCTGTCACAGCTAATGCTTCTGCCAAAAATCTTAGTGTTTATTCATTATTACTTGATACTCTATGTAGACCTAATTGAATGCATATGACAGAGGGGAATTGTTGCTTTTCAACCACTATTTCAGATTGTCCCGATGGTGGGAGAGTGTGGCATAATGGTCACCTCAAAGGCACAAGGTACAGGTTTTCTTTCTGATGTAGGGTCATTGACTAGGATTAAAATGGCCTTTCAAGGTGGTTAGCCTAGTCCTCAAATATGAACTTATGAGAGCATCTTAACTACTACAAAAAACACCAGCAACAGCCACAAAATGAAAAAAACACAAATTACCAGCACTTAAACCAGCAGTTACTTTTATGTAAAAGCGATCTGGTACCTCAGCAATTCGCCTTCAAGGTATATAATTATTAATGTTAATTTTTGATAATTTTGTATTGATTTTTGTGTTTTTGTATAATATTGATTAGTTAAATATGAATGTTTATATTGATATACTTTCAATGAGTTCAAAGTTGGTCATTTTAAATGTTTGATATGATATTAATTAATTGATTAATGACAGCTGTTCTGGTGTGTATATATACTTGTTCAAAATTAGAAGGAATTGTGATCCTTGAAGGCGAATTGCCGAGGTACCAGATCGCTTTTAAATAAAAGTAACTGCTGGTTTAAGTGCTGGTAGTTTGTGTTTTTTAATCTTAACTACTACCCTTCACCCCTGTACTTCATAAACTTACCACAAAGGTTTTGCACTGTTCACTCCGACTTGTGGCACTGTACAGTACTGTACTTTGAGAACAGAGCTCTGTGTAAATGCCCGTCTTATCCATTGCTCAGATACAGTTCAACTGATGTCTCGTTCTTTTGTCCTATTTATCATTAAGCTGCTAGAAAATATTTGTTGCTTCAGCTTAATGATTATTTATTTATTTTTATTTATTTATTTAGTTATTTATTTCTTGACATTTGTTAACCGGGTTAGTCCAGCTGGGTTTGTGGCCCATTTTCAGTGGAGACCCGAGGAGAAAAGCTCCAATTTAACAACACAGTATTTGTTTGTGTCTTTCGGATTTTCCCAGTTAGGGGTCGCCACAGCGGAACTCCGGTCCGCTAATGATTGGTAGTTGAGTTTTACGTGCCGAGTTACCAGCCCTGACCCACAACCTTCAAGAAGGTACGCCCATTTACGCATGTCTCCATGCAGAAGACGCTCTAGCTGAGAATCGAACTGGACAGCGTCTTACTGTGAGGCGACAACGCTACCGCAGCACCACCACCGCGGGTACAATTTAACAACACAGTATACAGAAAAATATATAAACTTGACAATGTAAGACAAATCTGCTTAATTAATAAAAGTAAGTGGAACAGCAAGACAGGTGGTGAACTAGGTAATACAAAGTGTGTATATATATATATATATATATATATATATATATATAAAATACAGAGTAAAAGTAATTACAATTCAGAGGTAAACAGTTTATTTACATATTTACAAGAAGTAGATTAGTCATTAGGAGAGAGGTATAGAGAGTAGAATAACTTGTTTGTGTTTGAGGCATTGAGATTGTATGTGGGGTAAATAAGGGAGGGGTGTTGAAAGTTTAGGTTGGGGTTTGGCAGGGACAGATCTTAGTGTTAAGTAGATGAAGTTAAGCTTTTCTTTAAAGTGGGATGGGTGGATGATGGCATGTACGTCTTTGCGAAGATTGTTCCAAGCTTGGCTAGTTGAATATTTATATAGGAGTTTTCCTATTGTTTTTTTGGGTTGGTAAGTATGGAGTAGTAGTTGATTAGAGGAGTGAAGAGTACGACTTGGAGAATAACAAGACACGAGGGAATTGAGAACAGGACAGGAGCAAGGTTTGTAAAGAATGGTGTGTAGCATTTGAAGTTGGGATAGTAGCAGTACATGAGGGAACTCAAGTCATTGGAGAGAATTTAATGATAGGCAGTGATGTGCATTATATTAGTGGCAAATCTAGCTATCTTTTGATATGTTTGTTGGAGTTTATTTAAGGTTGCAGTTTGAAGGTTAGTGAATACAGGGGCTACATAAGTGAGAGAGGGTAGGAGAAAGGCTTGGGCAAGGGAGAGTCTTGTGCTTGTTGTTAAGAATCTTTTGTTACGGTAAAGTAAGCCCAGTTCCTGGTGTGTCTTTTTTATACTTTGAAGTATATGCATATTAAATTTAAGCTCATCGTCAGTGATTACACCTAAGAGTTTGGTGTGGGTTTCTGGTTTGATAGTAGTGTTATTTGAAGAAGTGATTGTAAAGGTTGATTTGTGGAGAGAGAGTGAGCGGGGAAGAAAGAGTAAGAGTTTTGTCTTTTTAGGGTTAAGGATGAGAAGGTCACTGGTTAGCCATTGTTCTGTAGATAGGAAGACCTGTTGTGTGCAAGTGTAAAGTTCAGAGATGTTGTCAGAGATGGAGATGAGAGTGGAATCATCGGCATATTGGATGAGGGATGATTGCTGGCAGGCTCTGTGGAGGTCATTAGTAAATACATTGAAGAGGAGGGGACCCAGGATGGAGCCTTGGGTTACACCTGTTGGAACAGATATGAATGGAGAAGAGGAAGAGAGCCATTTCACAGATTGTTGTCTACAGGATAAGTAGCTAGAGAACCAGGCAAGGGAGGAGGAGGATAGATTGAGCATATCTAGTTTTGATAGCAGAAGGGGATGGGAGACTGTATCAAAGGCCTTGGAAAGGGCGAGGAAGAGACAGGAGATTAGTTTATTATTGTTTAGGGCCTCTGCAATAGTATGGGTGAAGGACAGGAGGGCAGTAGTAGTGCTATGGTTAGGACGAAAACCATGCTGAGTAGGAGTGAGAAGATTGTATGTGAGGAAGTGGTTTAGGAGTTGTGAGTGTATGCATTTTTCGAGAATCTTGGAGAGGGGTGGTAGGATGGCTATGGGGCGATAGTTAGATGGGTCAGTAGAGCTTCCAGCTTTATGTAGCAGGATGGTGAAAAAGGATTTCCAGGGCATTTGGACAGTGGATTCCTGTATAGATCGATTGATTAGTATGGATACTGGATAAGCTATGCAGTCTGCAACTAGTTTGAGGAATGCAGGAGGTAGACTATCTGTGGATGGGGAACAGGGTTTGAGATTATAAAGGAGAGAACGAATGTAGGAGGTAGAAACAGGATGTATAGAGAAAAGAGGGATGTTAGATAGGTTGGGAGGGGTGGACAGTGGTGTAGTGTTGCTATTTGTTGGAGTGAGTGATTGGATGGTGTCTATGAAGTGTTTGTTAAGCAGAGTGGCAGTTTCTAGAGCGGAAGTGTTGGGGTAGGGGCAAGGGTTTGAGGGAGAGCCTGGCGAAAGAAGTTTGTTAATGGTGGACCAGAACTTTTGGGGGTTGGATTTGCTGTTTAGTTGGGCAGTATTGTAGAAGGATTTTTTTTTTTTGTTAGTTTCTTAGTAAGATTTCTGAGATGTCTATAGTTGTGCAGAGAGGGAAGTTCTTTGGTTTTGATCCAGGTTTTCCAGGTTTCTTTTGAACATAAGGGACTTGGTGTCTTTTGACAGCCAGGGAGCAAAGTTGGATTTACGTCTAATATAAACTTCTCAATCCTTTCTTTGTTTTGACTTCAATTTTTACAAGGATTTATCTTGATGACATCCTTTGTCAGACTTCCCCCTCCCCATATAATAATTATAGTTAGGCCCTGCTCTTTCCACCAGAAGCACTGATCTACACTAGTGATGTATCACATTATTAAGCCATTGCCTCATAGGTTCATAGGTAGGTACTAGGCTATTGGCCCTAGGGCCTATATAAGTCTAGCCAAAAAATGTACCCTGGCTTTCGCCACCCAAGAAAATTATTTTCCTGTGCCCCTGTCGAGCAGAGCCACAGAAGTGATCCCTGGGGTGAATTTCCCATTTCCCATCCAATCATCAAGATTTTTCTTGAAGAGTGCTAATGAGGAGCTCTGTTTGACATAGATAGGTAGTCTGTTTCAGAGTATGGGAAGTCTCTGGGACAGGAATCTATCCCTCCAGCATGTTCTGTTTATTGTGGTGACAAGGTTTAGGTCCCTAGAGCGTGTTTAAGTCATGTGTGTGTGTGTGTGTGTATGTGTAAAAAATCATCTTACAAATGTATTAACTATAGCAATTTTTTTGTTTTTTCTGTATTCATATACATTTTTGTGTATATATTACTATTTTTTGTTCTGTACAACCCTGGAGCTTTTCTCCTTGGGTCTCCACTAAAAATGGACTACTGGCTCAGTTGGACCAACCCAGTTAACAGATGTCAAATATTTTTTTCTGTATTCATGTATATTTGTGTGTATATGTTACTATTTTTGTTCTGTACAACTGGAGCTTTTCTCCTCAGGTCAACTCTGAAAATGAGCTACTGGCTCAGTTGGACCAACCTGGTTAACAAATGTCAAATAAATAAATAAAATATATACATGAACACACATGTATTTATATGTATTACATACTAGATTTGTTTGTTTCCTTTACTGCTAGGATTTGCTTATTTTAACTGAAGTTGGACACATTTATTTGTGCTGTTGATCTGCTCATACCGACCTACACTAAGGGTATCTGTGTTGTATAGTGCTATTTCAACTGATAATGAAACAGTCAGTAATTAAGTTTAATTTGACCCCTTACTGTTTACTTTGAAATACAGTAGACTCCCTCTTATCTGGCCTCCTATTTAACTGGCCATCAAATTTCTGCATAGCCCTAGCAAAAGACAACAGAGAAGAACAACACTCCACCTCCTCTGGGCTAAATGACAGACATTTGAGTTTTAGACTTCAAATTCATTAGAAAAATACATAATAATGTAAATCCTGTTATTCTAGCTGATTTGTAAAATGATATTTTTTATGCTTTTTCTGATTAACCAGACATTCGTTTATCCAGCCTATGATCTGGTCCCAGTGAGACTGGATAAGAGGGAATCTACTGTACTTTGTATTTTGGCATTCCTTTATTGTTCTGGGTACTGGCTGAAATGGTCATCCTAGAGTTTGGCATCTTTTAAACAAATGTATGAAAAAAGTTATTAGATTGTTAGTGGAGCTTTTCTCCCTGGGTGCTCTTCTAAAATTGGATCCCCTCCCATGTCTTGGTATGATGAAATCAGTAGTTCAGTCTTTAGCATACTAGTGATATTCAGAACTGTGATGTCCAAAGTGTTTATTTTTGTTCTTTCTGTAGTGCTCCTTGATACGAGTCATTTATTACTAATTCATAAATGATGTTGCTCATCACATGAGTTTTGCTATGTTACTGACAGTATATCATGATATTTCTACTTTTATTGTAGGAATTTGTTACTTTCGCAATGTTGCTGTTGGGTTGATTGTGGATCTTTTCTTCTTGGGTCTCTGCTGTAAATACTCCCATCCAGTTGCACATCACACTTAATTAAAATTTGGGCAGGTTGGAGATATTTGGGACAGTGATTTGCAGAATGTGTTTTTGTTTGTCTGACAACATATCACTCCATATCCCAACCATATCCCCTCCTTCTCAAGTGCTGAACTTGTCATCGGCCTACTAAAACTTAGCATCCATAAAAGTATCTGTATCATCTCCCTCTACATTCCACCGGGCAACAACACCAACACCCTAGAAGATATTCTTTCCTGGACCTCCTCCAACATCAAACTAGAAACTTTCATCCCAGGAGATGTAAATATTGACTGGGGAAAAATCAATAACCCCAATCCTACATTAACAATTAACCTATTCACCTTTGCTCAACTTACCACCTCTATTACTAGACCTAACAAAACACACACCCTGGATTCATACTCTACTGGATCCTAGTAACTCATCCCAACAAAACTATAACTTCAGGAGTCATTCCTGACTCTCTAGGAGACCACCTCCCTGCCTTCACCATTCGAGCTACTCCCTCTTCCTCTCACTTCCATCAATATATTTCTACTCACAACCTTACAACTTTAACCCTACTACTTTCACTGATTCTCTCAAACTAACCAACTGGAACCCCCTAAAAATTCTACCACTAGACACAGCCATTGACTACTTTAACTCAACATTCCCAACAATCCTTAACTCCCTAGCCCCAATAAGAAATAAACGAGTCAAAACTAAAACCTCTCACTGGCTCACCAAAGATACAAAAAACACCATGCTACAAAGAGATAAAACCTGGAAAACTTACCTCCATAACAATCAACCTGGGACTTTATTAAAATATAAACAGTTGAGAAACCTAGCCAAAAAACATGTCATTAGGGATAAAAAATCGTACTACCTAAAACTACAAGAAAATCTTGCTAAAAATCCTAAGCAATTCTGGAACTCTATTAATTCCCTCTTGAGGCCTGGAACAAAAAACAATCCCTGTCCTGACACTAGCAAATCTGACTCAGAAATTGCCACACTATTCAACTCCTTCTTTACCTCTTCAGTAGCTGAGCTCACTAAGACCTTCACCAACAATAATCCCTCACCCCTCCATGCCCAATCCTCCCCTCTCTCCCCTACCTACCCTAATTTTGAACTTAAACCTGTCTCTACCAACCTAATAAAAAAACTCCTCTATAAACTAAAGCCTTGCTCTAATGCCCCTGATGGCATTCCTTCCTCCTTCCTAAAAATAGCCTCAGATGCTATTGCTCTGCCTATCAGCATCCTGATCAATAGATCTATACTCGAGTCGTACGTTCCCAGACTTTGGCGAACTGCTTACATTTTGCATCTCCACAAGGGAGGCAAAAATAACAATGTATCTAATTTTCAGCCCATAGACATCCTCTCCCCTAGCTCCAAAATTCTTGAAAAATGCATCCATCTACAGCTCTTACCATTCCTTACCAAATATCAATTACTTTCCCCCACCCAACATGGCTTCCGCCCAGGACACAGTACTAACTCCGCCCTTCTGTCCTTCTTACATATCGTCAATTCAGCCCGCGACTCTGGACATTTAGTATCTTCCATCCTGCTGGACCTTTCTAAAGCCTTTGATACCATCTCCCATACCCACCTCCTAAATCATCTCTCTAACCTTAACCTTTCCCAAGAAACCCTTTCTTGGTTCTCCAGCTATTTTGCTAACAGGTCCCAAGCCGTAAAATGGGGCCAAGCCACATCCTCTTTCCTCCCTACTCCCACTGGAGTACCCCAAGGTTCCATACTTGGTCCTCTGCTGTTCAACATCTTTATTAATGACTTCCATAAAGCCATTCCCAACTCCAAAATTGTCCAATACGCCAACGATTCCACTTTGATTTGCAGTGCCTCCAACCTAGCTGAACTCCAATCTCTAACTAAAAATGCCTTCTCTACCACTGAAGACTGAATGCTCCAAAACCACCTCTCTCTTAACGCTAATAAAACCAAGATCCTTCTATTCTCCCCTTCCAAATCTTCCCCTGTAGATGAAAACTCCCTTTACATTACCAGCCATAATAACTCACAAATAGAGATTGTACACTCTGCCAAACTCCTCGGGGTCACTATAGACAATCAGCTAAAATTTAGCTCCCACATTCAGCAGAATATCAAAAAAACGCACATAAAATGTGGCCTACTTTACAGAAATAACCTCTTCCTCTCTCCTTCCTCTAGGCTAACTCTTGCCACTACCTACCTTCTTCACTCTCTCTTGTATGGCTCTCCCCTGATCTCTAACTTATCCTCCACACTTACCTCCAAACTAGAGATGTTACAACAAAATGTCTCGATTTGCCACCAGTGCCAAATCCTCCTCACACCATTGCAATTCACTTATCTCCCTTAACTGGCTTGAACTGCCCAACCTACTTGACTTTCACCAATTAACCACAGTCCACAAATTAGTATTCCAACCCTCAAACTGCCCCACACTATCCAACATACTGCAACCGTATTCCCCTCCTAGACCTCTTAGATCCTCTCACAAAAACCTACTTACCATTCATTAACCCAAGCACCCAGCTGGCCAGCTTCTCATATCCTGTACCCTAGCAAAAAAATGGAACTCTTTGCCCTCCGCCTTACGGACCTGCAATAACCTCAATAGCTTCAAATCTCAACTCCATTCCTACTTCTTCCGTAACAGGAAATGCAACTGCACTCTTCCACCTCTGCCTCTCAAACCCTCCACTCTCTTTACCCCTGGCTAACCCCTCCCCTCCTAACCTCTCCTCTCCTATCCCCACTCTTAACTATTAATTTGTTTCTTATAACAAATTATCTCCACCAGATATTACATTATGTACTCTTTTCTCTTTAACTAAACTGTCATTCCATTGATTGTTACTAGATTGCAGATTGAACCATATTGTTTTTGTATATGTATTTTTATACTATGTATGTTCCCTTTGATTGAAAAATGTATCTAATAAACCTTCTGTGGAGCTTTTCTCCCCAGGCCTCCACTGAAAATGGGCTCCCCAGCCCAGTGGACCTCCCCGGTCACCAAACTGAATAAATAAATAAATAAATAAATAAATAAATAAATAACAGAAGTGAGACATACTTCTCTAGTTTTTAATTAACAACTTCACATTTTTCTCTCCCAGGTCTGATTTAAAAAAAAAACAAATGAGCACATCTCTTCAAATGTTGCTGCTTATACTGTTTAAAAATATGCTCTTTTTCAGCTGGTGCTCTCTATAGGACTTAGAGATCAGAAGATCTTTGCAAATGTTTAAACTGATGCCTTGAACAAAGTAATGTACTTATGTATATTGGTTTGTTTTAAGTACTGGTTCAGACATTTGTAAAGGTAAACTGATCTCTTTCTAATCCCTGTCTAAGGGTTTCCTGTTAAGATGGACATTCAGGGACATTAACTCCAAAGCACTATCAATGCTCTAGAAACATTACTGAACTAGCTAGCAAATGACAGACGTGCAAGAGTCATATGAAGCTAAAGTTCATCAGCGTCTTCATAAATCAAACTCATAATGCAGTTTCCAACTGTTTCCCCCTACTAACATATGAAATGCCATTGCATAGGCATCTATAGGCAGACAGATCCACTTATATTAATGTAGTCACATTTATGCCCTTGCATGCATGTGCAGACACATGACAAAGCATTCGGTGCTTACTGTTTACAGCCAAATAAGCTCAGCAGAGCTTGTATTTGAATTGTTCTCTGTGTTGTTTCAGTCTTGGTGTAGGTTCATAGTTAGGTACTAGGCCATTGGCCCAAGGGCCTAAGTAAGCCTAGCCAACAAAGTTCTCTGGCTTACGCCAGCCCAAGAAAGTTAATTTCCTGTGCCCCTGTCGAGCACAGCCACAAAAGTGATCCCTGGGGTGTATTTCCTATTTCCCATCCACTCATCAAGATTTTTCTTGAAGAGTGCTAACAAGGAACTTTGCTTGACATAGATGGGTAGCTTGTTCCAGAGTATGGGAAGTCTCTGGGACAGGAATCTATCCCTCCAGCAAGTCCTGTTTATTGTGGTGGCAAGGATTAGGTCCCTAGAGCGTGTACCTTGGAGGGATTGGGATTTCTTTAGGTGTAGCATG
This sequence comes from Protopterus annectens, assembly GCF_019279795.1. NCBI lineage: Eukaryota > Metazoa > Chordata > Ceratodontiformes > Protopteridae > Protopterus > Protopterus annectens. The sequence continues at coordinate 786,314,827 of NC_056725.1, forward strand.
TCCAACAGCTCTGGGTTTGACATAGCTTTATATGTTAGGCAGAGATCACCTCGGAGTAGGTGATATGCTACAGAGTAAAGCTGGAGTTTTTTGAGACAATCAGTGTAGGTCATCTGTTTGAGGCCAGTAATTCTCTTTGTGAGGTACCTCTGTGGCCTTTCCAGCTGCTGCAGATGTCTTGTGAGGTACATTCCAAAAGGGGTGTTGTACTCTATGATGGGTCTAATGAGTGATGAGTAGAGGGGAATAATGACCTCTTTTTTCCTGGATGAGAACCCTTTTGTGATGAGGTGTGCCATATAGAAGGATTTCCTGACTACTGTGGCAATGTGATTATCAAAGGAGAGACTACTGTCACCTGGGTCCCAAGGTCTCTTATCACACATTTGGTGTTAAGAAGACTGCCTCCTATGTGGTAGTTCATGGGTACAGAGTTTTTACCAAAGGGGATAACAATGCACTTTTTGGCATTGAGCTTGAGGCCATGGCTCTGACACCAGGCATCTGTCTCAGTGAGGCCCTTCTGTAGGATGTCCACATCATTTGGGGGCTCGACTATAGTTCCTAGTTTGCAGTTATCTGCGAACTTCATTAGCCAGAGGCCTTCTGTGTTAGCCTGTACTTCAGAGAAGTAGATACCAAACAGGAGAGGTCCCAGGACTGAACCCTGTGGTACTCCACTTGTCACTGGTTTGAAGTCAGATCTGGAGTCTGCAACTTTTGCAGTGTCGGTTCTGTCAGTGAGCCAGTTGGCAACCCATCTTGTGACATAGGGATTTATACTTAGTTTAATGAGTTTAGCTATAATTCCAGAATGGGGGATGGTGTTGAAAGTCTTGGTGAGGTCAAGATAGGTTGTGTGAACCACCTTACCCTCGTCTATGGCTTTGGTGACTGCCTCAAAGAAGTCGACCAGGTTCAGGAGGCAAGATCTGCCTTTCACAAACCCGGACTGGGTGGGGTCCAGAGTTTAGAGGTTACCAATGTCTTTGTTTATGAATTCCATGATGATATGTTCCATGGTCTTGCAGACCAGGCTCGTCAGGCTAATAGGGTGATAGTTCCCATGATCTGTGGTGGCTCCCCCTTTGTGGAGTGGGATAACTGTTGCTGTGCGCCATTCAGTGGGCAAAAAGCCTGACGTGAGGCTATGATTGAACATGGTGCTTAGGTGGGGAGCCAGTTCGTTCTGAAGTTCGTGTAAAACACAGCCTGGGATGTTGTCCAGTCCCATGGATGCTGTGTTTTTGGCTTTATAGAGTGCTGCTTTTATCTGTGAAGTTGTGATTACAGGGACTCTGCATTCTTCCTGTATATATATGGGCCCTTTAGGGGGTGAGAGGGGGGTAAAGTTACCACTGAACCTATCTGACAAGATGTTGGCAATATCAGTTGGTTCTGTAATTTTTGTGCCATTGTGCTGTAACTCAGAGCAGATGTGGGTGTTGCCATTGAAATTCTTGATATAGCTATAGAATACTTTGTGGTTGTCCTTAGAATCAGTGGCAATCTTGTTTTCATAGCTAGCTTTGGAGGATCTTATAAGGGATGTCAGCTTCTTTCTGTGGCTGACCAGGGAGCTCCTCCACTCATGGGATTTTACTCTCTTTTGCAACAATTTCTTCCTTCTGTTGTAGAGTTTGTATATGGCAGGGGACCACCAGATTGGCTTCCTTTTTTTGGAGGATAGTGTCTTGGTTCTGTTTGGGATAGCACGATCCATGCACTCATGTAAGTGCTTATAGAGTGCTTTTGTGTAGGATTCAGCAGTCATAACTGTATTGTCCATCTGCATGGGTGTCATAAAGTTCACCACTTCTGTCTTAAGAAGCAAGAAGTTGGCTTTGGAGAAACCTTTTACCATGGTTTCCTTAATGGGGGGTGGGGGTGGGATGTGGATATCTAGGGTGAATAGTTTATGGTCGGATCTGACCAAAGAGGAGTTGACTTCAGGTGTAGAACACTAGTCACTCATGCTGGTAATGACTAGATCTAGGATATTGTTGCCCCTGGTGGGGGTGTGGATAAGTTGATCCAGGGCATTGGAATTTATGAATTCCAGAAAGTGCTGAGCAAAGGTCTTGGTACATGAGTAGTTTTCCCAGTTAACGGTGGGGTAGTTGAAATCGCCCAATATTAGGGTGTTTGGTTGAACCCTATTATTTTCCAATATATCAAGAAAAGAGGAGTGGGAATCCTGGGGCATGGTGAGGGATCTGTAGCAAGCTACAATTTGGATTCCAGTTTTGCCCAGAGTTAGTTGCACTTGGATAACCTTGGCTGCATTATGCTGAGCGACTAGCCTGGAGGCGTGGATATCCTTAATGAATATGGACACACCTCCGCCTTTGGTGTTCCGGTTCAGGTTAGATGGCCGAAAGGTGTGGTATAAGTTATAGCCTGGTAATGTAGGGGTGCTCTCTGGAGCCTTGAACCAGGTCTCAGTCACTGCACAGACATCGATGTTCCCCATTTTAAATCTCGAGTGAGTGCATTTTGAGATTTAGACTTCTAGCATTGAGTAGCATTGCCCTCAGTTTTTGCTTGCCTGCTCCTGTTATGGTGGTGAATTTTTCATTTGAACCTTGCCTAAAAAAATCACTATAGGGGCGGCAAGAGCCTTTGCCAGTATCCTGAATCCCAGGGGTGACAGGTGCAGGCCATCCCTGGTAAAGCATCGTGGTATGTTGACCATGTCGTCCCAGGCAGACAGATACTGGATCCCCTTAGAATGATACCAGAAGCTTAGCCAATTGTTGACGTCAATCATTTTGTTCTTGTACTGTGGTATCATTCTGGGTGATGGCAGGATGCTACTCATGGCTAGGGTCATACCTGCCTGGGCTACAAGATCGGAGAGTTCTTCCATGTCTCTTTTCATATAGTCCAGGGAGGTACGTCTCAGGTTGTTCACACCAACATGGACAATGACAGAGTCATATTTGTACTTGTTGTGGAGTGACCTGAGTGTGTTGGTTATGTGGCAGATCCTGGCACCCGACAGGCAGCTGACAGCGACCTTCTCCTTGTTTAGCCTGGTGAGTGGGACATCAGTGTGCTTGACTATAGAATCACCTATGACTAGTGTGTTGGGTACGTTGTTTTGCCTTATAGGCTGTGGTTTATTGGTACACTGAGTCTGTGGGCTATGTGTCATGTGGGTTGTGTTGGTGGTGGGAGGTTGTTTGTGTTTTTGCTTTGGAGGTTTCTGCTGCTTGAAGAGATTATTATTGAGAGCCTCCGCAAATGTTTTTGTGTTTCTGTGTGTGGATTTTGGTGGTGTAGGTTTAGTGGGACTATGTGATGAGTGTGGTGTGGTGCAAGTGTTTACCTTCTCCTCTTGACTATCAAGTTCAGTCTTGGTTGGAGAGAGCTTTACCTTCAGTTTGGCTAGATAAGTGCATCTCTCACAGGTTGTAGTGTTGGGTGATAGGAGGAGAGGGTTGTCTGTGTACATGAGACAATTGCTACATTGCCCCAAGATGCTCAGATTCATCAGATAGACAGGAGAGAACACTGGGAGCTGACCCTTGGACATGCCTGAATAAAAAAAATATTTTCTTCTAGACAAGTGAGGAAAGTGAGTACAAGAGCATTTTTTCTCTAAGCAAGTGAGGAAACTAAGTAACAAAACTGTTTTCCTCTAGGTAAAGAGGAAGGGTGAGTGCTGTAGTAATTTTTAGTTTATTTAGTGCTTACAACAAGTTTTGAACAAGTGCTGAGCAGGGATAAGCAAATTCAAGTGCTAAAACTAAGACTCTGTATCTGGATCTTGTTGTAGATAGGCTACCTAGTGCTTACCACTCCCACTGATAAGCTAGAAGGCTTCCCTCGAACACAGAAAGGCTTGGGGGCACAGAAACTTACAAACAGTCCTGGATACAGCAAATCTGTATCTGGACTAAACTAGTTACAGGGAAGGTGGGAAGCAAGCACAAATGCAGGGATTTAAACCAGAAAGTTGAAAGAGATGGAAAAACTGCCCAAACTGCCAATAAACCACAATTTCTGGGCCAGAAACCACTCTTGTGGTAGATAGGCTACCTAGTGTTTACCACTCCCACTGATAAGCTAGAAGGCTTCCCTCCAAGCTTACAAACAGTCCTGGATACAGCAAATCTGTATCTGGATTAGACTACTTACAGGAAAGGCAAACAACAAGCTTGGAATTTATATATATATATATATATATATATATATATATATATATATATATATATATATATATATATATATAATTTTTTTTTTAGTTAAGTGGGTTGGCTTTCTCAAAAAGTTCTCTCTGTATTAGAAAGAATGAGCTAATGACAGTAGCAAAAACACTTGAAACGCAGTACAAGCTAGCACACTTGAGTTGTTGTTCTTCTTCTTTTGGCTTTTCTCGGTTAGGGGTCGCCACAGCAGAACTCCGGTCCGCTAAGGATTAGCAGTAGATTTTTACGGTGCCGAGGTGCCAGCCCAATGCCCAACCTTCAACAAACGCATGCCCATTCATGCTGTGTAGCAATATTAAGGCAAATACAGTTTAAATAAATAAATGTAGATAAATTAAAAATGACAAAAACAAGTTTATGAAAAATCAAATAAGAGCACTTGAACACTTAAAAGCACACAGAATAGCAAATTAAGGTATAAGGTGGAAGGACAGAACACATAGTTAATTTATATTAAAAGTGTTCTCAGACTGCCATATTTGCATGTGATTTTACCTAGCAGACCACTGTAGCACAACAGGTTTTGTATTAACATGAATTTTTGAAGGATACGAAGTCTGAAACTCAAATGTCTGTCATTATTTAGTTACTTAAATCCTCTGTAATTTGCCTGCAAGCTATACATTTTCTGCAGAACAGACGAAAAAAATGAAGCAAAAATCTGGACAGTTGAGAGGTATGTGCATTAAACATTTCTGAATATCCCCCAAAAGTGTATTTATTTATTTATTGTTTCCATTATAAGTTTGTGATTGTGAGGCTCACACTTCTGATAGGGAGTTGTTTCTAAAAGGTGCCCATGTAAGTACTCCGCTAAGTACAGATGGGGCTTGTTATAATGTCTGTGTGCCTGCTATAGCTAAATTAGTGAGTCATATCTCTGCCATTTAAACTTTTTGTAGTTTCTCTCTGTTTGATGCATGCTTTGTATGTACTTTGTTAGAAATTCTGTAATAAAGAAGTTTGCTAAAGTGTTTTACTTACAGTAACATGCTGACAACTAAAAGTAACAGTGGTGGAGCTGACTGTTCAGTTGTAAGGCACAGATATTCTCATGAAATGAAATGTGTACAGCTAAAATAGACTTAATGGGCTGGATGCAGAAAAATCCATTATGCAGCCACTGCGGCCTTATACTTATTATTTATACAGTAGGGGGTGGCATTGCATAACACGGTTAGAATAAGTAGCCACTTCTCTGGTGAAAATGCAACAGGTTGCGTAATGACTGGAACAGTGCCATGGTGGGCATGTGATCCTGAGAGCCTAGTAGCATGCATTTAGCTTGCTTTTAATACTGTAGATTTAAATGCACAGCAATCTGCTGCTGTGAGCATGGATGATAGCTCAACTAATGGCTGTATAGCAAACTACCTGCAAGTTTTGTATCATGAATGTAAAGGAAGTGGAAGTATAGAAAAGGCAGAAAGGGTGAAAAGCAAGCAGAAAAACCCACAGAAGGGCAAAGGCAAAGATGGGTAGAAAAGCAAGGGCATATTTTCATTTGTGAGACAGGTGCTCATTTTTCATATTGGTCAAGAAGAGAAGGGAAGGGGGAGTATCACAATGTGATTGTAGCTTTCCCGCCATGTGGGATGTTCTCACAAGGGAGACATATGAGCTGTGGGCATGCAGACAACATGCCATGCATTGAAGTTGGGCTGAACAAGCCTCTGTGTCTGAAAAGACCTGTCTATAGAAGCATCCTGTCCTGTGGCAGTGGAAAGAGGATTTAGGAAGAGCAGCGCTGAAAGACAAGAAAACTTAAAAGATAGACAGACACACAAGGGAGGTGCTGACACAACTGGAGAAGATATCACAAGGGAGGGGCATACACAGTCAGGAAAACTGGTGATGTGAATGACTGGACAATGAACTAGGAGGGAAAGATATGCATGGAACTGGAACACCACTATGAGGGATAGGATAGGGAGACAACAGACTGTCACTCTGCATGGTGCTGCTCCCAACATCACCTCCATGACTGTTCTTGTGGCTATGTCTAGGCACTATCAGCCCACTTGTCAGGGTCAGTCAGCTGTATGACTTTGCCACTTGCTCTAGCCTGTCAGTGCAGGTGCCCAGATACGGCCTACCAGACAATGCCTTACATGCCACCATGGAGATCATGTCATGCCATATATGCACTGTCATATATGTCCAAAATTGCATGATGATGATAATAAGTAGACTATGACAACTGGGTTGGTGGTAAACCACCCATTTTCAGCCCAGTTTGCATTACAATGCCACTAGTGGGAATTCATGGGGAAAATGGTCAGTAGGAAAGTTCAACCTGCATTGAAAAGGTGTGTGCCATGAAGAAAGTAAATGCAGAAGCTGTGACTGAAATAATTAGTAGTGCAAACATGAGCAAAGAAGTAGTTGTTTAACAAATCTGCAGCTGTAACATTAATGCCATGTATGTACTGCATCACCTGGGCAATCTTACCTGCTGCCTTTGGAATGTCAGCTGATTGTTCTGTGTTTCACCAATTGCTGAAAAACAGAAAACATAAAAAAACACGTTCAGGAACCCCAAAGAACTGTATATAGCTGAGCAAGACTGCCTATGTATTTAGAAGTAGTCACCAGCCACTATTACTCCCTGTAGAACTCTGGCTTCCTCTTTCTAACCTTTTGTTGTCATTGACTAAGAAGGTTATGGTGGTACCTTGATGATGGCAGGTGCTGCTTACCAGATCAGATGCCCATGATACCACTCAGTGCTTTGACAAGGCAGTGCCAAGCATCTGCCTTTTTCTTGCTGCCCTAATAGGAGTCACTCATCAGGTGCATCCAAATACTTCCAATGTGAGATGTACAAAAAGGTTTTAATTTCTTTCCTGCAGGTTTAAATTTTCTTCTAGCCATTTTTCCACCAAGAGTTCCCAGGATTCTCTGACACCTAGCTTTTTCATAAGCCATGCCCACTTCACAGGTTCCTGTCCAGAGGAAAATGATTCACATCAAAGTATGCTGCATGTGTTACATGACATGCATTGACAGACAGCAGAGCTGCACAACAAATCTCAGTGCCACAATATCTGCACATCATCAACCATGGAGTTGAGGGGGCACACTGAACTAAAATATCACCCCTGTATAACCCATGTCGATGGCCACAGTTATTGCGTAGTGACCCTAGGGACCATAAGGCAAAGTAAGAAGCCCACAGACCTTTAGATATCAGGGGTCTGCCTGCATATATGCAGACCACATCAAAGTTTTCAGTGCGTGTGCACTGGCAGGTAAGCGCTTCATTGCACAGTCTAGTGCTGGAGCACATGTTTTAAATGTGTGATTCAGAGACATTTAACCTAAATTTCCTTATCAGCTTAACTACCACACTACAAGCCCCAAATTTGCATGATATAAACAGACAACATTATCGCAGGGTTCATCCTTCTGTCACATTTTTCAAGAATGACAATGGGACACAATTAAGATATTTCTAATGGTCTAATGAGAGAAAGACTGACCTACATCTGCTATGGTAAAAGTACACATAGGCTAGTGGCAAGAGTGGAAAGTGGCGGAATAACTGTAAGAATGTTTTGTGGTGGTGGTGGTGGGTGTTGCTCAACAGCTAAAGACTGACAGTGGCAGTGGGTAACACAGGGAAAGTTCTGATGGATCCATGCAGTAAATAACCACACTGGTCTAAACAAAGAGACTGGAACTGTGTTGTTATTGGTATTTATTTGTAGTCACAGTCTCAATTATCTAATACTAGCTTCCACACTAATATATTTCAGGTATAGACTTTCAGACTGAACCAGATCAGACAGCTTTATAGAGTAGGTAGAGACCACTTCTTAGTAACGTCTAGAAAATAAAATATAATGGCAGTTCCTGAAGCCTTTCTTAATAGTGCAGTTTTTCAAACACTATGATTTTTCTAGTAAGGAATTATACCTTTTCAAATTCTTTCATGTAACTTGTTTGAAGGCTGCAAACCATAGTATCTAGGTGGGGTCAGCAGGTTATAAAGTGGTTCAGTAATCTCCATGAAAATACTAGATATGCTCTTAAGAGTAAAATGTGCTACATAATGAGTTATTATGATGTTGGTAGGTATACACCAGTTAGCATTTGAATTGCTGCACCTAAATGTGCAATTGTGGTGCAATTTTTATGAGCAAGAAATCTGGACAAAGCCACAAATAAAAGTGGGACAAAGGCCCAAAAATAGGGACAATTTTTAAATATTGCTCTTACAGACTTAGAAAGTTGATAGAATAACAGGCTTTACATTAGCATGAATTGTTCTGAAGGGTGTGAAGTCTGAAACTCAAATGTCTCATTTTCTAACTTCAGTCATCAGTGATTTGCCACTAATTTTCCAGAAAAAACACAATTTTGTGAAAAACAGATATGCAAAAATATGGATATTTTGCGAAAATCTGTACAGTTGAGAGGTATGGATATGACTATTTATTTTTGTATTCAAAATATATCTATTTTTTGCCAAATCTCAGGAAACTGCATGTGCTGTCATTAAAGATGAAGTAATTTCATTAATACTTTATAAGGTATGTATTTTTTGTTGATCATCTTAGAAAATGTCTCCATCTTTTATTGAATTAATTACATTACCTTGTTTGCAATCTTCAGCATATTTGATTATCCATAGGACTCCCCCCTGTTTCTTATATCTGAGAAGAATGGTTGAAAACAATGGCAGCCCACGTAAAAAGCCTTATTAAACTGCCCTTGTAACCCTTGTTGGGATAGACAAGTCACTCTTCCCACACTGATATATATTCTCTTGATTAGTTATGATTGATAGCTTTTAAATTGTAACATTTTCCTTATGTGGAATAGTGGCAGAAGCCATAGTGAGGTGATGATAAGCAGCAGCTACTGATCCTCATGGATCCACTTCAGGCTCAGCCCAGGTGCAAGTTCTGTTTATCTGACTTGCTTAGTGTTACACAATAAGCTAATAGAGGCTCTGGAAATTGAACCTAGGATTTGTGCAGAGTATAGGTATGTCAGACATGGTCTTAAACCTCTGTGCCAAACTGACTGACATTATCATCTGTCGTAACATCTTTCACTATACATGTATCACAGCACAAAGTCTTCCCCACTGAATTCCTGTTCACGACTTGCTTGTCTTAATACAGTCTGTCATAAAATGTGAGCCTTGCTTTTTATCATGCTGCCACCGTAGCATGCTAATTATGATAATGAAGTAACAGAGTGATCATCTCTGAATTGCTGACATAATGCTTGGCATTATCAAATGCAGCATGTGCCACCATGCTCATCCCTGCCCATTCATGAGATACTATGATGTGTGCCCACAATGCTTATGCACAGGAACTGTGAAGCCCAAATTGATGCCAGCCTGTGCTGGAGATGCTTTCTATAGAACACTATTGCTGCCCAACAATGTGCATCATGTGGTGTTCAGAATGTGTGACCATATACTTGGTACCATCAATTCTTTCCTCATTCTGACATCTTGACTAGATGTAGCCTTTCCAGGCACTGGTGCAGCAGATCTTCTTTCTAGTGCAGCCAAGAGGCTAGAATCTTTTTGTATCTGCTGTACAGGGACTAACTGTTGGGTTATTATGATGACCCTTTATATAAGATCGATGCCTGGAGCCACCTTGCCAGGGTGGTGAGTGATGCCATGGGCAAAACAAAAAATGGTGACTAGTGCAGACATATCTGGTATGACCCACAGTGGCACTAACTCAGCTTGCTACCCTAGTGACAGGCAAACATCAGGTACATTTAGCCAGCATTTTACAGTAAGCACTATGTATGCAATAAGCATTGTATGTAGGCATTTTTAATTCTATTGTCTTTTAGTTTCTTTGCCTTCTTTTGGCAGGGTCACATACTGAATAATCTCTTTCTTTACAGTGTATGTGGAGATAACTTTCATCACTGAAACCTGTCTAAGGAGACCTGAATGGCTGCTGAGGCAGTGGGGGAATGTATATATTCATGTACAATTAAAATCGCATTTGTCATGTATATGTGTACTAATGTGCTGTATTTTTTTTTTGTTTTGTTTTCCTCTTTATGCAGGTTCAGCTGTGGTACAGGATGCAGTGTGATGGTGGCCACCTGAGTTTGCTCTAGCTGATGCACTTGGTGCTGGATTACCAACAGTCACTAGGCCTGCATACCAGCAAGTGGGCAAAATTCACCTGTTTTTAAGGTGACAAGAGACCAGTATGATTTTCCATTTGAACTCTAGGGACTCAAAGAGGGATATGAAATTGCTCTCTCCCTCTTGGAGACGGTGGCACACTGAGGAGAGCCAGTTTCTTTTTTCATGTCCTAGATGTCTGGCCATAATGTGGTAACTTCATGGCTGAGAAAAATAATACTCTCCTATCCCCTCAATGAGGCCCATATGATGGCATTGGCTCTCTCTCCATAGACAGTGTGGAGTAAGGCAGCAGAGCAACCAGATATGGGTAAACATTATCTGCAGGGTTAATGCTTTGTGAGATCATGGTCATTCAGTGCAGCCCTATCACTAGGATGTCACAGTCATTATGACTGAGAGTATTAGTGCTCTAGAAACACTGATGGCATACAACAGTGACACAGATGCAGAATAGACACAAGAAATGAGTTTGCAATCTGTGCCTCTCCTGCATTGTCTCATTATGCTTATGGGGCTGGAATATCTTGGATACCAGTATACTGAAAGGCAGAAAGACTTTAGTTTCCACCTTAAATGCACACCTAAGCAAACATGCAAAGAGCTTAAGGGGACCATTAGAAAGCTTAAAGCTGAATATGAACTCAAAAATAGCCACTAAAACTAAACATAACTGCAAATCTTTCTTTAACTGCTGAAGGATGTTAAGAACTAATACCCAACAATGATGGGATCTAGTCCATAATAATGCTATACTTTGACCCAAGGAAATGGCTTATATCCTAGCTAAGAAAATTTAGTGCACATTTTACTCCACCCACAGTTATAGTGATTCCACAGGTTCCACAGTCCCAGACACAACCCTTAATTACTATGGGACAAGTTCTGTTAGCCATCTCAAAAGTAAGGTCCCCTCAAATATTGGTCCTGATAGTGTACCAGGTTGCCTGACCATCAGTCTTAAGTATGGCCTATCTGAACCCCTAACTGAATCTCTTTAATCTAAGCCTCTCCATTGGTTATATTTCTGAAGCCTGTAAAACAGCCATTGTAGTGCTTGCCATTATGCAATAGTGGCCCATCCATGGACCCTGATAACTACAGACGCATTTGTCTTACTAGCCTCATATGTAAAGCTATGGAGCATATTATTTCAGAATTCATCAATATGGATATTCAAAATCTCTTAACCCTGGATCCTCATTAATACAGCTTTGTCAAAGGAAGGTTACTGGAGTGATAGATTTGTATCCCAATGTATTCCTCACCTCTGTAACAAACTTTCTCTGAATGTCAGGCAGAATAGCACCCTTGCCACCTTCAAAGTAACCCTAGATAATTGGATGAGTAGCCTCAAATTTTCCCACAGTGTATCTTGTCTTTCCCCCTTTGAGGCTAGAGGGAACTTCTGAATAGTGCTTTTTGGCTATGCTTATAATGGTTTGAAGATTGATTGCCTAGTACTTCCCTGTGAAGGATAGTTGGATTCTATCGCTGCATGTGCACTGTTCTGTGGTGCTCAAAGATTGCCATTTCAGTGAAAATAAGTTTCTTTGCATCACATTTTATTGACACAAATACATTTATTCCCTCTTTGGATCACATTTTATTGACACAAATACATTTACTCCTGATCAACTGAAAAAAATGTAATGATTTTTAGAAGAGAAGCCCCCACATTTCAAAATGTATTAACTCTGAGGTCTTACAGAGAGGGGATTAAGAAGAAACCTCCCTCACTGTTCCATGATCTTACTGCAGTCATGAAAATGTGCAAAACACTTTTCTCACCATAAAAAATAGAAGCAAAAGTCCAGTAAAACACCTGACACCTGAGACGTACCTCCCTGGACTGAATGAAAAGAGACATAGAGGAGCACTCTGAGCATGTAGCCCAGGCCGGTATGACCCTGACCTTGAGTAGCATCTTATCCTCACCAAGAATGATGCCACAATATGAAGACAAGATGATCAATTTCAACAATTGGCTTAAGTATTGGTGTCATTCAAAGGGGATCCAATGCCTGTCTGCCTGGGATGACATGCTCGACAAGCCACGATGCTTCACTAGGGACAGCTTGCACCTGTCACCCCTGGGCTTTCGGATATTGGCAAAGGCTCTTGCCACCCCCATAGTGCCTTTTTTAGGCAAGGCTCAAAAGACAAACCCACCTCCATAGGTATCACAAGAGATAAGAAACTAAGAGTAATGCTACTCAACGCCAGAAGTCTAAACCTCAAGATGCACGCACTCGAAACTCTCCTTAGCGTGGAGAACATCGATACCTGTGCAGTAACAGAAACCTAGTTCAAGGCTCCTGAGAGCACCCCAGCACTACCAGGTTATACCTCATACCATGTTTTTCAGCCCCAAAACTTGGACCGAACCACAAAAGGAGGGGGAGTATCAATATTCATCAAAGATACCCACACTTCCAGGTTGGTGGCACAGCACAAAGCATCAGAGACTATCCATGTGCAACTAACAGTGGGGAAAACTGCCTTCCAGTTTATAGCCTGCTACAGACCACCCTCCCAAACCCAGAAACCCCACTCGGCCTTCCTGAGAACACTGGAAAATATGATGGTCTCTCCAAACACCATTATATTGGGCGACTTCAACTACCCTAACATAGACTGGGAGCATTACTCTAGCTCCAACACCCTAGCCCGAAGGTTCCTAGAATTTATAAACTCAAATGCTATGGAACAACTTGTTGCCACTCCCACAAGAGGGGAAAACATACTGGACCTGATCATCACCAACATGGGGACTCTATGCTCACTGGTAAGACCAGACCATAAACTAATCTCACTAGATATTCACATCCCAACCCCAGCCCCTGCCCAGAAAACCACAGTGAAAAACTTCTCTAAAGCAAATTTCACACTCCTCAAAACCGAGGTGGAATTCTTCAAAGCCCCCGGCCTGTGGAAAATACGGCCCAGACCGCAGAATCCTTTATAAACGCATTCTATGAACACCTTCAGGAATGCATGCAATCCCAAACAAAACCAAGACCCAATCCTCCAAAGTTTGGCATCCTGTCTGGTGGACCCCAGCCATAAACAAACTATACAACAGAAGAAGAAAGCTACTACATGATAGAGCAAAATCCCAAAAAGGGAAGGCATCTCTGATCAGTATTAGCAAAAAACTACGGGCACTCATAAAATCGTCTAAGGCCAGCTTCGAGAGAAAAATTGCACAGGACACTAAGGATAATCACAAGGCTTTCTTTAGTTATGTTAGGAACCTGGGTGGGAATTCCCAGATATGCTCAGAATTAGTCCAAAATGACAAAAAATACACCAAATCCACAGACATTGCCAACATCCTAGCTGACAGGTTCAGCGCAAACTTCTCCCCCCTTCCCCACTAAAAAGGCAAATATCTATCCCAGCAGAGTGCTGCCTCCCTGACATCTCAGACGCTCAGGTAAGAGCCGCCCCCTCCAAAGCAAAAAACACAGCATCAATGGGACTAGACGGTGTCCCGGGCAGCGTCCTACATGACCTCCAGGAAGAACTAAACCTAAACATAAAACTACTGTTCAATCTCAGCCTTACTACAGGATATGTTCCCAAAGAGTGGCGTACAACAACAGTGGTCCCTCTCCACAAAGGTGGTGCCTCAATGGATCCTGGAAACTATCGCCCCATAAGCCTGACTAGCTTGGTCTGCAAAGCTATGGAAAGGATCATCATGGACCTCATAAATAAAGATATTGGCGACCTACAGACATTGGATACTACCCAGTTTGGCTTTGTTAAGGGCAAATCCTGTCTCTTAAACCTGGTTGATGTCTTTGAAACAGTCACCAAGGCCATTGACGAGGGGAAGGTGGTCCACACAGCCTACCTTGACCTTGCAAAAGTCTTCGATACAATATCCCACTCGGGCATTATAGATAAGCTCACCAGCTTAAATATAAACCCCTATGTCACTAGATGGGTTGCAAACTGGCTCAAGGATAGAAGCCACATGGTTAGAATTGCTGGAGCCATGTCAGACTCCAAACCAGTTACAAGTGGCGTCCCACAAGGCTCAGACCTGGGACCTCTCTTGTTCGGTATATATTTCTTGGAGGTACAGGCTAACACGGAAGGACTGTGGCTGACCAAGTTCGCAGATGACTGCAAACTGGGCACCATAATCGACTCTCCAGCCGACACAAGCATCCTACAAAAGGGTCTCATAGAAACAGACAACTGGTGCCAGAGCCATGGCCTCAAGCTAAATGCCAAAAAGTGTATAGTCATCCCCTTTGGCAAAAACAAAGTGCCCACAAATAACCACATAGGTGGTAATCCATTAAGTACGGAAGAAGTAATTAGGGACCCAAGTTGATAGCAATCTCTCATTTGACAACCACGTGGCCAAAGTGGTTAGAAAAACGTTTTATATAACCCACCTAATCATGAAGGGATTCACATCTAGATCAGGGGAGGTCATCGTGCCTCTTTGCTCATCCCTCATCAGGCCCATAATTGAGTACAATGCCCCTTTTGGGATGTACCTTACCAGACACCTGCAGCAACTGGAAAGACCCCAAAAGTACCTCACCAAGAGGATTAAAGGGCTCAAACAGATGCCATATGCTGCCCGGTTAAAGAAACTCCAGCTCTACTCAGTGGCATACCATCTGCTCAGAGGCGATCTGTGCCTGACTTATAAAGCCATGTCCAACCTGGAATTAATGGACATGCTGCACCTCAGAAAATCCAAATCCCATCGAGCTACGCGCTCGAGAGACTTGAACCTCAGCACTGAAATAAATAGGACATGCTGGAGGGACAGATTTATAACCCAGAGGCTCCCTTCACTCTGGAATAAAATCCCAGCCCAGGTTAGGCAGAGTCCCTCATTAACTCTCTTCAAGAGGAATCTTGATGAGTGGATGGGAGATAGTAGGTTTACCCCGGGTATCACTTCTGTGTCACTGTTAGACAGAGGCACAGTATACTAACCTCGAAAAAGGGCTTAGCAAAATTCATTTAAAATGGGTGGCGAAAGCCAAACACACTCTGGCTAGGCTTATAAATGCCCTAGGGCAGATAGCCTAGTAGGAACCTATGAAACTATGAAACAAGCGGTTATAAGAAAATAGCTAGAATGAATTTTTAGATGTTTTTATCTGCATATGTATTTTATATTTTTATGTTATACTGTGTATTCTTTATGCTATACAATTTCAACCTTCACATTATAGTTAACAAAGTTAGTGAATTCCATGCCACCTTAGCCACCTACTCCCCTGACATAGCAGTTATAACTGAAACCTGGCTAAAGCTACACATCAGGGACAGTGAAATCACCCGAAATGGCTATCACATTATTAGACTAGACAGAATATACAAAAGAGGTTGTGGTGCAGCTGTTCTATTTAAAGAAAACCTTAAACTTGAACAAATCCAATGCTCCCCAACCAGACCTTCCTAACACCAAGATTCTAACTACACGCCTAGAAATAAACCCAAGCAAAACAATAATTATCATAGCTTCCTACCTCCTTCCTGGAAACAATCTTCCCATCATTGAAACTCTCTTTTCATGGGCGTCTCTAATTTTCAACCAAGAAACTATCATTTTGGTGACCTTTAACCTCGACTGGCAAACCTGTACCTCCAATAACCCTTCCAGTTTCCTCAATCTCTACAAATTCACCCAGATCATAAATTGTCCAACTCACATTGACAAACACACCAACAGACAGTCTACATTAGATTGGATTCTAACAAACAATCCTAACCTAAGTTACATAGCAGGCTGCCTTCCCGACTCACTCAGTGACCATATCCCCTGCCTTTCTTTACAGAAAATGTGTACACACTCAACATAACATCTCCTACAAATACATCTGTTGCAAAAAGTGATTCTCCCCCTCAATTTTTAACCAGATTCTGCAACAACATGATTGATCACCCCTAAAACACCTTCAGCTAGACCTAGCAGTACAATATTTCAACACTACCTTCCTTAACATACTCAACAATCTTGTCCCAATAAGAAAAGTCCACCCAAAAGCCAAGCAACTGCCCTGGTTAACCAAAGAAACTAAACTCTTACTCAAACAAAGGGACAGAGCCTGGTCATACTACCATACCATGAAAAACAGAACAAACCTAGCCATCTATAAACAATTAAGAAGTCAAGCAAAAAAAACAAATCAAAGTAGTTAAGCAGAAGTACTTCCAATCCTGCCAACAAAAACACCTAAACAACCCCCGTAAATTCTGGGAAAACATAAACTACCTTATTAGCCCAGGACACCCACCCACCCCCACCCCAACAACCACTAACAATACAGATCCCATTGTAATCCAAATCAACTCCCACTTCATAAATTCTATAACCTCCCTACTAGGCTACCAACCCAATACGCCTCTTACTCTCCCTACCTCTACTTCTGATAATCCTTACCCCTTCTGCTTTGCTTCTGTTCAAACAAGCTACATAAGATCTCTCCTAGCTAAACTTAAACCCAGCTGTCTGGCTGCTGACCAGCTCCCTAACAAATTTTTGAAAGTAGCAGCCCCATATATTGCCTATCCCATATCTATCCCATATCTATCTTGGTCAATCACTCAATTATTGAACATTATGTCCCAACACTCTGGAAAATATCCCACATCATTCCACTCCACAAAGGTGGTTCCTCCAAAGAGCTAACCAACTTCCATCCATTGCCATTCTTTCCCCGTAGCAAAAATGTTAGAGAAATGCATCCACAAACAGCTCCTTAACCATCTACTCTCAAACAATCTCTTATCCATTTCACAACATGGTTTCAGACCCAAACACAACACTTCCACTGCTCTAATCTCTTTTACTAACACCATTCATCAGCTCCTAAATGAAGGCCAGGCAGTCTCGTCCATCTTTTTGGACATGTCAAAAACCTTTGACACCATTTCCCATAAACTTATACTCAATAAACTCTCTACCTATGGCATCAGCTCCCCCTCTCTGTTTTGGTTCCTCAGTTATCTTTCCAACCAGCAGCAGGCCACCAAATGGCAAAACACTCTCTTCCCATCTCTGTTTGTGTCCCCCAAGGTTCTATACTTGGCCCTGTACTCTTCATCTTATTCACTAACGACCTCAGCTCGGCAACTAACCAAGCCACAATTGTCCAATACGCTGATGATGCTACCCTTATATGCTCTGCCCCCTCACTCCATGAACTTCAATTAAAAATGCAATCATCTTTCCAAAGCATAGAAAAATACCTATTAGAATATCAACTAATTCTCAGTCCTAACAAGACTAAATTAATAATCTTCAAAAACAAAAAAAAAAAAACAAACCTTGTCATGCCCTTCTGTCAATACACTCCTCAAGCAGAACAAATATAGAACCCACAACTCACACTAAACTCCTAGGGGTCACTATTGACGAGAATCTAACTTTTTATAAACATGTTTCTCTGTCAATCAAAAAAAGTGCACATCAAGCTTGGCACCTTATGTAGGGCCACTCCATTTCTTACCCACAATGCCAGGCTTGAAACTGGCCATTCACGCCTGCTTTTCTCCCTCCTGTATGACTCTCACATCCTCATCAACTTTCGCAAATCTGACCTAAATAATCTAGAATCTTGCTATCACAAAATTGCCGAGTTTGCTTTGAAGGCCCCTCACAGGACTCATCATTGTACTGTACTGTCTCAACTAAAATGGCTAGAACTCCCCAATCTTCTTTCGATGGTCCACAAGTTAATTCACCAACCTACAAACTGTCTGGCCATCCCCAATCTTGTCCAACCCAGTCTTAACCCCAGAACCCTCAGATCCTCCAACAAACATGCATTAAAGGTCACCCAATCCTGCAACTATCATGGGGACTGTCTTTATTCCAATAAAGTTACCAAACTTTGGAATACTTTCCCTCCTGCAATTACGAAAAATCCACACCATCACAAATTCAAACTACTACTGCTAAACTACCTATCTAAAAATTGATGCTGCTCCTGTCTTACCCCAGGCTAAATCCTCCTATTTCCTCATCCCACATTTTCCTAGACCATAAAAGTATTACATCCTACTACTACCTCTTTCTTCCCGATCTCCTACTGTCTACTTTGTCTTTTCTTACAGTATTTGGCACCACTGTTAGGTCACTATTGAAAAATAGTAACTGTGGTTTAAACTCAAATTTTGGTCTAACAATAATATTGCTGGTAACATGCTATTTGTATGTACCAGTTTTTTACCTAGCCTATACTTATTTGTTGTAACAAAACATGTGTATTTAATTTCTTATTATTCTGTTAACTGTAATTACTGCTATTTACTCATAGAATACATTGTACTATATTTTGGAGCTTTTCTCCCCGGGCCTCCACTGAAAACGGGATCCTAGTCCACTCGGACTTTCCCAGTTAACAAATGTAATAAATTAAAATAAAAAAATAAATAATACATTAATAGTCTAGATTTTAAAGCTATATCTTTAGGAAGAAATGTAGAGTTTAATGAGCTGTGTTATGTGATTTCATACTGACAGTATTTAAATGAGGCTGAAAAATCTTTCTTTACATTCCTTTCACTGGACATTTGCTTCTATTTGGACTTTTGGTTGTCTCAGTGGAGATTTACCTTAGTGCTGATCCTTTCTACTACTCACCATAAAAAAACCCCAAAAAACACAGACATCCCTCAGATACAACAAAACAAACAAAAGCAAACATAATTACACATTTCAAAAACAACCATCTGATGTTGTCAATTTTTAGCTTATCCTTGACAGATGGGTTCAACTCCGATTTTGGAACCAGCTCGGCCATTACTACAGCTTGCTCCAGCCAAAAACTTTTGAGATTCACCTCTACCCAGAATCCCTCTCTCTCAATTAGCTCAGATTTAATTTGCTGCTTTCTGATCGCATCAAGCTACTACTCTCGATTGCTAGTGGGTTTAGATAAGTTTTTGTCTTTTTTTCTTACAGTTTCTGTCTCATTTCCCTTTTCTTCTTTGTTGTTACACGTAGTGTATTTCTCTAAGTATCATCATTGATACTTTTCTCCTTTACACCTTTGTGTATTTCCCACTATCATTGCTGATAGTCCCCCCTCTCTCTCGTGGTCTTTTTCTTGTCCCTCTACATGCTTATGTATTTCTCCAACTATCATCAGTGATAGTCCACTTTTCCCTTTTTCCTTCTTTCTTAAAATATAAAAATATAAGTAAAAATAATATTTCTTCTGCTCTCACTTTCCTTTTCCTTGTGGTTTGAGATTTCCTTGGCAAATTTTCTCTATCTGTTTTCACTGCTTGACATGGGTGAGAAGGGTAAGGGCCCCTCTGGCTTCAAAAAATGTCAGAAGTGTGACCATAAAATTCCCACATAGGACTTTCATTTATTGTGCGTGTGTTGTCTTGGTCCTCACCACTTACAGGAAGATTGCAGCATTTGTCATGCCTTTAGCCACTGGGTTCTAGTGGAAAGGCAAAATAAGCTTATTTTAAAAGGACTTCTCCCTTCAGCTTTTGGTGAAGCCTTATCCACTGGAGATAAAGTTAGGACAGATATATCATCTTCTTCCTTATTCTTTATCAAAAATTGAAGAAAAGAAGTCTCTTGGTTCTAACCTCCCCATCAGTTCCAAAAGCCAAGAAATTGAAGACCTCGGCTCTGAAAGTTTCCATGGGACCGAAGGCCTCTGCTGTTGACAGTTCAGTGCCAACTTGCATTCTGGCACCAGTTGCAATTTTAAACCCTTCGACATTGAAGGCCTCAGTACAACAATTGACTACTACTTCACCTGATAAAACCACTTTGCCTAGAACTATCTACTCTCCATCAATTGATCCTTTTGCAGGGGAGTTCTCAGAAGTATTCTTGCAGAGGGTCAAGTTCCCTTCTACGTCGTTCATCTGTTCCACCAAAAGTCTTTCAGAACTTGACAGGGAGAGGCCAGTGAATAAAAGTTTATGGGCTGGAGGGCTTTCAGGCCCCTCTTCAGTACCGACCCTTTCGGGTATTGATACCAAAACTTCCTTTATACCATTAACTACTCCTCCTCTAACCTCCTTGCAAGTCTTAGAGCCCTCTGTTGTGGACTTCCCAGCACCACCTGTTCTGGCTCTGGAAAGGTTGGATGGCACAGTGGTGCAACGGTAGCATTATTGCCTAACAGCAAGAGGTTCTCCAGTTTGATTCTCGGCTAGGGTGCCTTCTGTGTGGAGTCTGCATGTCCTCCTTGCATTCGTGTGGGTTTCCTATGGGTGCTCCTGTTTCCTCCCACATTACAAAGATGTGTCTGGAGTGTTTCTTTCCAGGCCTCCACTGAAAATTGGCTTTGTTCCAAGTCGGACTTTTCCTGTTAACAAAAAAAAAGTTGTTCGCTTCTTCAGAGCCAGTAGTTATCCTGAGATCTTCGGTTGTTTCTGAACTGAAGACCTCCTGGAGCTGTGGCTAACCTGCCAGTTCCAAGAGACAGGTCTCGACTCCAGGTTTTTCAGAACTATTCCTGCTCTTCTGAGCTTTGGCTTGAGTTAGTTTGACTCAGGCTTCGATCTTGAGTGTCAGTTCTTTGGAGTGGGGAGTGACCCCCCCCCCATTCTGAGGGAGTCTTTCTCGGTTCTGGGCTCCCTTTCCTCTTCAGGGGGGCCAGCCATCGAGGCTATGCAGAGGGCTCTTTCTCTTGTAGAGACTCAGTCAGTGCCTTCTCTCTTGGAACATGTACCTCCATCTAGTTCAGTTATTCCTCCTGCCTTTCCACTGGGACAGTGAGTGCTGAAGCCTCAGATATCACAGGCACAGGTACTGTCATATTCTGATACCTCCCCAGATTATCCTCCTGAGGAAGTCCCTCAGAAAAAGAAGTGCAAGAGGAAGCACTTGAATTTTACAGGAGACACAGATTTCAATGAGGGGGAAGGGTCGTCACGGTCACCCCCCAGTGATGTTTCATTTGGAGACATCTTGGAAATTTTAAAACAGAGGGGTAGCTGGAAGTCCCAAAACCCTTCCTCTGAGGAATCTGTTTACCTGCAGGCTTTTGACACACACCTGTATACCTCTTGGGTGACTCTGCCTGCTGATGAACTCATTCAGTTTATTTCTCAGTGGGCATGGAAGGCTCCAGACACCATCGTGCCCATCCCCAAAAGACCTGATAAGATACTTTCTGCTCTCAAAGATGAACAGTTTTGAGTTAAGGGTTTGGCTGTAGATGCTATGGTCATAGAGGCAGCCACTAAAGAGGAACTTGCTGAGGAGAGTTCCTCTGTCCATCTGCCCAATAGGGAGTGTTGGGCACCAAACAGATTTGGGAAGCATATGCCTCATCAACCTTCATTATGAGGTCCTTGAGTTTTTTGGCACATTTCACCAGACTCTAACGGGATCTGATTAAAGAGTTGTTAGACACCCTGGCCGGAGCTGTAGCTGAGGGAGTCCAAGAGAAAGTGGCTTCCCAGTTAGCCACCTTGCAGTCTGTGTCCAATTCATCAATGAGGCTGATCACTCATACAGCTGAAGGGTTGCCTAGAGCAGCAGGTACAGGTGTAGCCATAAGGAGACATGCCTGGATGTGCCTATGTGACTTTGCTTAACCTTTCAAGTCTTCTTTTGTCAATGCTCCTTTTGACGGAAGATCCTTGTTTGGCCCCAAAGTAAAAGAACTTTATTCAGGTGTGAGAAGGATGATAAGACCCTTTCTGCTGTGGGCATTCATTTCTCCATCACCCAAAGCTCCTTTTTTAGGAACCAGAAGAGCAGTGGAAAAATGTGGTTTAAGAAATCCCAAGGGCCTTTCCAAGACATATGCAGAGGGAGTTCCCCCCAGCAGCAGTGGGGGGACCAAAATGGAAGATGCTGCCCTCATGGCACAGCTGGTCTGCAAAATCAGGGCTTCAGGGATTCTTTCCCAGGCAAGCCCTTTCAGCGTTCCTGAAGGGAAACCCGATTGTCTTCCTCTGAAGGTAGTCAGGGGAGGCTTATCATTGCACCTAAATGCCTGGCTAAACTTAACAAAAGATTCCTGGGTGCAATAGATCATATCCAGAGGTTATACCATTCTCTTTTCTCAACCTTCCCCCATTCACAAGAAAATCACTGATGTCCCACCCAATCAGAGGGATTCAGCAGTGCAAGAAATCCAGAAACTGCTGGGCAAATGAGTCATCCAAAAAGTCCCGCCAGACCAAGAAGGATCCGGAACCTATTCAAGATTCTTTTTAGTGCCAAAAAAGACAGGGGACTGAAGACCGATTTGGGATCTCAGTGTGCTGAACAAGTTTGTTCAACAAACAAAGTTCCAGATAGTCACAGTGCAGTCTGTTCTCCCCTTTGTGAAGAAATATGACTGGATGTGCTCAACAGACTTTCAGGATATGCATTACCATATCAAAATGGACAAATGATCCAGAACTTTACTCCACTTCTGGCTGGGAACCAGTCATTACCAATTCATAGTACTGGCCTTTGGACTTCCCACAGCCCATGGGGTGTTCACCAAATGCATGACAGTAATAGCAACAGCTCACTTGAGACTGCAATAATTCCGAGTGTTTCCATACTTGGACAACTGGTTCATAACCGCTTCAACCAAGCATCAATTAATAGTAGTCAAAGACTATATTCTCGACATCTGTGCCCATCTGGAGATTACCATCAATCTAAAAAAGTCACATTTAACCCCCACACAAAATTTAGTATTCATAGGGCAGTACTGAATACTTAGACAATGATAGCATCTTTTCCTCCAAAATGACATCAGAGAATTGTGGTTCAGGTTCTAAAGTTAATTCACAGAAAGAAGATTCCAGCACAATTAGTCTTGCAGGCTCTGGGATCCATGGCAGCTTCCATAACTTTAGTGCCATTAGCCAGGTTACATATGTGAATTTTGCAATGGCTACTAGCGTCCCAGTAGTCTGTCCTTCACCACTCACTGTCAGATCTAATCTTAATCACCATCATCATCATCAGCCCCCCTTTTCCCATTTCTCTACATGGGGTCAGGGTATCATGTTAACTGTCGCCAACTCTCTTGATTCAGTGCCACACTCCTGCCTTCTTCAACACTCATGTCTGACTGTCGCAGATCTTCTTTCACACAATCCATCCACCTCTTTGCTGGATATCCTCACTTCCTCTTCCCTTCTTCTTGTCTGTCCCAAATCTTCCTCACCAGAATGTCTTCTGCTTTTCTACACATGTACCCAAACCACTGTAATCTGTTCTATTTGCTCTTTTCTGCAATTGGAGCTACTTTGGCTTCTGCTCTTATGTCCTCATTTCTTCATCTGTCCCACAGTGTGCATCCTACCACCTTCTCAGGCACTTCATTTCCATCACCTCTAGCTTCTTCAACTGTTCTGCCTTTACTGCCCAGGTTTCTGTACCATACAGTAGTACTGGTCACACCACTGTCTTATACACCTTACTTTTCAGCTTCTTTGGCATTCTTCTGTCATAGACTATACCTGATACTCTATGCCAGTTGGCTGCAGCCCCTCTGATTCTAGCTTTGCCCTCTTCATTCAGACTACCCTTCTCCTCAACTACCCCTCCCAGATACTTGACGCAGTTTACTTGTTCCACTATCTTCCCTTATATCTCTATTCTCAGCTTCTTCTGATTTCCCCAATTTGCTGCCATTACCACAGTCTTATCTGTGCTTAGTTTCATCCCGTGTGCCTTCAGATTTGCATTCCATTCTCCTATCCTTTGCTGAAGTTCTAGCTCAGAGTCTGTCTGTACTGCCACATTGTCTGCATACAGCAGCTTTGTTGATCTGTCCCCTCTAACCTATTTGCTAATATAGTCCATCACCAGTATGAACAGCAGTGGGCTCAGAGCTGAACCCTGATGTACACCCACTCCCACTGGGAACCCCTCTGTGAGGCCGAACACTGTTTGTACTTGAGTCATTGGGTCCTTGTACATAGCCTGCACTAATTATACCATTGTTTCTCAGACTTCAAACCACCACAGTATTGCCCAGATCAGCTTTCTTGGGACCTTGTCATATGCTTTCTCCAAGTCTAGGAATGCCTAGTTGGACTATCTCCTCATCTCTAGCTTCTTCTCAAGTATCTGTCTCAATGTAAACATCGGGTCAGTTGTGCTGCATCCTGATCTGAAACCAAACTGCTCATCTCCCATCTTACATTCTACTACTCTGCATATCTGTTTATCAATCACCCTCTCCAGAACTTTCATGCAATGTGATAGGGGTTTTAAGCCTGTTGTGGATGTCCCCTTTATTCTTGTACACTGGCACAAGTATGCTTATTCTCCAGTCATCTGGGATATGCCTTTCTCTCCACACTGCTATTAGTACCCTCAGGAGCCATTTCTCCCCTATCTCACCCAATATCTTTATCATATCTGCTGTGACCTCATCTGAGCCTGCTGCTTTCCCTGACTTCATCTTCCTTAGTGCTGTTCTTACTTCTTCTAAGGTGGGCTCCTCTTCTTCTCTCATTGTAGACTGTTTCTGGGGCAGTACAGCTTCTGTGGGGTTTTCTTCATTCAGAAGCTGCTGAAAATACTCCTTCCATCTGCCTTTGATGCCCTGTGGACTGGTGAGCAGGTTGTTGTTGGCATCCCTTATGAAGGGTATCTGACTAACTTCTTTATCTTTCTTTCTTTGCCTTGTAACCTGATATAGTTTCTTTGTGCCACTTACTGAGTCACTTTCCAGAAGTTGATACATTGCCTCAGATGCCATATTCTTTGCTATTGTAACTTCTTTCTTAGCTTCTTTGTTAGCCAACCAGTAGTCTTTCCTAGCCTGGTCAGTCTTTTCTGTCTCCCACTTCTTCTTGCGCGCCTTCTTTCTTTTGATGACTTCTTGGACTTCTACATTCCACCACCAGCTTTCCTTATGTACCTTATTTCCATACCTGGCTCAGCCACATATCTTTTCTGTAGTCCTAACACATGCTGTTTTTAGGCGCTGCCATTCTTCTTCAACTCTACCTATTTCCTCCTCTTCTTGGGGTGCTAGAGCCCTGAGTAATTCCTTGAACTGTTGTACTTTCTGTCCTGTCAACTTCCAGGTCTTCAAACTGGTCTCTATTGACCTTAGAGCCTTCTCTGACCACTGCTTACAGCTGATTGTGGTAACTAGTGGTTTATGCTGTGAGCTGACTGTTTCACTGGGGATGACTTTGCAATCATGGATTCTACCCTGGTGCCTTTTCCTTACTAGGAGGAAGTCCACCTGAGTTGCATGTTGACTACTCTTGTATGTGATCTTGTGACTGTCTCTCTTTCTGAACCATGTGTTGGCTACTATCAAGCCATTTGCAAGACAGAAGTCTAGAATGGCTTCTCCTTCTTTATTCCTGTTGCCCCACCCATGTGGGCCCAGGCAGTCCTCATAGGCTGTTCTGTCTGTCCCGATATGTGCATTCAAGTCACCAATTATCAACACCAATTCATGTTGTCCTGCTTTATCTAGTAGATCCTGCAACTGCTGTCTGAATGCACTCTTTTCCATACTATCACAACCCCGCTGTGGGGCATACGCTGAGATTATGAATACTGCCCTATCATTACACTGGAGTCTGACTGCCATGAGTCTGTCATTAATTCTGATGATATCCCTTACTGCCTTCTGAAGCCTCTCTCTCACCACAATTCCTACCCCATTTCTAGCCTGCCCTCCACCTGAGTAGTAGACTCTGGATCCCAAGCCAAGTGGCTTTGCTGCACTGCCCTTCCATCGCGTCTCTTGGATACATAGGATGTCCAGCCTCCTCCGTATCATCATGTCATCCACTTCCAAGCTGCGTTCTAAGAGTAGCAATTCTCAGTTCATGTTTGGCAGGTTGGTTGGATTTATATCCAGCTTTCGCTCAACAGAGCTATCCCAGGTAACCCAGGCTGGGCAACTAGACACCGGCCAGCCAGTAGCTTATTGACCCAGGGCTGCTGGGCTTTTTTATGGCAGGCACACACTGGCCAATAGGGTTACATATACCCCTCCCACTGTTAGCACTGGTCCCTGGCGTGGGTCACAGTAGGCCGGGTTCTCAACCCACTTATCACTGGTAATTACCCATGCCCATTTTTGGCGACATTAGTCAACATGACAATCACCTAGAGCCATATTTTACACCATCGAGTGGCTAGTCCTGCCACGGTGCTCAGTCTGTGATCCGTGTACTCCTATCTTGAGGATACTGCACACCACAGTAAATGCCCAAAGCGGTTGGTCTGTACAACTCTTTCCTTTATAGGGCACAATGTAGAGACTGTGCTGCTGCCCACAGCTTCATTCATTGGTGC
Organism: Protopterus annectens; assembly: GCF_019279795.1. Lineage (NCBI taxonomy): Eukaryota > Metazoa > Chordata > Ceratodontiformes > Protopteridae > Protopterus > Protopterus annectens. Next base: position 786,341,429 of record NC_056725.1, read on the forward strand.
GTTTGAAATGGAAACACTCAGCATTTTTTTCAGACATGGGAGAAACCCCACGGAGACACAGGGAGAACATGCAAACTCCAAACAGGCACTGGTCGGAGGTCAGGATCAAATCTTGTACCTTTTGCATGGAAGGTAAAGACCTTAACCACTAAGCCATCTGGTCTCTCCACCATTCATTGCAAAATGGACCTTCTTTGGTGGATACATTCTGAGCAAATTCTTCACAGTCATCTCTGTTTTTCTGAAGCCTACAGCCATAGTGACCATAGACACCTCCCAGATGGGGTGGGGGGGACATTATCTGGGCAAGATGATCCAAGGCACTTAGTCCCCATTAGAGGCCAACTTGCACACCAGTGTCCTGCAGAAAACAGCGTTGCTTCTTGAGTTGCAGGCAGTCCATCAGGGACTATTGCAGTACAAATGGACAATATATCAGTGGTTTATTACATCAACAAGTAGGGAGGAACCAAGTCTTACCCCCTTTGTCGAGAAGCCCTCAGGATGTGGCAGTGGGTGACCTCTTCCAACTCCTTTCTAATAGCAATGCACATTCTGGGGAGTTCCAATATGATTGCAGACAAACTGAACAGATGCATCCTTCACCCTCACAAGTGGTCTCTTCATCTGATAGAAATGATATTCCATCACTGGGGTCTCAACCTTGCTGCGACCTGTTTGCCTCTCCCCTAAACAACAAATGGAGCAACTATTTCACCCTAATTACCCCTCTGGGAAAGCCACCCAGAGACGCTATCTTCCAAGATCAGTCCCCTGTTCTACTGTATGCCTTTCCTTTGGCACCTTTAATTCCCATATTTTTACAGAAAGCACTTTGGTTGAAGAATACAGTAATCCTCATTCCTCCCTTTTGGCCTTGACAAATTTGGTTTGCCTTTCTATGGCCTTACTTGATTTGTCAACCTTAGATTCTTGACCCAGTGCCAGATCTCTCATCCCATCCAGACAGCTTTGTTCATCCAAACATTTTCGAACCTTAAGATGACTAACCGTCGTATAAAGATCCGACTCCTACTTGGGACCTGAACTTAGTACTACAGGTAGTAAGTAATACAGTCCCCCTTTGAACCTGCTGCGGAATCTGATCCGAAGTTTTTATCTTGGAAGACACTCTTTTTGGTAACCATTACGTCAGTCAGAAGAATTTCAGAAATCCAGGCTTTATCATCTGAACCTCCTTACCTAGTTTTCCATAAGGATAGGGTATCTTTACAAATGAACCCCTCCTTCCTTTCCAAGGTAGTATCTGAGGCTAACATTAACCAGACTATTAATTTCCCAGTCTTCTTCCCTAATCATTCTAACAAAGGAGAATACACCACATTTATTAGACATCCAAAGACGATTCTATCTTCACAGAACAAAAAAGATCAGAAAATCAAGTCAACGGTTTGTTTCTTTTTCTAGTGTAAAGTTGGGCAAGACAGTCAGCAAGATTACCCTCTCTAAGTGGCTGAAAGAATGCATTTCATTCAGTTATGATAAAAATAAATTAACCTTGCCTAAACCTATCAAAGTGCATTCTACAAGGTCTGTAGGCACTTCAACGGTCTTCCACTCTAGGTCTTCAATGGATGGCATACGTGCAGCAGCTACTTGGGCTTCTCCACATACTTTTATTACTCATTACAAACTGGACCTGGTCTCTAGGGGAAGATCATCCTGTGGCTCGATGGCACTCAGGAATATCCTTCCGTGAGTCCGCCCAAGTTTTATGGTAGCTGGGGACTCTGTCCCATCTATCAAGGATAAAACGAAGATTGACAACATCAGACAAAGAAGTTATGTACTCACCATAACATTCCATCTGTGTTGTCTATCTTCATTTATCTTTGACTTTCCCTCCCTCCATCCCGACCTCAGAAACGTTTTGGTTGAATGGATCACATGTGCTTGAACTGTTATGTTATTTAAACACATTTAACAAGGTTTCCATCTGGCTTACTGCCTGTATGTGTAAATATATATATATATATATATATATATATATATATATATATATATGACATTTATTTTATTTTACATTTGTTAACTGGGAGAGTCCAACTGGATACATGTCCATTTTCAGCGGAGGCCCGGGGAGAAAAGCTCCACATGTACAAAAGATGACAATCAATATTCATGGTTACATTGAAAAAAAAAGTAAAAATTTTAAAAGGTGATTATATATATACATGGTTACATTGAAGTTTGAGATCTTTACAGGTTTATAGTATGAAGTATATACAGAAATTATTGGACAGGTTGTGAGAGTATAGAATGACATGATACTTAGATAGATGTCATGAATGACAACCAGGAGAAAAAAGGTGGTTAGTTAAGAAGGGGAATTATTGGAAATAAGATGTAGAAGGTTAAAAAACATGTGCTTGGAATGTCTAGGAAAACAGGTTGCTATAGAAGAGTTAAAAAACAAGGTATGAGAATGGTTAAGATAGGGAGTTAGAAACAAAGCACAGGAAAGGATAGGCAGCAAGTTAGGTTAGATTTAGTTAGTATTGTTCTAAAGGTTGTTGAGTAGTATAAATAGTCTGGGTGGGTTTGGTTTAGAAAGTTTATTCATATAGGATAAGGAAGTTGTTTATATTGCATAGTTTACCTACTAGGGTTGTATGTATATATATATATAGATATATATATATATATATATATATATAGATATATATATACGTTTCAGATGTTTACACATTTCTGCAAACTCGATCTGAGGTAATTGAGAGAGAGGGATTCTGAGTAGAGGTGAATCTTGAGAGTTTTTGGCTGGTGCAAGCTGTAGTAATGGCCAAGTCAGTTCCGAAATCGGAACTGAACCCATCTGTCAAGGATAAATGAAGATAGACAACACAGATGGAATGTTGTGGTGAGTACATAACTTCTTTTTTCATGAAACCATCAAAAATATAATAAAAAACATAAACCTCTTGATGATGAAAAGTATCACCTAAATATTTTTTCAGCTAAATGCGCATCAATGAATCGAGTTAAATGTGGAGTACACAAGCTACACACAACTTATGCCAGTTCATTGTCTAGATGGTGTCCATTAGTCACCTCCTGATTAAAGAACTAGTTCACTTTCAATATGTGACAGAGCTGGACTGTTTACTAACTTGTAAGGCATTATGGTGTAGCCGGTATCATGTCTTCATCCATTAGCAAATTTGCCTGCTTCTCTGTAGTTACATAGAAAATGCCATTTCATCAGTGGCATGGTAGCACTTTCTAGTGTTCTCTTCCAATTCTTAGTTCTTCCTTTACAAAAGTACAGCGTAGAAACATTATGTTTGAGTATCAGATGTACAGAACAACTGGACAGTGGATGCTTGCATTGTTTTTCATTTTTTGGCAATGTTTGAAACTTCAGCAAAGTGCCTTACCTACAGTGAAAATTGTTTTAGAGTCCAGCATTATGTTTAGAACATACTGGTACTGAATTAGCATACACCATATACAGCAAGTCATTCTTTAACACAAGATATAGGTAGGGGGTGGAGCTCAGTCTGCTCATCTGTAACTCCTGCTATCCAGGCTCAACATTTTCTCTGTCTCTACTAATTTCTCTCTTACTGTTTTTCTTAACATTTCCATTGCTTTTTTACAAATCTACCCAGTCATGAGAACTTTCATCAGTACACTGACATGAAGTAGAAGTATGCATCTCAACCTCTTAGTGCAAGAAATGTGGATAAAGGAAAAATAATGGAGGGGAAGCACAAATAGGGACAGATTTTAAATATTGCTCTCATAAACTTTGAAAGTTGCTAGAATAATGGGTTTTGGGTTAACATGCATTTTCCAGAGGATATATAGTCTGAAGCTCTGTTTGTCATTATTTAGTGACTTCAGTCTTCAATAATTTGCCAGAAAACCACAGATTTTTCTTGAAGAACAAGCCAAAAGTATGTGGCAAAATATGGACATTCCATGAACATCTGGACAGCTGAAAGGCATGAGTAAAAGATTTAGCCTGCTCACCTATGAATACAGGTATAGGGGTTTCTTCTCTATTGCTTTTCTCTAAAAAAGGCAACACCTTCCTGAGACTTTCTCCTTTTTGGCTTTGGCAATTCCTTTACATTTACCTCAATAACTTCTCTTTCTCTATTTACCTGGTGTTGAGAGTTCATAGGTTCATAGGTTGGTACTAGGCTATCGGCTGTAAGACCTATGCAAGCCTAGCCATAACAATTCCCTGGATATTTCTTCCCACAATATTTACTTCTTTGGGCCCCTGTCTAGAAGGGTGACTGACATGATCCCCGGGGTGAATTTCCTATCTCCCATCCAATCATCGAGGTTCCTTTTGAAGAGGGCCAATGAGGCGCTCTGCTTGACATGTATGGGCAGTCTATTCCAGAGTATGGGGAGTCTCTGGGTCAGGAACCTATCCCTCCAGCATGTTTTGTTCATTGTGATGATAAGGTTTAAATCCCTGGAGCATGTGGATCTGAGGGATTGGGATTTCTTTAAGTGGAGCATGTCCAACAGCTCAGGGTTTGACATGGCCTTGTATGTTAAAGCAGAGATCGCCTCTGAGTAGACAATATGCCACAGAGTATAGCTGGAGTTTTTTTTTAGACGGTCAGCCTATGGCATCTGCTTTAGGCCTGTGATTCTTTTAGTGAGGTATTTCTGAGGCCTTTCCAGTTGTTGCAGATGTCTTGTGAGGTACATATCAAACGGGGCATTATACTCTATAATGGGTCTAATGAGGGATGAGTACAGTGGGACAATGACCTCCTTTTTTCTGGATGAAAATCCTATAGTGATGAGGTGTGCCACATAGAAGGATTTCCTGACTGTTGTGGCGATGTGGTTATCAAAAGTGAGACCACTGTCCACCTGTGTCCCTAAGTCTCTCATCACACTTTTGATGTTTAGTGTCCTGCCACCTATGTGGTAATTCATGGGTACATATTTTTTCCAAAGGGGATAACTATACATTTCTTGGCATTAAGCTTGAGCCCGTGGCTCTATCACCAGGCATCTGTTTCTGTAAGGCTCTTTTGTAGAATATCCACATCATTTGGGGATTCAATAATGGCTCCCAGTTTGCATTCATCTGCAAACTTTGTTAGCCAGAGTCCCTTAGTGTTGGCCTGTACTTCAGAGAAGTAGATGCCAAACAAGAGTGGTCTCAGGACTGAACCCTGAGGTACTCCACTTGTCACTTGTCTGGAGCTGGATTTGGAGTTGGCTACTTTTACAGTCTGGGTTCTGTCAGTAAGCCAGTTGGCAACCAATCGAGTGACATAGGGATTTATGCCCAGCTTAGTAAGTTTATCTATGATTCCAGAGTGGGGGATGGTGTGGAAGGCCTTGGCGAGGTCCAGATAGGCTGTGTGGACCACCTTACCCTCGTCCACAGCTTTAGAGACTGATTCGAAGAAGTCAATCATATTCAGGAGACAAGATCGGCCCTTCACAAACCCAAACTGGGTGGGGTCCAGTGTCTGAAGGTTGCCAATGTCTTTGTTTATAAGTTCCATGATAATGCGTTCCATGCCTTTGCAGATCAGGCTTGCCAGACTGATAGGACGGTAGTTCCCGGGATCCAAGGTGGATCCTCCATTGTGGAGCGGGATAACTGTAGCTGTGTGCCACTCTGTGGGCACAAAGCCTGAGGTGAGGCTATGATTAAACATGACACTTAGGTGAGGTGCCAGTTCATTTTGTAGTTAATGTAGTACACAGCCTGGGATGTCATCTGATCCCATGGATGCTGTATTCTTAGCTTTAGAGAGTGTGGTTTCTACCTGTGTGGCCATGATTATCAGAATTTGGCAATCCTTTGGTATTGAGATGAGCCCTTTAGGGGGTGAGAGGGGGGTGAAGTTGGCACTAAATCGATCTGCCAGGATATTGGCAATATCCTTGGGATCAGTATATTTAATGCCATTCTGTTGTAGCTCAGAGCAGATCTGAGCATTGCCATTTAGATTCTTGACATAACTATAGAATGCCTTGTGGTTGTCTTTGGAATCTTTGGCAATTTTATTTTCATAACTAGCTTTTGAGGATTTTATGAGGGATCTCAGCTTCTTACTGAGGCTGGTGAGGGAGTTTTTTGCATCCTGGGATTTTCCTCTTTTCTGCAACAGTTTCTTCCTTCTGTTGTATAGTTTGTTTATAGCAGGGGACCATCAGATTGGCTTCCTTTTTTTGGAGAAGAGCATCTTGGTTCTATTTGGGATGGCACGATTCATGCACGAGTGGATGGGCTCATACAGTGCCTTAGTGTAAGATTCTGCAGTCGAACTTCCAGATCCTGTCTGCGTGGGTGTTATGAAGTTTGTCACTTCTGACTTCAGTAGCATGAAGTTGGCTTTGGAGAAGTTTTTTAAGGAGGTTTCCTTACTGGGGGGTGGGATGTGGATGTCAAAGGTGATTTGCTTATGGTCAGACCTGACCAATGAGGGGGTGACCATTGGTGTGGAGCATCTATCTCCCATGTTGGTAATGACCAGGTCTAGGATATTGGAGCCCCTGGTGGGACAATTGATTAGTTGATCCAGGGCATTGTAATTTATGAATTCCAAGAACCGTTGGGAAAAGGAGTTGGTACCCGAGTAGTTTTCCCAATTAATAGCAGGGTAGTTGAAATCACCCAGTATTAGGGTGTTTGGTTGTATCTTAATATTTTACAGTATGTTTAGAAAGGTGTAGTGAGAATCTTGGGGCATGGTGGGGGATCTGTAGCAAGTTACAGTTTGGATTGCAGTCTTACCTAGTGTTAGTTACACTGGGAGAATTTCAGATGCATTGTGTTGGGCAACTAGCCTGGAGGTGTGAATATCCTTGGTGAATATGGACACTCCTCTACCTTTAGTGTTTCGGTCTTGGTTTTGTGGCTGATAAGTGTGGTAAGAATTGTAGCCTGGTATTGCAGGGGTGCTCTCTGGAGCCTTGAACCAGGTCTCAGTTACTGCACAGATATCAATGTTCTCCATTTTTAGGAGTGCCTCGAGAGAGTGCATTTTGAGGTTTAGACTTCTAGCATTGAGTAGCATTACCTTCAGATTTTGCATGCTTGTATCTGTTACAGTGGTGGTTTTATCCTTTGAACCTTGCCTAAAAAAGCACTATAGGGGTGGCAAGAGCTTTAGCCAGTAACCTGAATCCCAGGGGTGACAGGTGCAGACCATCTCTGGCAAAGCATCGTGGTTTGTCGATCATGTCTTCCCAGGCAGACAAATACTGGATCCCCTTTGAATGACACCAGAAGCTTAGCCAATTGTTGAAGTCAATCATTTTGTCCTTATACTGTGGTATCATTCTGGGTGAAGGCAGGATGCTACTCAGGGCTAGGGTCATACCTGCCTGGGTCACATGATCCAAGAGCTCTTCCATGTCTCTTTTCATGTAGTCCAGGGAGGTACATCTCAAGTCATTCACTCCAGCATGGACAATGACAGAGTCATATTTGTATTTGTTGTGGAGTGGCTTGAGTGCATGCGTTATGTGGCAGATCCTGGCATCTGACAGGCAGCTGACTGCAATTTTCTCCTTGTTCAGCCTGGTGAGTGGGACATCAGTGTGCCTGACTATAGAGTCACCTATGACTAAAGTGTTGGGTACATTGTCTTGCTTTAGGGTCTGTTGTTGGGTGGCACACTGGTGTTGTGAGCTATGTGTCACTTTGGTTGTGACTGGTGTTTGTTTGCGTTTCGGCTTCAGAGGTCCTTGTTGCTTTGGCAGGTTAATGTTAAGGGCCTCTGCATATGTGGGTTTAGTGTTGCTATGTGTGGGTGTTGATGGTGTGGGTTTTGAAGGGCTATGAGTTAATACCCAACCAAGTAACACAAACTGAGAAATCACAAAGCAGGCTGATGTTACAAAAAACAAGGATAAAATTTATTCTTAAGCGCTTTCATCACAGATTACAGTTGACTTCTTCAGAAAAAAACAGAATGCCTCCCCCCCACTCCTTAAATATTAATTACAAACATATTCCAAACCAATTTGTAAAAAACACCATAGGCATTTAAAGGTACAGACTCCCTATTTGCTCCATAATTATACATGCAAGATAAAAACAAACTAACTATAAAACATGATTCAACATGTACTTTAAACTTAGTATTTTAACAAAAAAATCATAAAGTGAACAATTGAATAAAAAAAAAACAATTAGAGGAAAAAAATCAACAATTAGATAAAAAAATTAGATAAAAAAATCAGCTTTTAACCTCAAAAAGCTGGTTATTGAAACCATTTCATTCAACCCTGGAAAAATATTGGTGTTGACCCTTAATTGCCATAACAGTTCTTTGTATTCAAGCCAGTAATCCATAGGACCTCCTCTCTCATCCATAGTCAGCTGTTCAAGAACTGTGAATTTAAAATTGTGACCTGGGTGGGTATTGACGTGCTTGGCCAGTGAATTATTTAGGTTCATTTTCCTAATGTCATATAAATGCTGGTAAATACGTGTACAAAAGGCATTTTTGGTCTTGCCTATATAAAGACAGGCACACTTCTGACAAATACCAGCATATATGACATTCTTACAGCTACAGTTGTACTTATACTGAAATTTCACCCATCCATATCCGTTAAGAAAAACACTGTCACCTTCCAAAATATACTTGCAGTGAGTACACTGCTTGCATTTGGACATTCTCCCTAATGCTCCAGCTGTATTGACACCTTTCCTCCTCTCTAAGATATTTTTAACACTGGTGTCCTTTCTGTACACTACCACAGGGGCTTCCCCTACTCTCTCTCTTATGGCATTGTCTCCTGCCAAAATAAACCAGTTCTTGTAGACAATGTCCCGAATCAGTGGGAACTGAGGAGTGTAAGTTAATATAAAACCATGGTGAAAATGACCAGAGGATGAATCCCTGCTCTCCAAAGGAGCACACAATCTGGAGATGTCAATCCCTAGTAAGGGATAAAAATGTCCCTCAAGTCTCTTCCTATTCAGGGTAACCTCTTTGTACCAACATATTCAATAAAACTTCACTTTCTGCATAAAAATCATTGATCCTGCTAGTCATGCTGGCCAACCTCACTCCCTGCCCCTTAACCAGGGAGTGTTTCTGATGTACAGGATGCCCGATCTCATAATGAAGAAGGGAGTTCGAATAGGTTGGTTTTCGATATATGGTAGAATAAAATTGTGCAGAGGTATAATCCTTGCTAATCCTGATGTCCGGGTAACTCATGGAATCAACATGAGTTTCCATAGTGAATTCCAGAAATGTAGTGCTAGAATTGAGGAACAAAAAAAATTCATCCAACTGGTCATGGTTACCTTTCCATAAAATCAGGATGTCATCAAGGGGACGTTCATAAAACTTACACCATGACATCCCTGTAGATGGAAAAACTATGGAAAGTTCCCACTGAGTCAGGACTATGTTCACAAAAACTGGGGCACAGGCTGCACCCATAGCCACACCTGTACTCTGTTTGAACAATTGACCCTCACAGATTACAAAACTATTCTCCAAAACAAGTTCCATCAAAGTTCTCAGAGTCAAAATTTTGGTATGTGAAAAATTGGTATACTGACATAGAAAATCATAAAACATATCCACTCCTTCTGTGTGAGGTATTACATTAAATAAATCCTTCACGTCTATAGTGGAAAAAATAATGTCATTGCCAAAGTATTCCTGTTTTATTTTTTTGGGACAATCCCAGGAGTCCCTGATGATATGTGAAAAAGAACTTAAACAGTTCTTTAACGGTATGTCTAAGAACATAGCTATTGGGAGAGTCTTATATCCTTTTGCATCCCCAATTGGTCTTAAGAGTGGGTGCAAGATATTCTTGTGGATCTTAGGGATCCCGAAAATAGTGGGAATCCTCGGGTGCTTTTGCGTACAGTAGTTGAATTCTACTTCTGAAATTTGGTTGTTCAAAAGTAAATCCATGAGGACCATATCAGCACGACTGTATGCAATATTGAGTTCATTCCGGGAAACCTGCTGGTACCCTTCTCCCAATAAGTGACTTAACATACTGTCAGAGTATCTCTCTTGGTCCATAACCACTAATCCTCCTCCCTTGTCCGGTTTCATGACCCAGATGGTTTTGTTGTTTGATATACTATTAAGTAAGGAGGTTTCCTTCTGAGTAAGGTTATGTGGTATGGTGCAAGATGTTTTCCTAGCGAGGTCTCTGATGTCATTTGAGCATATACTTTGAAACAGCTGAATTGAAGGACATAAAGGGGGATTTGCTACACTGGCTTTTCTACATGTCTCAGCAGTACTGTGTACCTGATTGCCATCACCCAGAGTCACATTAAAATTCAATTTCCTGGTAAACAGCATTAAGTCAAGCAATGTTTTTTCTAAATTAAATTTCCTCAAAGGCACAAAATTAAGGCCCTTCTGTAAGAGGTTGGCCCATTCTTTAGTAACCAGGGTACTGCTCAAATTGTAAATTTTGAAGTCATGATGGTCATTTTCAATGATTTCCACTTTGCCATTCGTACTATCAGGTGACAAACTGGTATTCAGTGCCAGTTCTCCCATCTCCCCATCCCTCTCCCACCCCCTTGTTGGTACTGTGGGGGATGAGAATGTTGTTCGCCCTGGTATATCATGTTCGAAGGCCTCCTGAACTGGTGATTTTGCTGCCAAATTCTCTCTGACCTTCTCAGGGGTGGGCCTAAAGGGATGGGACCGGGGTTATTGTCACCTTGATACTCAGATTCAACCATACCCTTGTCAATAAAAACATCATTATTGTTGTTAGAGTTAGTGGTACCATTGTTGACATGACCATTTACACTTAAGGGATAATCTACACCACTTTCATAATCTTTAGCATCCCTTAACAATTTCTTCGTCTTCTTTTCTTTAATTTTGTCCATAACCTTGTCAGTATTTACAAAAAATAGTATTGTATTCACTGAGCGTGTTAGAAAAATTAACATCATTCTTAATACTATCATCTAATTTGTTCACAACATCTTGTAAAACAAGAATTTTTTTCTCATTGTCATTAACCAGCAATTGTTACAGTTCACATCCCTGGCAATTGAATAAAACAACCACATCTTTATGTAAATCACTGTTGAAAGTTAAGCCATTAGGAAAACTCCAATATCTAAGTCCTTTAGGCACTTGTTCGCGCCTAAGACATTCTCTCAAGTATTGGTTTTCAATTTGAATCTTTTTCAACTTGAGACATTCTTTTTCAAGATTTTTAAACATAAAGTCAACAGTACCTTGGGTAGTCTGATGGTTGCCGTTATGAACAAAGCCCATACTGTCCCTGTTAATCCATTTTGATAAATTTAACATTTGGATGGCATCACTGAACAAACAAGGGTTCTGCTCCTTCTGGGTCCTCCGTTGCTGTAACCCCGAAGAAACGGAAGTACCTGGTTGTGTAACAGCAAATGCTCCCATAGTACTGGCATTTTCTCGTTTGTTAGGGCTTCCTTGCCCTAATGGAATAGTAAAAAGGGAGTCTTGGGAACCAATAATCGGGGCTGGTTTTGATGGAACAACTTTGTTGACCAAATGGTCATTTTTCTGACCCAGGCCTGATATGTGAGTGTTAAAAGAACTGATAAGTTCAGTCAATTTACTGATGGCTGTAGTGAGTTCATCATGCTTGTCCCTGGTACCACCTCCACTCTGCGTGGAAGAATCCATACTAAATACCCAACCAAGTAACACAAACTGAGAAATCACAAAGCAGGCTGATGTTACAAGAAACAAGGATAAAATTTATTCTTAAGCGCTTTCGTGACAGATTACAGTTGAAATTGAATTTTAATGTGACTCTGGCTGACAGCAATCAGGTACACAATACTGCTGAAACATGTAAAAAAGCCCATGTAGCAAATCCCCCTTTATGTCCTTCAATTCAGCTGTTTCAAAGTATATGCTCGAATGACATCAGTCATCTCGCTAGGAAAAAATCTTGCACCATACCACATAACCTTACTCGGAAGGAAACCTCCTTACTTAATAGTATATCAAACAACAAAACCATCTGGGTCATGAAACCGGACAAGGGAGGAGGATTAGTGGTTATGGACCAAGAGAGATACTCTGACAGTATGTTAAGTCACTTATTGGGGGTAGGGTACCAGCAGGTTTCCCGGAATAAACTCAATATTACATGCAGTCATGTTGATATGGTCCTCATGGATTTACTTTTGAACAACCAAATTTCAGAAGTAGAATTCAACTACTGTAGGCAAAAGCACCCGAGGATTCCCACTATTTTCGGGATCCCAAAGATCCACAAGAATATCTTGCACCCACCCTTAAGACCACTTGTGGATGCAAAAGGATCTAAGACTCTCCCAATAGCTAAGTTCTTAGACATACAGTTAAAGAACTGTTCAAGTTCTTTTTCACATATCATCAGGGACTCCTGGGATTGTCTCAAAGAAATAAAACAGGAATACTTTGGCAATGACATTATTTTTTCCACTATAGACGTGAAGGATTTATTTAATGTAATACCTCACACAGAAGGAGTGGATATGTTTTATGATTTTCTATGTCAGTATACCAATTTTTCACATACCAAAATTTTGGCTCTGAGAACTTCGATGGAACTTGTTTTGGAGAATAGTTTTGTAATTTATGAGGGTCAATTGTTCAGAATACAGGTGTGGCTATGGGTGCAGCCTGTGCCCCAGTTTTTGTGAACATAGTCCTGACTCAGTGGGAACTTTCCATAGTTTTTCCATCTACAGGGATATCATGGTGTAAGTTTTATGGATGTTACCTTGATGACATCCTGATTTTATGGAAAGGTAACCACGACCAGTTGGATGAATTTTTTTTGTTCCTCAATTCTAGCACTACATTTCTGGAATTCACTATGGAAACTCATGTTGAGTCCATCAGTTACCTGGACATCAGGATTATCAAGGATTATACCTCTGCACAATTTTATTCTACCATATATCGAAAACCAACCTACTCGAACTCCCTTCTTCATTATGAGAGCGGGCATCCTGTACAACAGAAACGCTCCCTGGTTAAGGGGCAGGGAGTGAGGTTGGCCCGCATGACTAGCAGGATCAATGATTTTTTATGCAGAAAGGGACATTTTATTGAATATGTTAGTACAAAGAGGTTATCCTGAGCAATTTGTGTTACCTCTTCTTGATGAAGTGACTAGGAAGAGATTTGAGGGACATTTTTATCCCCTACTAGGGATTGACATCTCCAGATTGTGTGCTCCTTTGGAGAGCAGGGATTCATCCTCTGGTCATTTTCACCATGGTTTTATATTAACTTACATGCCTCAGTTCCCATTGATTCGGGACATTGTCTGGAAGAACTGGTTTATTTTGGCAGGAGACAATGCCGTACGAGAGAGAGTAGGGGAATGTCCAAATGCAAGCAGTCTACTCACTGCAAGCATATTTTGGAAGGTGACAGTGTTTTTCTTAACGGATATGGATGGATGAAATTTCAGTATAAGTACAACTGTAGCAGTAAGAATGTCATATATGCTGGTATTTGTCAGAAGTGTGCCTGTTTTTATATAGGCAAGACCAAAAATGCCTTTTGTACACATATTTACCAGCATTTATATGACATTAAGAAAATGAACCTAAAGAATTCAATGGCCAAGCATGTTAATACCCACCCAGGTCACAATTTTAAATTCACAGTTCTTGAACAGCTGACTATGGATGAGTGAGGAGGTCCTATGGATTACTGGCTTGAATACAAAGAACTGTTATGGCAATTAAGGGTCAACGCCAATATTTTTCCAGGGTTGAATGAAATGGTTTTTCAATAACCAGCTTTTTGAGGTTAAAAGCTGATTTTTTATCTAATTGTTGATTTTTTATTCAATTGTTCACTTTATGATTTTTGTCAAACTACTAAGTTTAAAGTACATGTTGAATCATGTTTTATAGTTAGTTTGTTTTTATCTTGCATGTATAATTGTTGAGCAAATAGGGAGTCTGTACCTTTAAATGCCTATGGTGTTTTTTACAAATTGGTTTGGAATAAGGGCTATGAGTTGCTTGAGGTGTAATGCACCTCTTGACTGTCTAGCACAATCTTGGCCGGAGAGAGCTTTGCTTCCAGTTTGGCTATGTAAGTGCATCTCTCGCAGGTTGTAGTGTTGGGTGGTAGGAGGAGAGGATTGTCTGTGTACATGAGGCACTTGCCGCATTGCCCCAATATGCCCAGATTCACCAGGTGGACAGGATAAATCACTGGAAGCTGACCCTTGGACATTCCTGTTTAGGTGCTTTTTTGTAAAGTTTAAGAGCTGTTTTCCCTTACCTTTGCAAGGTATTTTGCAATTATAGGCTGTTTAGTGCCTATGATTAATTTCTCCTTATTGACAAGGAGAGCTGAGTGTTGGTATCAGTTTCAGGCTTCCTAGTTCTTTCCAGCAGGTTCTAGAGCAAGTGCTAGTCACAGGGGTTCAGATTTTAGTGCTACTACTGAGAAACCGGCTAGTTTTAAGGGAAAATTTGAACAGCAGACTTTCTGGCACCTGGAAAAGTTTAACTGTAGCCTCACAGTGCTGCACGATGTGAAACATGTGCAAACACACACGTTTTTAAGCCAGAAGGTTGAAAGGGATAGAAATCAGCCAAAAAAAGCTAAGAAAATTACAATTTCAGAGCTGGAAACCACTCCTCTAGCGTTAGATAGGCAGTACAATGCTCACCAGTCCCACTGGTAGGCAGTAGAACTTCCCTCTACCACAGCAAGGTCTGGATAGCTCTGAGCACAGAAAATAAAGTCCTGAGACAAGCAAAGCTGAGTTTGTAGTCCTAAACAGTAAATGCAATTAAAACTCTATAAAATTAGCAATTTAAAACTTTTTAAATGAAGCAAGGCAAGTGCACAACTGAAAAATGATTTGAGGCAGTAACACAGCAGAATAAGTAGCTAGTCTACATATACAGAGAAGTCTATATATACAGAAAAGCAGCTAAAACACACAAACACTTCAGATGCAGTGCAACCCAGAGCACTTGAGTTGTAGCAATATTAAGGCAATTACAGTTATAATAAATGCTCTAAAATATACACTATATTTCCAAAATGTTTGAGAAGCACAGTCAGAACACAAGGAGATTCAGGCAAAACATTTTTTGAAAGGGAAAAGAAATAGAAGGCCTTATCAAATGTTCTCTCTGTATTAGGTAGAATGAGCTAATGATACTAGACTGGGAAAAGTGTCCCAGATCAGATTTACAGTAGGGGCGGGCAACTGCAAAGCCGCCAAGTATAACAGCAAGACACCTACAGGGAGGGAGGGAGGGTGGGGACAATACTAAAGCTATTAGCCTACAGACACAGTAAGCACTACAGAAAGCCACACAATGAAAGTTTTTAAACAGATAAAGATTTGTAAATATACAGAATGCTTTTAACTGCAAACAAATCAGTTACCCGTGCAGATTACTTAATATCAATAAAATACACTCAAAAACTAAGCAGCAGGCAATAAAAGTGCTATATATAAATTGCTAGAAACAATAATCAGTATAAATAATCAAAAAACAGGATACTTATATATCTCACCTGAGTTGTAGTCAACACCTCTCATCCACTCTGCTCAGTGTGTATAGTTCATACTGTGTATAGAGTGTATACAGTGTGTATAGAGTTCAGATTCTGACTAGTCCTGTGTCTTGACACTACAGAGAGAGAGGCCTAGGGCTCTATTTAGGTATTCACTCTTTTGTTAATGAGTTTATTACTATGATTATCTTTTTTTGGAATCCTCTGACAAGGTTCCATATTTTGCAATAATGGTTCTTCCCTTTCTGTTTTTGTACTGACTAATTTCATTAAATTAATAACTGGGGCTTTCTAATAAGACCTTATAGCTGTTTTTCAAAATACATTTTTTTTGTTTGTTTTTATTTTTTCCAGCAAAAGCCAAATTCTAGTTTATTTTGAAGTTTCTACACCTATCCCTTTCTCTAAATCTGGGCTGTATATTTTGAACAACGTGTCAGGCTGATACTGTCCACACCCATTTTTTACTATGGTTATCTTCCGTTTTCTGTATTTCTGACAGTGTGCCAAACTGCTCCCTTCTCTTTTTAATAAGGGACATATTTTGGCCAGACAGTAGCCCCCCTCCAATAATTTTCCAAGTGCTTTAAAATTAAGAATGTATCGACCTATTATAGTAGCATCATGGTGTTAAATTAAGAGTCCAACGTACAAGGTGTACTACCTTACCCAACAGGGTTTTAATTCTTACACGTGTTATAGGATAATTCTTTTTTCCCCATGATCATAGATTTCTACCTTCCTGTTTTCATATGTTTATGTCTGCTAACATATGGATACTTAATAAATGTGATCGGGCTTTCAGAATCTAGTAGTCCCTCCAATTTCTTTCTAGCCATCAATACCATAAATTTAACTAAATTAGTAGAGAAACAGACATGCGTAAATGGCTGTGCCTTTGTTGAAGGTTGAACGTCGAGTTGGCACTTCGGCGTTCATGAAAATCTACTGCCAATCATTAGCGGACCAGAGTTCTGCTATAGCGACCCCTAACCGGGAAAAGCCGAAAGACAACAACAGTAGAGACACAGAGGCAATTTGAAGATTCTATTACTTTAGCACTCACTTTATCACACTCTATTAGTACATTTTATTTAGTGGGCTATTGTTTATAAATCAGATTTATTTTATTATTATTATTGTTGCATTTGTTGGCCAGGGTAGTTCAGCTAGGTTGTGGTAGTCTATTTTAGTGGTGGCCTAGGGAGAAAAGCTCCATTTACAAAATAGGCAGTTTTATGCAATAGGGGAAATGAAAAGCTTAAAGTTACAGTATGAATAGGCAATACCTGAAAGGCAGCTCTAGTACAGAAAATCTACAATCAATAAAATATACAGTCATTGCATATTAATACATAAATTACTAATGTCAATTTAGAACATTTATATTTACAGTTAGAAGTATAAGAGAGGAAATGTGGAAGATCTGAGTAGCAAGCAGAGAGGAGATGGGGAACATGTGAGTAGTATGTATAGTTGTTAGCTGATATAGAGATAAATAAAGTTGTAATCAAGATGAGATTGTAGAAATTAGTGAGTATAAGTTGACAATTTCCTGGAAGGAAAATCTGGAGTGAGTAGATGAAGTGCCAGTAAGGGCAAAAGTGTAGAAGGCAACAGAAGATATATATTGAGACTTTGCTTATACATGGGTAATATGGGTACAATGTCAGTCTTTGTCAGTAATCATCTCCCAGTCTTTACAACCAGACATCTCAGACATCCAGCTAAAGAGCATATTTATAAAACAAGACTCAGCCTTTCCAAGTTTAACCCAGAAATGTTCATTACCACACTATCCTCTATTAACTGGAACTCCCTGAACATCCTCCCCTTAAGCAATGCTGTAAATTAATTTAGTACAACTTTTCTAAATATCCTAAATAGCTCTACACCTCCTAGAAGGAAGAGTCTAAAACAAATAATGCAATTTGGCTATCCAAAAAGAGTAGAATGCTAATGCAGGATAGAGACAAAACATGGAAAGAATTGCAAATATATAAAACACCTTAATATCTTAAACTTCAAAATGCTTCCCAGCTGTACTAAAAAACAAACAAATGAAGACAAAAAATGTACAATAATAGCTTTCAGTATAATACTAATCCGAACACTAAAAGAGTTTGGGCATCCGTTAAAGAAATCTTATAGCCTGGTCAAAAATTCAATCCAAACCCCTCTTCCAATAACTCACCACGCAAAACTGCAATACGGTTCAACTCTTATTGTATAGATAGTATAGCATCTCTAACCAAGGATTCCTTGACATCTAATCCCAACCCTGCCCAACAGCCACATTTCACCAAATCCACTTTCACCTTCAAACCTGTGCCCACATCATATATAAAACTATTCTTAAATTTAAACCTTGCTCTTCTTCAGCTGATGACCTTCCAAGCAAGTACCTAAAGATAGCAGCCAATAACATTGCCTATCCTGTTTCAATCCTTATAAATATGTCAATCCAGGAATCCTATGTTCCCTGTCTGTGGAAAAAGTCACATATTATCCCTCTGCACAAATGAGGAAATTCAACAGACATTAATCACTTTTAGACCTATAGCAAACTTATCTCACCTCACCAAAATACTTGAACACTGTATTCAAAAACAATTGCTAGACTGTCTCCTGCAGGAAGAACTCCTATACCCAACACAACATGGCTTCCATCCTTCCCATAATACTAATCCTTCCCGTCTAACCTATATAGATACTGTCAATAAAGCTAATGTCAAAATAGTCTCCTCCTTATTTCTAGACCTGTCTAAAACCTTCAACACAGTTTGTGACATCAAATTTCTACTTCAAATGTCCTCAATAGGCCTCTGTCAGCACACCCTGCTGTGGTCCAAAAGCTACCTGTCCACTAGGTATCAGTCAGTAAAATGGTACTCCATCCTCTGGTGTACCACAAGGCTCTATTCTTGGTCCTCTCCTCTTTAACATTTTCACCAACTTCCTGTCTACAGCCAAACAACAAGGCTACCCTAATACAATATACAGATGATTCCACTCTCATTTGCAAATCTGATAGCATGGTACACCTTCAAAAAATTACAATGGAAGCTTTAACAGCCACCAAAACATGACTTCATAACTTACAACTCACGCTCTACCCAAAAAAAGACCAAAGTACTACTTTTTTCCCAGAATCTCTCTCTCTCATGAAACAAACAAAATTTAAATTCCTCTCTCTTGAAAATGCAACCATTGAAGTCATTTTTCATAGCAAATTATTAGGAGTAATAGTTGATGATAATCTTACATTTGAACAGCATATACAAAATTGCATAAGAAAAACTTGTCAAAAACTAGGGGTGCTTTACAGAGCCAAAAACTTTATCACTGACACAACTAAAACTATACTTGCCACTTTTTTCTCCTCCCCACACTTCTTTATGGTGATTCCATACTTTTTAAACTCCAGGCTTTAGAGAAATTAAAACTTGAACAATGCTGTAACAAAGTTACTAAATTTGCAGCAAATGCACTTTCAGAACCCTCCACTGTAAAGCACTTCTTCTTCTTCTTTCGGCTTTTCCCTTGTCCGCTCATGATTGGTAGTGAAGTTTTACGGTGTCGAGTTGCCAGCCCGGCGCCCAACCTTCCACAGAAGGCACACACATGCACACATTCACACCTCGGGCCAATTTAGAGTGTCTAATCCACCTACAGCATGTCTTTGGGATGTGGGAGGAAACCCACATGACCACAGAGAGGACATGCAGACTCCGCACAGAAGGCACCCCAGCCGAGGATCGAACCAGAGAACCTCTTGCTGTGAGGTGGCAATGCTAACCACTGCACCACCGTGGCTGCTGTAAAGCACTAAAAAGCCTAAATTGGTTAGAACTGCCTCATCAACTAACATACACACAGCTTGTTACCACCTATAAAATTGTCTAGCATCCATCTGCCTGTCCAGTACTAAAAATCATTCTACACAATTATGTTCCCAGTCAGTCACTGTGATCCAGTGACCAAAAATCTCTGTCTGTCTACAAACCTATCACATCTGCTAGGCATTGTCTGTCTGTACTTGTACAAGGTTGCTAAGGCCTGGAATTCCTTACCTGTATCCAGCAGGTCAGTATCTTCCCTCCCATTTTTCAAACCACTCTGAAAGACTTTCTAGCTAAAATCTGTCTCTCTTCTTGTTCAAAGCGAGGATAAACTATATCTCAAAATGTTAACAAGTACCTTTTCATTCCTTATTCTCCCTTCTTCACTTGTTTCCTTACTTCTATCAAATTCTGTTCCCTGACTTTCTCTCTAAATATACTACAAGTCTGTTTTTCCTTCAGTTCATATTGTAATTCCTGTTTGTATTAGGCTAACTTACCTTTAATTTCTCTACAAACTGTTTACATTTCTTGTTGTTGTCTTTCGGCTTTTCCCGGTTAGGGGTCGCCACAGCAGAACTCCGGTCTGCTAATGATTGGCAGTAGATTTTCAAAGTGCCGAGTTGCCAGCTTGACGCCCAACCTTCAATGAAGGCACGCCCATTCACGCATGTCTTTCGGAACGCCACTCAACCCACGGGAAGGACATGCAGACTCCACACAGAAGGCACTCCCCGCACACTAGCTGAGAATCGAATGAGAGAACCTCTTGCTGTGAGGCAACAATGCTACTGCTGCACCACCGCAGAATATAGTAAATAATTGTCATATAACTTGTATCAATTCTTAACCAATGTTTTTACATTATGTCTAGTTTGTTATAATTATTTAAATTGCAGATGTTTTTGGTTTGAAAAATATTGTTCTTAAAATATTTTGTAATAATTTTGAGCTTTTCTCCATGCGGCTCCACTGAAAATGGGCTTCTACCCAGTCAGACATTCCTGGTAATCAACTGTCAAT
The DNA here is from genome assembly GCF_019279795.1 of Protopterus annectens. NCBI lineage: Eukaryota > Metazoa > Chordata > Ceratodontiformes > Protopteridae > Protopterus > Protopterus annectens. Next base: position 786,361,809 of record NC_056725.1, read on the forward strand.
GAATAAATAAATAAATATAATAAATAAATGTAAGTATGTAGGAGCTGACGTAGTCCAGCATGGGGAGGTGGAGAAGCAGAGAGAAGTATTTTTAAAGTGTTGTTTTTCACAATCTATAAAAACGTTTTTATAGGCACAACATTTACATTTTAGTTAACAACACATTGGTTAAAAAATCACATTTTTGTTAATTACAATGTTACTGATAAAATACTTTTTTTTAACAATATGGCCTCTTTTCACAAATATGAAGCATATTATTTTAACTGTTGACAGTCCCTGGGTGTTCAAAGATAACAGCACCTTCTTATTATAGTCTTAGGTCAATTTGTTTAAACAGAGCTTCTTTAGCTAATAACTTTTCAGTTAGCTCAGCTAATGCACCAGTACTCATAGGGTCACTCTAAAAAGCCCATTTACATAAATGACCTGGCAGTGCCTTTTTGAATTTTGTCAACTACTAAAATACATTTATAATTTTACTTCAGGCACTAACCACAAGTTTAAAAATGCATTAAATCTGATGTTTGAAATCTTGATATTTTATATGAATTAAATGTCCAGTTATGACATTTTAAGATTTGTTTCAGAAAGCAAAAATATTGGCTAGCAGTTATTTCCTTTTTTATATAACTCTGGTACTCCTCATAAATACTACATTCTATATCCATATAGGCTGTAAGTGCTTCTCTTGTGAGCTGTGGAGCTAACGTTTGGTCCAGTCAGACTGAATCCAGTTCTCTTGGGTAGTATATGTCACAAAAGCAACAAGCTATGCGTTGACATCATCCATGCTCACCTTTAGTGGTCGGATGATTTGGAGCTTGGCCAGTACAGTGGCTATTAGATTAATTTATTCTTAGAAACTGACCAGATCAGTTGCAGTAGCCTAATTCACTTCTTGAAGAAACACACTCCTTTATTGAAGAACCGTGACATGTTGCATATTTGTGATGGTTTCTCCATTTTGCAAACTGTAACAGTTTGATCACAGAGAGAAAAAAAAAAAAAGAAAATAATCCTCACTGTCTCTCCCTCTCTCAGTGGGGTAATAACTCAGACTCAGAAATGTTTTGCACATGTTGGTTGCAAAGCAGGAATAAATAAGTAAAAACAACTGCAGTTTGGTACATATATAGTCATCAAACTATTTCTATCAAAACCCACCAGTGCAGTATATAGCTTAGCATAGGCTTTATGCTTTTATAGTTTCATAGTTTCATACTAGGCTATCTGCCCTGAGGCATTTGCAAGCCTAGCCCTAGAGATGTGGCTTTCGCCACCCCAGGTAGTGGTACTAAGGTGTATAGAATAAATTTAGAATACTGTGCCTTTGTCTAGTAGTGACACATTGAAGACCCCCTTACTTATTAAAATTAATTTACTGTGCCTCTGTTAAGTAGCGATACAGGGGTGACCCCCGGGGTAAACCTACGATCTCCCATCCACTCGTCAAGATTTCTCTTGAAGAGAGTCAGTGAGGGGCTCTGCCTAACATGGACTGGGATTTTGTTCCAGAGTATGGGAAGCCTCTGAGTTATGAATCTGTCCCTCCAGCATGTTCTATTCATGTTTGTACTGAGGTTTAAATCTTTGGCTCTCGTGGTTCTTATGGATTTTGATTTTTTGAGGTGGAGCATGTCCGTCAATTCCTGGTTGGACATGGCCTTGTATGTCAGGCATAGATCACCTCTGAGCAGGCGGTATGCTACTGAATAGAGCTGGAGTTTCTTTAGCCAGGCAGCATATGACATATGTTGGAAACCCTTGATCCTCTTGGTGAGGTACTTCTGGGGTCTCTCCAGCTGTTGTAAGTGCCGGGTGAGGTACATACCAAATGGGACATTGTACTCAATCATGGGCCTGATAAGGGAGGAGTACAGGGGCACGATGACCTCCTTTGATCTGGATGTGAACCCCTTCATGATAAGGTGGGCAAGGTAGAAAGTCTTTCTAACCACTTTGGCAACGTGGGTGTCAAATGAGAGGTCACTATCAACTTGGGTCCCCAGGTCTCTGATTACTTTTTCGGTACTCAGTGGGTTACTGTCTATGTGATAATTTGTGGGTATTTTGTTTTTCCCAAAGGGGATGACTATACATTTCTTGGCATTCAGTTTAAGGCCGTGATTCCGGCACCAGTTGTCCGTTTCGGTGAGGCCTTTCTGTAGGATGTATGTGTCAGCTGGTGTATCGACTATGGCGCCAAGTTTGCAGTCATCTGCGAACTTTGTCAGCCACAACCCTCCCATGTTTGCTTTCACATCTAAGAAGTAAATGCCGAACAAGAGGGGTCCCAGGACAGAGCCCTGTGGGACACCACTTGTGACTGGCTTTGAGTCTGACATGGCTCCCGTGATCTTGACTTTATGGGTTCTGTTCTTTAGCCATTTTGCAAATCATCTTGTGACATATGGATTTACTTTTAAGCTGTTTAGCTTTTCTATGATCCCCGAGTGGGATATTGTGTCGAAGGCTTTAGCCAAATCCAGGTAGGCTGTATGGACTGCCTTGCCCTCATCAATGACTCTAGTGACTGTTTTGAAAAAGTCAACCAGGTTCAAAAGGCAGGATCTGCCTTTTACAAAGCCGAACTGGGTGGGATCAAGTGTCTGTAGGTCCCCAATGCCGTTATTTATGAGTTCCATAATAATTCTTTCCATAGCTTTGCAAACCAGGCTGGTCAAGCTTATGGGGCGGTAGTTCCCAGGGTCTGTAGTGGAACCTCCCTTGTAGAGTGGTACCACTGTTGCTGTACGCCAGTGTTCAGGTACATATCCTGTAGTAAGGCTAAGGTTAAATAACATTTTTATATACGTGTTTAGCTCCTCTTGGAGTTCACGTATCACGCAGCCGGGGATACCATCAGGTCCCATAGATGCTGTGTTTTTTTGTTTGTTGAGGGCGGTTCTCACCTGGACATCAGAGATGACAGGGAGGTTACATTCAGCTGGGATGAGTATTTCTTCTTTTGGAGGTGAGGGAGGGGAGAAATTTGCACTGAACCTGTCTGCCAGAATGTTGGCAATATCTGTGGGTTTCGTAAATTTTTTGTCGTTGTGTACTAACTCTGAGCATATCTGAGTGTTTCCGCCCAGGTTTCTAACATGAAACCAAAAACGTACCACGGAGCCCTTGTACCAGCAACAACAAGTAGGTAGTCTTAACGAATTTATTTATCACAAACGTTTTCGCCGCACAAAGGTGCAGCTTCCTCAGAGAAAACAAATTAACAATGAGGTAAAAGTGCACGCCCCTTTTATACAAAGCAAAAGGGAAATGACAACATGGTAAGGTGAAACTCATTGTAGTAATTGGTAAACAAGTAGAAATCTTCACAAGGACAACTTATTCCTCAAAGAGAAAATGCAAACATTAATTCATGTTAGTAATAAGCATTTCAAAGTGTGGAATGTTACCAAAGAAATAAACATAAAATTTAAAATGACATATTTAAAATTCTTAAAGTATGTAAAAGAAATCATAACGTTAAAGTAAAAATTCAACATAAAAAGTCATTCAAATATCAACTCATAAAAAAGTAAGTATAATATGCAGTAATGGATTAAATCTTAGTAAAAAGGTAATGGTAATCCATTATAAGCATGAACCATGAACCAAGAAGCTGTGGAATGGATTTCCCTCCTGCTTTTAGACTGTGGAGCACCACAGACTGAAATTGACTTGGTTACAGAAGTCTTGGACATAGTCCTTTCATGTAATTACTTCCTTTTTGATAAGGATTATTTTTTACAGAAAAAAGGCGTGGCGATGGGCTCGCCTTGTGGGGCCTCAGTCGCCAACTTCTTTATGGGTTTTTGGGAAAAGAAGTTCCTTTTTTCCAGTGAAAGGATGCAGACAGTGAAATTTTACACACGTTACCTGGATGATATTTTCATCCTCTTCCATGGTAATGACACAGAAGCCGTAGACTTCTTACAGTTTCTAAATGGTACTACTGACTTCTTGAAATTCACTTCTAATTTTTCACCTGTAGAAATCGATTACCTCGATGTAAAGTTGAGAAAGGATGGGAACACCTACACATCTTGTGTTTACAGAAAGCCAACTTACTGTAATTCGTTCTTACACTTCACAAGCCACCACCCCTTCAAACAAAAGAAATCTATTGTGAAGGGCCAATTGGTTAGGGCTGTTAGAATGTGTAGTGATTTTGACACCTTCCAGAACGAATGCACACTTTTGTGTAACATGTTCCTTAATAGGGGTTACCCGAGGAATCTCATTGATGAAATTAGGCTTGAAGTTACAGCCAAAAGGATAAACGGGGTTTATAAACCTATCTTGCAAAGCCATGTACTACTTGACCTTAGTTCTAACAACACACTACTCTCACCCATTGAGTGTTCCCCCTCCCCTAATGACATCTCTCTGACCAACCATGTACGCGATTTTGCCATTAGTTACGTCCACACATTTAGTCTTAACACTCAGACTACCACTGCATTGATTAAGAAAAACTGGCAATTTATCTTGGGGAGTCCTGGCCTCTCTGAGAAATTAGGCCCCTGTCCTAATTTTGTCTTCAAGAGGAACAACAATCTTAAGGAACTTCTACAGAGGGACCTAACTAAAAAAACCTTTAACAGGCGCACAGGATGTACCCATGTGGTTTTGCAACTGGTGTTACAAAATGAAGGTAGGGCAGACCTACACTATAAGGGACAGGAAGTTTTAATCCAAGCTCCACTCAACTGTGAAAGTAGATCAGTTGTATACCTGGCTCTTTGTGATTGCTGTCCCTCATTTTATCTGGGAAAGACTGATCGCAGACTTAGGGACCGTGTCTATGAGCATATGTATGCAATTAAGAAAAACTCTGACGTTAACGCTTTGGCTAAACACATTGCCAACCACCCTGGGCACTCTTTCTCGTTTATGGCCATAGATCAAGTGACCAATAACATCCGGGGAGGCCCAATAACTCTACTCTTAGAAGTACGTGAACTGGAGTGGCAACTGCGTTTAGACGCATTTTGCTACCCGGGTTTAAACGAAAACTGTAACATCTCAGCAGTACTCAAATTGAGGAGCTATTTAAGGTAGTACCCCCCTTTGTAGATATTCCTTACTTTCTTATGCATACATAAAGACATTTTTTTAAAATATACAACATTTTTTTTAAATATACAATTTTTTTTTGTTTCTGACTTCATGTGACGTGCCTTTGTTGTAGCACCTCTCATGTTAAATATTGCCTAGATTTTAGTTATTATGGTTGGTTATACAATAATACCTTTAAGGTACACAGTTGCTCATTATGGTTCATGCTTATAATGGATTACCATTACCTTTTTACTAAGATTTAATCCATTACTGCATATTATACTTACTTTTTTATGAGTTGATATTTGAATGACTTTTTATGTTGAATTTTTACTTTAACTTTATGAATTCTTTTACATACTTTAAGAATTTTAAATATGTCATTTTAAATTTTATGTTTATTTCTTTGGTAACATTCCACACTTTGAAATGCTTATTACTAACATGAATTAATGTTTGCATTTTCTCTTTGAGGAATAAGTTGTCCTTGTGAAGATTTCTACTTGTTTACCAATTACTACAATGAGTTTCACCTTACCATGTTGTCATTTCCCTTTTGCTTTGTATAAAAGGGGCGTGCACTTTTACCTCATTGTTAATTTGTTTTCTCTGAGGAAGCTGCACCTTTGTGCGGCGAAAACGTTTGTGATAAATAAATTCGTTAAGACTACCTACTTGTTGTTGCTGGTACAAGGGCTCCGTGGTACGTTTTTGGTTTCCAGTTGTTCTAGTCTTTTGCATTTGCAGGTTTCTAACATAACTGAAGAATGCCTTGTGGTTATCTTTAGTGTCCTTGGCGATTTTTCTCTCAAAGTTGGCCTTGGATATTTTTATGAGAGAACATAGCTTTCTACTAGTGCTGATCAGAGATGCCTTCCCTTTATGGGATTTTGCTCTGTCTTGCAGTAGCTTCCTTCTTTTGTTATACAATTTGTTTATGGCTGGGGTCCACCAGACAGGATGCTTTCCTTTGGTGGAGAGGGTCTTGGTTTTATTTGGAATTGCATGATCCATGCATTCTTGGAGATGTCTGTAGAAAGCATTTGTGTAGGATTCAGCATTGTGGGATGTGGTTTCCATTGGCCCTGAGGGCTTAAATGATACCATCTCAGTCTTGAGAAGTGTAAAGTCGGCTTTTGAGAAGTTTCTCACTGTAGTCTTTTGTGTTGGGGGTGGAGGTGGTAAATGTATATCCAGGGTGATTAGTTTGTATTCGGATCTCACCAGTGAGGGCAATACTTCCGATATGGAGCATTTTGTCCCCATGTTTGTGATGATCAGGTCTAGTATATTATCCCCCCTTGTGGGAGAGGTGACTAGCTGTTCCATTGCATTTGAGTTTATGAATTCCAGGAACCTTTGGGCTAGGGTGTTAGGGCTAGAATAGTGCACCCAGTCTATGTTAGGGTAGTTGAAGTCTCCCAATATGATGGTATTTGGTGAGACATTCGTATCTTCCAATGTCTTCAGGAAGGCTGAGTGGGGTTCTTGAGATTGGGAGGGTGGTCTGTAACATGCAACCAGTTGTATAGCAGTTTTGCCTATGGTTAGCTGCACCTGGATGGTCTCCGATGCTTCATGAGTTGCCACTAACCTAGAGGTGTGGGTATCCTTGATGAATATGGACACTCCCCCTCCCTTTGTGGTTTGGCCCGGGTTTTGCGGCCAAAAAGCATGATACGAGGTAAAGCCTGGTAGCGCTGGGATGCTCTCAGGAGCCTTGAACCAGGTCTCGGTTACAGCGCAGACATCGATGCTCTCCATACTGAGGAGTGCTTTGAGAGCCTGCATCTTGAGATTTAGACTTCTGGCGTTGAGCAGCATTACCCTTAATTTTTTTCCATTTTTGTTTTCTAAGGAGGTGGGTTCGTCTTCTGAGCCTTGCCTGAAAAAGGCACTATGGGGGTGGCAAGAGCCTTAGCCAATATCCAGAAGCCCAGTGGTGACAGGTGCAAGCCGTCCCTTGCAAAGCAGCATGGCTTGTCCAGCATGTCATCCCAAGCAGACAGACATTGGATTCCCCTAGAATGACACCAGCCAATTATTAAAGCTGATCATCTTGTCTTTGTATTGTGGCATCATTCTTGGTGAGGGCAGGATGCTGCTCAGGGTCAGGGTCATACCAACCTGGGCTACATAATCAGAGAGCTCCTCAATGTCTCTTTTCATGTAGTCCAAGGAGGTATGGCTCAGGTCATTCACGCCGGCATGGACAATGACGGAGTCATATTTGTACGTGCTTTTGAGTGACCTGAGTGCATGTGTTATATGGTGGATCCTAGCCTCCGATAGGCAGCTTACCGTTACCCTCTCCTTGCTCAGCCTGTTAAGTGGGACGTCAGTGTGTCTGACTATAGAGTCACCTCTCACTAGTGTATCAGGCATAGTGTTTGGCCTTAAGGGCTGTGATTTATTGACACACCGATTTATTGAAGTATGTGTTGCATGTGTTATGTTTTGAGGTGGTGAATTTTTGGGTGTCTGCTTTGGGAGCCTCTGTTGTTTTGGTAAGTTTTTTAATAGAGCCTCCGAGTATGTTTTTGTGTTATTATGTGCTTGATTTGCAGTTGGGGTAGGTCTATGTGTGACTGGGTTTGTTGTGTGTGTGGTTACCTTCTCCTTCTGTCTGGTCTTGCCAGTCCTGAGTTGAGAGAGTTCAGCCTCCAGTTTGGCTATATAGTTGCATCTCTCACATGTATTTGTGTTTGTTGGGAGGAGGAGATGGTTTGTTGGGAGGAGGAGATTGTGCCATTTGATTTCTACAAACATAAACATATGACATAAATTTTGGCTGACAGTCTTGATGAATATCACAATTATATGGTACTATGCTGGTATATTATCAGAACTACTAATATATTTCAAACTACATGATATTTTTCTTCTCAAAGGTGCCAGAAAGAACAGATGTTATGTTGTCCTATCTCACCTTCATTCTTACTTGGATGGGTTCGGAGCCAATCCTCAGCTCCGACTCGGCTGAATACACAGCTGGAAATTTCAAACTTGGCTCGTGGCAGGTAGGTATCCCATGATGCAGTGGTGCAACTCTCCAGATCTCGTTTGCCACTTTACGAGGTTGGATGTGCTCTTCTTGGCCATGGCTAAGTTTATCGTTTTTCACTTGTTAGTTTTGAATTTTTCAGAATTTTTACCTTTATAAAGTTTTTCTAAAATTTAGATAGTCAGATTTAGTGTGTAGCTCATTTATATCATTCTACTGTTGGTTGTTGTTTGGCCATCATTATCGTAGGCCTTGTTGTATTACATAGTTCTGTAGTGGTGTGTTGTTTAGTTCATAAAATAGTTAAGTAGTTACTTAGTTAATTAGTTTATTGGTTAGTTAGTTGTCTAGCTCATTTAGATTAGAGAGCTAATTGCCCGTTTTAGTTAGAGGGCCAATAGTATTAGTGTTTGTGTGTGTGCTCGTACTTGTAAGTTAGAGGTTCTAGTGCTTGTTTTTTTGTCAGAGCAAATTGGTCTTTTATTTTATCTTATCTTACACTTACAAGTGCAGTGTTTATTAGATTACAGTCTGTTGTATATCTCTGTTCTTAGTTGTCTTTGAATCCCTGTGGGAACTTTCTCCCATTATGTTTAAGGATTCTAGAGAAAGAGAGCATAAGCCTTTGGGCTTTAAAAAATGTCAAAAATGTACACAGAAAATGTCAATTACTGATGGACGTGTCTTTGTGTTTACTGCTTAGGGGCTATACATGTACAGGAAGATTGTAATTTCTGCCACTCCTTTAGTGCATGCATGTTAAAGGAGAGGAGAAACAAATTGATCCTCAAGGGACTCTTAAAGCCAAACTTTGAGGAAGCTGTGCAGAGTGCTTCTTCTTCTTCTTCATCCTCTTCTTCTCTAAAGAAGGACAAACCACCCAAAAGACCATCACCTATCTCTTCGGCTCAGACTGAGCCTCCAGAAAAATTGTCAAAACTTTCAAACCATATGCCTTCTTGGCTCCACAGTCCTGGGAACTGATGGAGGTTATCATCATAGACAAGCCTGGTTCTTCGGCTCCAATGTCTTCAGTGTCACAAGATACTTTGTCTCGGTGCCGGTCCATTAACATTCCACCGGTCTCGCCTACTTTGAGAACTCCCATTTTAGAGAGATCTTGTTCTCCTTCTATGTCCTCCAGGTCCACTAGGAGCCTATCTGATGATGACATGGAGCGGGTGGTGCACAGACTCCTGAAGTCGCTGGCACTAGCCAAATTGTTCTCGGCTCTGACTCATCAGGTCTCAGAGCTTTCCAAAGCTATTACAGCCACAGTTGTTCCTCCTCCGAGCCAAGCTGGACCCTCGGTAACAGAGTGCATGGTACCACTTAATGTAGAACCTTTGGTTCCAGGACCACCTTCAGTGATCATGGAGCTGACATCTGCTCTTTCTGCACCATCCGGAGTGTCTTGGAGCTGGGGTTCTCCGGCTGGCTCTGAGGGGGATGATCGGGTCCGAACTTCTTCAGTTCTGAGTCTAGCCCTTGTAGCGTTGACTTGGGTGAGCTCACCTCCCATGTCAGCTTTGGAGCCGATCTCCCTGGGTCTGGGGTGTCCTCTGTCTCTTTGGAGCCGGGGACATCTTCGGAACTGATGGGGTCTGCTTTCGAGCTGATGAGGAGTGTGCTGTCTCCCTCTACAGCACTACATAAGGATACTGGCATTTGTCCCTCTAATGCACCAACTCCACCGTCTTGGCACCACCCCATCCACAGGACAGCAGAGATCTAGAGCCTCAGGATCCCCCACTGGGTGAACCCCTATCTTCTGAGGCCTCCCCAGGATATTCTTCTGAGGAACCTTCTCAGAAGAGAACTTGCAAGAGGAAGCATATAGACTCCCCTGATGAGTCGGTGACCTCGTAGAGTCAGAAGGGTCCCCACAGTTGTCCTCTGATGTTATCCTGTTTGCAGATATCCTGGAGATCCTAAAGCAGAGAGGTGGCTGGAAAACCATCATCCCTTCTGATGAGGAGTCAGTGTACCTGAAGGCCTTTGGATCTCAACCTTTAGCCTCCTAGGTGTCTCTGCCTTTCAATGAGCTGATGGACTTGGTCAGTCAAAAGGGGTGTGAGTCCCATGACACTATGGAAGCAGTCTCTCGGAGGCTAAACAAGTTCTTGTCTACCCCTACCAGAAAGGATTTTCTCACAAAGGGTGTACCAGTAGATGCTATGGTGGTGGCAGCAGCCACCAAGATGGAACTCTCGGCAACATCCTCATCTGTTCATCCTCAGAACAAAGATTCTTGAACGATGGACAGATATGGGAAGTGTATCTTTTCATCAGCGACTTTTACATTCCGATCACTGAACTACCTTACTCACTTTACAAGGCTACAAAGAGATCTCCTGAAAGAGCTAGAAGATACTCTACAAAGTACATTAGCTGTGGGGGTGAATGAGAAGGTCTCTTCCCAGCTATCCACCTTAAATTCTATCGTCAACTCCTCCATCAGGCTGATATCTTATGCAATGGATGGAGCGAGCAGGGCAGCAGGTTCAGGAGTTTCCCCTGAGGAGACACTCCTGGATGTGCTTGTGCAATTTTGTGGAACCTTTTAAGTCTACCTTTACTAATGCCGCCTTTGATGGTTCCTCATTCTTTAGACCCAAATAAAGAACACACTCACCAGATGCAAGCAGGAAGGGAAATCTCCCTCTGCCATTGGAGTATGTTTTTCCGTACCTTCAAGACCTTATCCCAAAGGTCAGAAGAGTGGGAAAATGTGGTACAAAAGATCCCGGGGAGCTTTCCAAAATGCATGAGGTGAATCCTTCCCCAGGGGCAGAGGGGGAGGTAACAATGGTGGATATCATCCTAGAGGCAGAGGGGGTCCGCAAAACTAGGGCGACCATGATTCCTTTTGCAGACGTTCCTATCAGTGCTCCTGAAAGGAAGCCCACCTGCTCTACTCTGGAGGCAGTTGGGGGACATTTGTCTTTTTACCCAGAAGCCTGACAAAATATCACAAGAGGCAAGTCGGTACTAAGAATAATATCCAGAGGATATTTCATTCCCTTTTGCTACCCTGCACCACAAATCAGAACAATCCTGAATGTTCCACCCAATCTAAGGGAGCAAGCAACTATAGAAATCCAAAAGTTGCTAGACAAAAGAGTCATCCAAGAAGTCCTCACAGACCAAACAGGATTCGGAACTTACTCAAGATTCTTTTTGGTGCCAAAAAGAACAGGGGACTGGAGACCCATATTAGACCTAAGCAAATTAAATGAATCTGTCAAAAAGTCAAAGTTTTGAATGGGGACACTGCAGTCAATACTTCCCTTCTTAGGGAAAGACGATTGGATGTGCTCGATATACCTCCAAGATGTCTACTACTACATAAAAATGGACAGAGCATCGAGTAGTCATTTACACTTCCGGCTGGGAGCCAGACATTATCAGTTCTGAGCTCTGCCCTTTGTTCTCACTACAACCCCCAGAGTGTCCACCAAATGCATGGCAGTAGTCACGGCCCACTTGAGGCTTTTGAGATTCCAAGTGTTTCTGTATCTGGATGACTGGCTCCTAATTGCCACCACCAAGCATCTACTCCAGCAAGCTAGGGATGTGACTTTAGAAATTTGTGCTCAGTTAAGCATAACAGTCAACTTACAAAAATCTGCCTTGTTGCCTTGTCAGCATATTACCATCATAGGTGCAGATCTAGACAGTGTTTCCTTGATGGCACTTCTTCCAGCCAACAGAATTTTAGCTCTCAGGCAGCAAGTACTTCACCTTCTTCTCAAGGACAAGGTAAAGGCAAAAGTAGTTCTGAAATTCCTAGGAACAATGGCTTCCACCATAATACTAGTTCCTCTCACCAGAATGCACATGAGAATCCTTCAGTGGCTTTTGTTCTCCCAATGGTCACTTCAAGAGCTCACGATGTCCCACTTCATCAGAATATCAGAGTCATGTAAAAAGGACCTACGGTGGTGGATCCAGTCTGACCATGTAACTATTGGGAGACCCTTTATTTCATGACAACCGGTTGCTACAGTGACCTTGGATGCTTCCCAGATAGGGTGGGAGGCATTATCTGGAAAGAAAGGTCAAAGGTATATGGCAGGAACACAAAGCCCACTTGCACATAAATGTCCTTGAGATGAGAGCAGTGCTGCTGGTGTTGCAAGCACTCCACGACTCTCTTCCTCTAGGGACTATTGCTATACAATCAGACAATATGTCGGTGGTTTGGTACATAAACAAGCAAGGGGGAACCAAATCCTATCCTCTTTGTTGCGAGGCCCTGAGAGTTTGGCAATGGGCAATTTCTTCTCAGCACTTTCTAGTAACAATGCTCATCCCGGGGAAGTCCAATGTGAAAGCAGACAAGCTAAGCAGGGCAATATTGAAGCCTCATGAGTGGTCTCTGAACCAGAACATAGCGGAAAACATATTCCGGAAATGGGGTCAGCCTTGCTGCGATCTTTTCACCACTCCCATGAATGCCAAGTGCAGCAACTACTTTGCCCTAATTCCCCTGCCATTGGAGACACCAAGAGATGCACTTGTACACGATTGGCCCTCGGGACTTCTTTATGCCTTTCCTCCGTTTCCCCTCATACCCAAAGTCATCCAGAAAGCAAAATCCTTGGAAAGCAGGATGATTCTCATTGCCCCATATTGGTCGCATCAGATTTGGTTCCCCTTCCTTTGGCTTCAGCTTCAGGAGAAGCCTTGGACTATGGACCCAGTTCCAGTCCTCCTGACACATATGTCAGGTACACCTCATCCTTCTCTCTACACCCTCAGCTTGACAGCATGGCTACTTCACCTCCCAATTTAGTCAGGCTTCAAAATTTCACCCCAACAGTTAAACATAAACTGATGTCCTCTCATAAAGTTTCTACTAGAAGACTATATGCTAGCAAGTGGAAAAGATTTTCTCACTGGGCACAAAATAGAAACATTGACCCTTTTTCTGCACCTATTCAATCCATTCTAGAATTCCTGGTGGAACTCTTCCAACAAGATTCAGCTGCAGCAACCATTAGAGTCCAGCTGGCTGCAATTTCAAATTTCCACATTAGTGACCATTCATCTAATTTAATGTCACACAGGTTGTGTAAAGCATTTTTGAAAAGCGCTTCCTTATTGAGACCTCCCTTTAAGGAACCACTTCCTCTTTGGGATTTGAATTTTGTTTTATCTCAACTTATACTGCCACCGTTTCAGCCTTCTTCATCTTGTGACCTCAAATTTCTTTCTTGGAAGACCATTTTTCTAGTAGCCGTGACACCTGCCAGAAGGGTCTCAGTTGCAAGCACTATCGGTACTTACGTATTATCGCAACCACATCTTATGACAAAGACCGGACGTTTTCCGAGCCCTTCACACACATGCCACCAAATATAAGTATATGCAGTGATTTCTGCTTAACAGTTTTTTGAATGGCCACTCACAAAATGTTTTCTTGCCACGGGCTGCAGACTAATCCTGGGAGCACTGCCCGATGAAGTAACTTGCTCAGTCACATTTCGGACAAACAGAGGTGAAAGAAATCCAACCGTCTAACTTTTCATTACAGGAAGAAGTTCAGTACAGCTTTGGAGCCTTAACCCTCTACACTAACTGCCACATAGCATTTATATAAATAAATATTTATCAGTAATATTTTTGTGGTGTGGTGCTTACTGTTGATTAATCAGGCAAGAGCAGTGGTCGGATGTACCGTTTTCATTGTGCATGTGTTTCAGCAAATAGTTTTAATTTTTCCAAGTATGGTTTCCATCCTAGTATGACATTGCAATAAAATAAAGTCATTTTTCTGTGTTATAAGCTGTCCTAATGCATTTCACACTATTTTTTATTGTCTTTTACTTTTTTATGAGTCACTTTAGGTGGAACACTCGTACAACATGCTGAGACAAAGCACACACAAGTATGTAGAACCAGAATCTTTTGGCTCAAAATTGTTTAATTGTAATGCCTGCTAAACCGGAAGAGGATTTTAGCCCGTTATTCTTGCTGTCTAATTCATGTCATACAACAATCATTAGCATTTTAAACACCCCTTTTCACTCCTACATACCTTCATTTCCCGAGAACACTGAGAACTACTCCTGTTTAAAAATGTGGTTGCGATAATACGTAAGTACCGCACTATCTATTAAACTGCCATATCTGTTTTTTCACAAAACAGAGTATCATTACGAACTAATCCATCCTTTGTACCTAAGATTTGCTCTCAAGCCAATATCAATCAATCCATTGAGCTCCTGGTTTTCTTTCTCAACCATAGCAACAAGGCAGAGTATAGACTCCATCATTTGGACATGCATAGACTACTCAGATTCTATTTGCATAGAACTAAAGATTTCAGGAAATCTGACCAATTATTCATCTCCTTCTCTGAGGCAAAAAAGGGTATGCCACTTTCTAAGGCTACCCTTTCTAATTGGCTCTCAGATTGTATCACCTTTATCTATACCTCCAATAATAGAGATCTCCCATTCAAAGTTAGGGGTCATTCAACTAGAGCACTAGCTACAACAGCTGCCTTTCAGGCCAGAATTTCTATGGACAGCATTTGTGCTGCAGCTACATGGGCCAATCCTCATACATTCTTCACTCATTACAAAGTGGATTTGGCCTCCAGGGACAGGGCCTCTTTTGGTTGCACTGTGCTCAAAGGTGTACTCTTGTGAGCCACCCAGGGAAAAGGTGGTAGGGACGTTGTTCCATCCAAGTAAGAATGAAGGCGAGATAGGACAACATAACATAAAGATGTTATGTACTCACCAAAATGTTCCATTTTTGTTGTCCATTTCACCATTCATTCTTATGACCTCTCCCTCCTTCCCCCATCCAAGGACTCCTTGAGGACCTGGTGGTTATCTTTCCTCCTTACAGGAGTTCCTTGACTCAGTTTGTTTCTCCTTGTTTTTTGGGTCCTATATATATATATATATATATATATATATATATATATATATATATATATATATATATATATATATATATATATATATATATATATATATATATATATATATATATATATATATATATATATATATATTTACTTATGTTACTCATTAGTAAGTTAGCAGCAAACAAGATCTGGAGAGTTGCACCACTACATCATGGGATACCTACCTGTCATGAGCCAAGTTTGAGACTTCCAGCTATATATTCAGCCGAGTCAGAGTCGAGGATCGGCTCCGAACCCATCCAAGTAAGAATGAATGGCAAGATGGACAACAAACATGGGACGTTATGGTGAGTACATAACTTCTTTTTTTGACAGCTACAGAATGAAATATGCAATTTAATGATGCTGCCATTATTTTTCCTTTAAAATTAAATTCATATGCTATTTAAAGTGTATAGCTGAATATTCAGGTTTCTTATCTTAATTTTCAAGGGGGATGTCTTAAAATATTACTTAGCTTTAGTGCTCTTCACATGGAATTCAAATATGGTCATTCAAAAATCATGAATTGCAAAATGTCAGTACCACTCAGCTAAAAACAATATAAAAAGAATCAATAACATAGTATGGAAGAATGATCACAGCAGGGCTAGCCAAGAATGATCATTCAATGAACATTCTAAAGACACGTTTCTCCCCGGGCCTCCGCTGAAAACAGGATCTGTGGAACCTAGTCGGACTTTCCCGGTCAACAAATGTTAAATAAATAAAAATAAATAAATCATGGCAGGGTTAGCCACCTGGCAGTAGGAACAGTGGCTCTAGGTGATTGTCACTTTGATGTGACACCCCAACCCCACATAGAAAATGGGAATGGGGGGGAGAGGCTGAGGTATATTGCATTATCAGTGGATAATCAGGTCAAAAACAGTATAGGCTTCCCTATATGAATGAGGTTTTCATTCTTTTTAAGTGTTCTGGTAAAAAATGATAAAAATGAAAATGCTCATATTCATTCATTCATTGTATTTTTATAGCCAGGATGTTACAATTTGGCGTAGACTATTTTGAGTGGATATATGGGGAGAAAATCTCCCCAAATAAAAATAAAATGCTAAAAGCTGTCAAGAACAAAATGTACAATGATGGGCATATTAAAATGGGCAGACAAATACAGAATTAAAAAGCATGCAAATTGTAGTTGGTATTTTGATGCAGAATATTAAAATGCAAGATACAGCCCATCCAGTGTCCTTATATCTAGAATTAAAATCTAGTGATATTTTATAGCTATGCATTCAGTATTGTTGATTGAAAATTTCTTTAAAATATGTCTAGCATTTTAAAGGTACAATCCTTTATAAACAAGGAACAAAAAACTGCCAGAAATGATCAGCAATAATGGTATATACATCCTGGAAACATCTGAATAGTAACTTGTTTTATGGAAAATGAAAACTTAAAAATGATCCTGGAAACAGTCCACCTACCCAGATAAAAAAAATGCATAACTAGACTCACTCTGCTTGGCTGGAGTGGTTAGTCGAAAAAATAATATATATAAAATCTCAATTTTGCCTTTAAACGTCTGTATGATAGTGACTGCCTTCTCTGAGTACATTCTCCAGATGATATGATCTGTATGATAAATTTTGCTCATGTAATACCTGCCTTATCTTTCCTTGTCCTAGTCATAATACTTCAGTTATGGCCTGTTTAGCAAAAGCTTGGGTCTTCCTTAAAAGTCTGCACCTAAGTCAAAACAGCAAGACAAATTAGTGCAAAGGGTTACTGGAGAACTAGACGGATGAAAATCGGTACTGCAGCTGTAGGAATGGCAAAACTAAGACATTAAATATTATAATTAACTTAGATAACTGAATTATCAATACCTGTCAGTGAATGCAACATTTCCTAAAATCTTCATAGGAAATTCAAGGCAACAGAGTATTTTGAAAATGTACACCTTGCTTAGACCATGCCAACTCTCTCAAGGAGGCTCAGGCAGTTAAGCCCAGGGTGAATTTGTGAACAAGTCATCCAATCATTCAGGCCCTATCTGAAGGAAGTTAGAGTGCCACACTGCTTAATATATAGTGGGAGTTTATTCCAAAGATGGGGGAGGTGCTGTGAAATGAGCCTATCTCTTCACAGTGTTTTATTCATCTGCTGGTGAAAATTTAGATCCACGCTTCTTGTATTTGTGGGTCTATTTGATTTGTATATACAAGAGATCCAGATCCACTGGATCCCTGATAGCAGGACGGCAAAGCACAGATCACTGATCAGGAGCCTATAAGATACTGAGCACATAGACAGTGCTTCCAGCTTATTCTGATAGCACAGTTTTTAAGCAGTTATCTCAGTTGGAAACCTCTGTGGTTTTTCCTAGATGTTTGATGTGTCGTGAAGTACATACAAAAGTTTGTGGGAGGGGTTCAGTAAATGACCTAATCAATGAAGAATATAAGGAAACAATGACCTCTTTAGATCTATATGACATTCCTTTGGCAATTAGCTGCACTAAATAAAATGATTTTTCTTGACTACTGTCATTACATGGTAATCAAAGAGAGGGAATTATCACTCTAGGTTACAAGGTCCCTAACAGTATTCTCACTTTGTAGTGGAACATTGTTTGTGCTGCTTGTTGAAGGGAGGGTTTATCTACCGAATGTAACAATATTGCAGTTTTTAGTATTTAATTTGGTTCATGGTCCAGAGATCAGAAAAGTAAAGGCTGAACAAAACAGGTCCAAGCACTGTGCCCTTTGAGTCATCACTGGTCACCTTCATACCCTCCTGATGAGGCATCTGCTACCTACATCATGTGGCTTCTGTCATTTACCCAGAATACATTGAGCTTACTAACTATGCTATTACAATCCCCCATGCTAGCTTACTAAGTCAGCATGGGGGATGTTGCCAGATGCTTTGACTAGGTAAAAGTATGTCATGTGAAGAACATGACCACTGTCAGCAGCCAGTGTTACCCTCCCAAAGAAGTTATCCAGATTCATTAGACAGGATCTACCCTTTACAAAGACAAACTGCTGTGGGTCTTGCCTGATGAGCATTTTCATATCTAGTTTATCCAGTCAATTATATTGTGTTCTTTGGCTTTGTGAATGAGTTTTGTCAGGCTAATAGGCTTATAATTACTGGGGTCAGTGGTTGAGGCTACCCTTATGTAGTGCATTACTACTGCTGTGCTCCAAACCACAGGGCAAACCCTGAAGCTAAGCTCAGGTTAAATAGCTTAAGAAATGGCTCTACCAGGCTTCATTTAGTACTTTTTAATAAAAAGCAAGATGTATTATCAGTTCCCATGCAGGAAGCATTTTGGGTTTAAGAGAGCACTTTTAGCATACATTCCTTACTGGTGGGGTCTTTGAGAGAATTGAGGATGCGTGGACTGTGGACGTCTGTCTGTGAGTTGAAATTTACACTGAATTTATTTCTCTAGTATGCTGGCAATGTCTTCTGGTTCAGATTAGGTGGCTTCAGTATGAATAAGTTCAGAACAGTGTTATGTGGTATTTCTTAGTTTCCTGACTCAGCTAAAGAAGAATTTTTAATTGTCCTAACTTAAGTTCACACTCTGCTTTAGTAAACCTAATATAATTTTTTTTTACATTTTAGTCAAATTCCTGTTATTATCCTTGATATGAGGGCCTTTTTATCTCCTGTCTACTTTAAGGAGTTTTATTCTTTTATTGTAGTTTATTTATGTTAGTGGACCCTTTATATTTAGATCTGGTTGGTACTTCTAGTTCTGTACATTTATTTAAGTGGGCATAGAATTTCTTTGTGAAGCTACATGCTGTGTCAGTATCTGGAATAACGAAGCTGTACCAAAACTTTGCTATCGAATTTGATGAGAGTAGTAGAATTAAAATCTTTGAATTCCAACATATTGGTTTCATAGGTTTTAGAGAGTTTGAAGGTGAAAGTCACTGGTTTATGTGATCTGACCAAACCGGGGAAGTAGATACAAGGTGAATAGTGAATGAAGATGCTATATTCATAAGGACTAGGCCAAGACCATTATGCTTTCTTGTGGGTTTGTTATGTTACATGATGTACATCACATTATTTTCAAGATACATAAAAGGTGTCCTCTAACACGCTATAAACTTAGAGTTGGTCCTTCTTAGTCAAATTTAGAGCTCAGTTATTTCAGTTTGTAGGTTTCTGGGAATATGTCTGGAGGTGATATGGTCCCTAACAAATATGGAAATGCCACCACAGTTGTCACTGGGTCTGAAAGTGGTATGGAAGGAGTGTTTTCAAAACATTTAAACCCAGTGTAAGTAATTACAAAGATATAGATGCTTTCTAAATGTTGGAGTGCCTCAAGGTTGATCAGCCTGTTGTTGTAACTTCTGGTATTGATCACAGCCACTTTCATGTAATCCCGTTTTGGATTTGATATGTTGGGTACATTGGGATGTTCATTAGCTGGACTTGCTGTAAAAAATGGCACTGTGGAAGCCTTGGAACGAGAGGTGCAGGCCATCTTTTGAAAGGCAAGTAGGACTATTGATCACTTTTCCCATCCAAACACACACAGGACCCACCTCAGATGACAACTATTTAGCCATTTGTTGAAGTCAACTACCTTTTCTTCATACTTGGGTATCCTTCTTAGAGAAGGAAGAATTCCACTTGGGATCAAGGTCTTGTCTAAATTTGTGACATGCATGAAAGTTCTCACATGTCTCTCTGTGTGTCCCTCAGGGTTTGAACCTGATGCCATTCACTCCCACCTGGATCACCATCATGCCATAGTCGTATTTATTTGGTGAAAGGGTCTTAAGAACCCTTGAGATATCAGAATAGAGGAGAATCAGTGTGCCTGAGTATGGAGTAACTGATCACAAACACATTTTTATTTGTAAAGTGGTCTTATATACTGCCTTTGATATGAATTAACTATTTGTTGAAAGTGTACTAGAAGGTGATGTTATTGGATGATCTCTGAGACCTAGACTTTATTAGTCCTGATGGATTTGGCTAAGATTTCTACAGCCTCCATGTAAGCCACTGTAGTGTGGTGAAAGTTTGCTTTACTGACAGTCTTTTTTTTTAATGATACTTCCATATTTGTTAAATATTTGCATATCTCATAAATAGACGCTCTTGTGTTAAACAACAGTTAGTTTTCTGTGAGCATAAGGCAATTACTAGACTGCCTAAAGATTCCATGTGCTATGAAGCTGGCAACAGCCACACCCCATCCTGCCTATCAGAATTTGCACCTTTTACAAAGGGGGTCTATATTATATCCTCGAACACTTAAAAAAAGCGAACGCTGATTGATCTAACTTATTTTCGAGAAACTGCAAAATATCGAAGCAGCAGAAACTCGAATTTTTTCCTAGGGAAAGAATTCGGTTGTCCGTTTCTGTTGCTTTAGTATTTTCAGTGTTATGGTGGAAAGTTACCGGTTGGATTCAGGTAAGTGTGCGATTGTGTGGATGTGAGTGTTAGGGTGATTTAGGTGAGTTAGGGTTAGGGCTCAGGTTAGGTGTGTGTGTGATTGAGTGGACATGAGGGTTAGGGCGGATTTAAGTGAGTTAGGGTTAGGGAGTGGGTGAGGTGAGTGTGCAATAGTGACGGACCTTAGGGTTAGGGTTTGGGTTAAGGTAAGTGGGTAGTTAGTGGTGTGTGCATAGTTTAGTGTAGGGTTAGGTATCAGATTTGTGTGTGGATTTCTGTATGTGTGTGGATTTCTGTTTGTTTGGTGTGCTTGTGTTGTGTGTATGTGTTTTGGATCAGCGATTTTTTCCCCTGGGAAAAAAAATCGCTGATCTGACAGTTCGAGATTGTAAGCTTTCGCTTAAATTAGGTTGATCAATCAGCGTTCACTTTTTTAAGCGTTCGATGATATTAATATAGACCCTACAAAGGGGTACCACAAGGATCCATTCTTGTGCCCCTCCTCTTCTCCTATTCATTAACAAACCTCTTGTGACCTCCCCCATCTGCCACTCATCCTCTATGCTGGCAACATGGTCATTTACTGATCAGGTCACTCTCACATCAACATTTGCCAGCTCCTGTCTGACTTAAATGAGCACCACAAATGGACCATAAACCATAAAGTACTTCTCAACTCCACTGAGACCAAAACTATGCTTTTTGGAGCTCCACAGAAAATTCACCAAGCACCTGACTCTTTATCTATCCTTGACTTACACAACCATTCCAAAAACACAGCCTCACATTCAAATACCTAGGATTATGGCTTGGTCAGTCACTAAACGTCTACTACTATACTGAGTGACAGCAAAAATAAACTTCCTCCTCTTCTGGGTTAAAAAGATTTCCCCTTTTCTTTCTTTTCTTTCCCAACTGGCCAGAGCAGCCATTAGCAGAGTTCTCCTTTCTCAGCTTGAATATGGGCTGCATATTTTTGCTTCTGCTTCCGAGGAAAAAAATAGCCACACTCCTGACAATCTCAAACAGCATTTGCCATTTCATTAAAAACTCACCTCTCTAGTAGCACTACTTTATCACCCTAGAGAAAGCCAAATGGCTAGCCATAAAAGAGAGGTCTAACACACTATTAGGATCCCAACTTTTACAAACTGCTCTAATCCCCTTGCAGCTAGACTTCATGAAAATACCTCTTTACAGCACCTGAAACACTTACTTATAAGCCACACCAACTCTCATTATCCCTAGAACCAAACTGTACAGCACTGTGCATGCATTCTCCTCTCAGGTACCTATCTTTGGCAAGTTCTTCCCATTGAACTAATTGAAATCAGCACTTGGTCCAAATTCAGAATACAGCTCAAAAAACACTTCTTCATCCAAGCCAAATCCCTCTGCTTCAGCACAGGACACATCACCTAATGGATCTACTTCAGTAGATCGAAATATCACATAAGCAAAGTCAATATTGATCAGTGCAGTACGCCGGTAAACAATTTATTTTATTTTATTTTATTTTACATTTGTTGACCGGGCTAGTCTAGCTGGATACATGTCCATTTTCAGTAGAGGCCCGGGGAGATAAGCTCCACTTATAAAACTTTACTGATGCTAAGTATAAAAACTGTTAAGAACTAAATTCTAATATAAAAAATAATAATAAACAAGTGGTATAAAAAAGTAATGGAGATAAGCTCCACTTATAAAACTTTACTGATGCTAAGTATAAAAACTGTTAAGAACTAAATTCTAATATAAGAAATAATAATAAACAAGTGGTAAAAAAGTAATGGAGTGAAGAAAGCATTGTAGAGCAAGATAGCAAGAAGTATCTAATAAACATTTGCATAGAGAGGGAAATGGAAATAGCTGAAAAGAAAGTGAATTTATATTGGGGTGAGTACGTCAGATGAACATGAAATAATGTTAGTCAGGGTTGGTACAGGGGCACAGCCATTGTGTTTTGAGGTAAAGCTTGAGTTTCTTTTTAAAGAGAGATTTTGAGGGAATAGATGAGAGTTCAGACGGAAGCAGGTTCCAATATTTTCCAACATTGTTTGAGAAAAGAGAGTCTCCGGCCTTGTTGTTTGATTTGACCGTGTCTATAAGAAGTTTGTGTGCAGATCTAAGGGACTTTAGGTTGTGGTATGGGTGAATCAGGCTTGATAGTATAGGGGTTTTGTCAGGTTGATAAAGAATTTGATGGGCTATGGTAAGCTGGTTAGTTTTTAGTTGCTGTTGATATTCAAGCCAGCCTAGTTGTTTTAGATTATTACAGTGGTGGGTTCTGTAAGGGCTTCTGATGGCAAATCTGGCTATGTTGTGGTAGGAGTTTTCTAGTTTCGACAGATTTGTTTTGGATAATTTAGTAAAAATTGGGGAGGCATAGAGAAGGGGTGAGATAAGGTGGGTGAGGGCTATAGTTGTTCTTGATTCTGGAGTGAGGAAAGGTTTGATTCTGTAGAGAGAGACTATTTTTTTGTTAACGCTTTTTAGTGTGTTGTTAATATGGGCATCGAAGTTAAGGTTGTTGTCTATGGTAATGCCTAGTAGTTTGGTGGTTGACTCTTGTGATATAGGTGTGCCATTTGCTGATGTTATGGTAAAATCAATGAGGGGAGATTTGCTTGATGGTGTAAAAAGGAGCAGCTTAGTTTTTTTAGGGTTGAGTAGTAGACAATGCTGGGAAAACCAGTCTTCTACAGAGTTAAATATGTGTTGTGTGAGGGAGTGAAGGTGTGATACAGATGTGGCGGAGCAGATAAGTGTTGAATCGTCTGCGTACTGTATGCATTATATATATATATATATATATATATATATATATATATATATATATATATATATATATATATTCACTTTATAATTTCAAAATACTGAAATATCGAATTTCAGTATCTCAAGACTATAAAGGCAAAAAACTAAAAAAACAGAAACTTTAAATCCTCGAAATTCCAAACTATGAACGTTACATAAACAAAACACTACACTACATAAACACAAATACACCTACCTGCCGACACTACAAAAAACCAAACCAACACAAAAAACACAACAAAACTAACACACACACAAACAATCTTGCTAAAAGCAGGGGAGCAGGCTCCCCTGCACCCTCATGTGGGGGGCTGCGCCCAACACCCCCCCATTTATATATACTAACTCCGAGGTTGCACTAAACACACAAACACATAAAACTCACCACTACACACACTCACACACACTCCAATCCCTACCCAATACCCTTACAAAGAACTACACTTACCTCAAACCCCAGCTAAATCCACAAACCGCACCACACATCACATACGCAAACACATAATGGCAAATGCAACATTTCCACATTCGCTATTATGCAGTTTCGCGTAACTGCACTTTTGACTTTATAGTCTCGAAATACTGAAATCTGACATGTCAGTATTTCGAGATTATACTGAAATGTCAAATTTCAGTATTTCGAGACTATTTCAGTATTTCGAGATTATAACTGCGGTGGTGGTGCTGCGGTAGCATTGTCGCCTCACAGTAAGTCATTGTCCTGTTCGATTCTCAGCTAGAGTGTCTTCTGTGTAGAGACATGCGTGAATGGGCACACCTTCGTTGAAGGTTGTGCGTCAGGGCTGGCAACTCAGTACGTAAAAATCCACTGCCAATCATTAGCAGACCGGAGTTCCACTGTGGCGACCCCAAACTGGGAAAAGCCGAAAGACACAACAAGTATTTCGAGATTATAAAGTGAAACCATATATATATATATATATATATATATATATATGTATATATCATCTCACATCATTGAGCAGCCACATTGCCACATTGTTGAACGTCATCTCATCAGCAATGCAGGCCACCAACCCCCCCCCCCCCAGTGTGATGAGCATCCCCCGCTAATTATATATACCAACTTTGCACTACAGTAGGGAAAAGGGCAAATTTACTGATCCCTCCTGTGAAGATATGTGACGGCTGTCAACCTAGCTAGATAGAATTTTGTGGATAATTCTGTCATTTGTAAATATTAATACAAGCCACAGGCTTGTTCTCTTAAATGGAAGAAAATGCTGTTAGATGTGAAACTACAAAAATGTAACAACAGTGCACTCCGCTGTAGGAAGGCTGATAAATCAAACATCGTGTAATTGTTTGATGTCAAAACTCGGAGCCGAAATGTTTAAATGAAGGAATTCTTCCTATTGTTTTGAGGCCAGAATTAATTGCTAGAATTTACATGTATAATTTATTTTATTGCTCTGGCATCCTGGCCAGCTGCAAGATCAAAAGGGCTATTAATCTCTGAGTTTCTGTTAGCCTGGGAAAACCAGAGAATTGTTAAGAATGATGTAATGTGAAGCAGCACTGTGTTATCAATTTAAAGAGAGAGAATCAGAGAGCATTTTAGCATTTGTCTTGAGAACATCCAACATCACCAGCACTGTCTTGCTGTATATGTAAGTTTATTTTAGAAGTGTGTTTTCTCTTAGAAATAGCTAGTAAATAGGAAGATTAGATTAGTTGTTTTTCTGTATTGATGAACTATTCTGCTGTATTATTTTATGCATTTCCCTGTGTCTGAACTCTTGACTAGCACTGTGTAGTAAGAAGCATTGTCTTGTGTTTTTAATTATTTATTATTGAATATTTTTAAACCTTTCAACTGTGGCTGTTTTGTGTAAAGATAATTTAAGCTCTAGAGTACATTGCATGTATATAGTGACCCTGGCCAAGCCAATAAGCCTTAAAAGGTTCTGGTCACACTTACTAATTGGATAATAATATTGCACAGTAATATTTGGACACTCTTTGTTAAGGGCATTTTTAGTAGCTGATATTAGTGGGTGGTGGCAGCTGGTACTACCTTTTATACTGGCAGAAAGGGGGCACAGCTGGAGAATCTGTGCCAGCCTTCCACAGGAGTGTCTGTGTATTTGTATATAACTCATATCTCAAAGTGTGTGTGTGTGTGTGTGTGTGTGTGTGTGTGTGTGTGTGTGTGTGTGTGTGTGTGTGTGTGTGTGTCAGCTATTTGGCAGGGACATGAAGCACTGGTTGGACAGAGAGGGTACTGGAGGGTTTAGCTTGCGCACTAGGCTGAGATCTGGACCCTATAGCTGTGCCAGTGGGGAGTCTTATTGGGGATCTGGAGAGAAAGGGAGAAACCAGCCCCAGACTGACTGTGATCTCTGTATGCTCTTAAGGGAAATTGTACTTTACTGTGTGTGTACTTGTTATCCTTCCCAATGTGTACGCCCCTCACTGGTGCTTGTGGTGAGGATTGAGGTTCCTTGATTGCTGGGCCAGTGCATGGGCATCACACCTGCAGTAATGCAATTTCAGTCAGAATGGTTCAACAATCTGCATTGTCGATGAGATGACGTTCGACAATGTGGATGTTTGATGATATAACGTAAACCTGTATCTATGCATACCCACACAAGCACAAACAGAAGGAAAACTAGCAGCCAGACTTTTGATTTTAGTTCTGAGATTTGGAGAATAAATTTGAATTATAGAGAGTGCTAAATGAAGTTTAATGAGATTGTTATTGGGCTATACAGTGGAGGAATGTACTATATGGATTTCTTAAGAAGGGTTTATACAAAGTTACCAATTGAAGTTAATGACGTAAATTAAGTTTAGATGGTAGGGGTACACCGACTGAGTAAACAGAATAAATGAAGTGAGTTAGGTTAAGTTGCAACTATGTCAATGGACAGTGCAGATTCATTTAGCAACTGTACAGAATGAACTATGTAGAACTGTTGTGGACAGCTTTCAGCAATGTAGAGCAGTGGTGGGCTTCTACAGCTTGTTTGGAGGATATATAATATGCAGTAGAGTTTGTGTCACAACTGCGTTTAGCTGGCTGCACTACTAGGTATCAATAGTCACATTAACTAATAGTATTTGGGAGACGTGAGTAGTATTGTGACAGGTATGGATCAAAATGTCTGCATCTATAGTGTGCACATTTTAACCCTACTGCTCTAACTGCATTGCTGAACAAAATAGGGTGATTTGTAGCAACACTGACAAAAGCTGAAAAAAATACAAATGAGCATGCTGTAAACCAGCAAACAACACTCTTCAAAGTTCTATGGCAGTTAGAGGCCTAGAAAAGACTTGGTGCTCCTCTCTCTAACCTCACCAGAGTAAACTCCAAACAGTTCTCAGCCAAATTACTAAATACGTACAAAAAGTGTACAGCTATCGTAGCAAATACTGTAAAACAGGAAAGTAATTGTTACAGATCCTGCAGCATCCAGTAAAAAATGCACAGTCAGGAGCTTAACTGCTCAGTGTATATCAGCACACAGCAACTGATGTATCTGTGTCTTCCTCCTTTCTTTCTTTCCACTTTAGACTCTGCTAATATCATTCTTCCTTCATAATTATTTTTCTTTAATTCCTGTCATCAGTCCTTATTTAATCTGTCACTTACCTCAGTCACTCCTGCACCCCTCCTTACTTCTGTTTTCCTCACTCTTGAGTTCCCCACACGTATATTTTCATAAACTTTGCAGTCTAGTTTTAAACAGGGTTATCAACCAATACACTAGTTTTACTGCATCAGAAATTCTGTGTCACGATTCCAATAGATTATTTTTATCTTCATAGTTTTTTTATCTTATCATAAATTCTTTCTGCTTGCTAACCTGCTTGATTGTGCTACGTTGTTTGAAATTCTCACTTTATGATAGGACTGTTGCGCTTCTGCATGTTTGTTTGTATACCTTTTAATGAATTCTGTTGAATGCCATATTAGTATTATTGTTATCGCTTATATATTTTGTATTTCCTATATCTTGTGTGGTTTGTTACTGTTCATCTCTGAGAAGTTGCTAGTCTCTGAGCCTCTGATGAAAATAAGCCTCACTCAGGGTTGGGAGGGTGGCTTAATAGCTAAGTTGTTTGCTTTACAAACACAAGGTGCAGGGTTTGAGTCTCACAAGGGATAATTGGCTAGACTTAAAATGGCTCGCAAGGGCAGTTAGCTTAGTACTAAACTATGAACTGAACCGAACTCAACTAGTAATCTTAAATAAATTTGCTTTGTCTTCTATTAATATACATGCACTTTTGTCACTGTATAAAATGGGATTTAATGAAGATGTTTACAAAAATATAAAACAAAAATAAATGAACTCCTTTGTCAAACTATGCTGGTGATGTAGGATGTAATTCACAAGATCTGTTTTACAAACATTTTATAGATAAATACATAGCTATACTTTCTATAGCTGCATTAAATGAATGTCCCTAGAAGTAACTTCTAAGCTAATTTCTAAAAGTATGTGCATGTTTGCAGGTTTCTTATCACCTGATACAGCAATATTACACTAAATGTTATGGCTGATAAATAGGTTCATCGGTAGTTACTAGGCATGCATTTCTGGAGACCATTGAGGAACCTAGCCCAATTTGCCAATTGCACCAAAGCACTGTCCAGTTAATTGACTTGCTCAGAATCACACCATAAGAAAATGGAGACCTAGAGGCAGTTTGCACATTAAGGCTATGAGCTGTAAACAAGCTGCTTTCTACAATCTATGGTTTGATTTCTTCAGCGTCCTATGCCTGTTGTGTGGCTCTGAGCAAGTCACTTAACCAAACAGTGCTTTGAAGTGATTGGAAATTGAGCTAGGCTCCTTAATGGTTTCCTGGACCACATGCCTAGTAATCACCCATGATGGATCAAACCCTGGCCTACAGCAACTTGATAACAGGTCATATACTTAATGCTCTGTGCTAACTGCCAGGCATAAGAATGTGATACACCTCCTGTTATAGTCAATAGATTAGTGTATTACTGTTGCAGCTACTAGTACAACATTGTTACTTATCTTTTAGAGAACACAGGTCTCACCAGTGTGATACAACCCCTTTTAGTTGAATGGGGAATAACTTTTGCCTTTTGTGAATGTTTGTTGGCTCATTTTTGCCCACATTGTCCATTGGTGCCCTGCTGTGGAGCGAAGCTTACTTGGTAGATGCCCCACCAGTGTACATGTTTTTTTTTATGAGTTAGCGTCTTCCATCGTACATTGCTGTGGCTGAACATGCACATGTAGGGGCTGTCATTGAGAAGATGGAGCAGCAGCTGTTGGTTGCTGCAGAACAAATGGCTGTCTGTGCCAAAGGATGTGCCACTGCCTTACCTAAACTCCTGGGCCTCAGCTGCAGCAGCCATTATGCCATAAATTTGCTGTGCTTTTCAACATCCTTACAGTACGTACAGATTGACATTTGGGCTTCTCATACCTGTAACTGGCCCATTCCCTGAGACTGAATCCTGTTATGGGTATTATTTCTCATAAAATGCTATGTAAAGGCCTGCCTTCCTTTGCATCACAGACTGAAATGAAAAGGAATGAATGTCCACTAAGGTACAGTTACTTCTGCTCCCAGAATGAAAATAGCTAAGGTTTAGTGTATTTTTCCACAACCTATACCTGAGTCTTGGCACTGCCAAGTATGTCTGGAGCATTTTTCCCCGGCCCTCCGCTGAAAACAGGCTCTGTGGAACCTAGTTGGACTTTCCTGGTCAACAAATGTTAAATAAATAAATCTTAGTGTTACTGTATTTAGGTGGGAGCTAAAGGATTTTTTGAGAAGTCCAGTAGTGTGCCATTATAGGGGGTGATTTACAATGCAACAACTTCTTTTTTGTGGGTTTTTAGTCTGGCCATTTCATTTGGAGTCTTAACTGTATTTTGTAAACATTATCTCTTCTTTATTATTGCTGATATAAGTAAACTGCAATTGCCACAGACTGCATGACACCACTTGACTTTGTAGATGTTTTTTTTAAACCCCTGACAAATGCTAGTCAGTTGACAATCTGACAGACAGCCCTGCCAGTTGCTTTTCTCCTATTTTGATTTCCTTAAGTATGAGCCTTCTGTATTATTCAGGCAACATCAAGGCGATTGCTTCTGTGATTGTGCGCTCAACCCATATTCCCCTGAGCTGGGAAGTCCTGGTCATGCACACTTGGATGCAGCAGGAATGTACTGTATC
This sequence comes from Protopterus annectens, assembly GCF_019279795.1. NCBI lineage: Eukaryota > Metazoa > Chordata > Ceratodontiformes > Protopteridae > Protopterus > Protopterus annectens. The sequence goes on from NC_056725.1 coordinate 786,391,226, forward strand.
TCTCTATCACTGGTTTCCTAGGAGGTGCACACTTGATGGTGTGCTCCATTTCCGTCCCTTAACAGAAACACTACCTAGTAGCCTAGACAGTCTCTGTCCATCCCTAACCTGGCTAACCATTTGATGCCTGAGCATTTATTCAATTCTAGGGTGCTGGCCAAGCAAATTTTCTCCCTGCTCCTTCACCAATAGGGCAGCTTCATATACTGCACTATACAATATTTATTATATTATTAGCTCTATATTTATTTACTCTGTATTTGTAATTCAGCTTTATTTATGTATGTAAGACAAAGCACAATTATGATAAAATTAGTAACATATAGAAACAAACAGATAAAGAGGGCTATGAGATGCAATGAGTAGTTTAAAGCAGATAGAATGTTGTTGTTGTGTCTTTCGGCTTTTCCCAGTTAGGGGTCGCCACAGCGCAACTCCGGTCCGCTAATGATTGGCAGTAGATTTTTACATGCCGAGTTGCCGGCCCTGATGTACAACCTTCAACGAAGGTGCGCCCATTTATGCATGTCTCCACACAGAAGACGCTCTAGCTGAGAATCGAACAGGACATTTTACTGTGAGGTGACAATGCTACCGCAGCACCACCACAGCAGTAACATGATTATAATAAATAAAAGCTAGAAAGCAAGTTTAAAAAAGGTGACTTTGAAGAACCCTTTTAACCTTTTCAGAATGGGAAGTTTCCAGACTTACAACAGCCATAGGCTCCAAAATTCACGCAGAAGAAAGATTAAATCCTAGAGAGGTCAAAATGCACTTTTGGAACCCCCAGCAGCCCCAGACTAGCAGAGTGAAGAGAAAAGTCTGAACATCAGGGCCCTAGCAACACTTTAAGGAGGGGTGGGTCAAATCATGATAAAACAAGACAGCCCAACAATGAAAATTTTGTAACAGACATATGATCTTAGAGGCAAGTAGTATAGTAGACTAGTGAAGTGTGAGAATAATGTGATATACCAGTAAGTATCTAGGATGTGGTGTTTTATAGCAGTGCAAGTGAAGAAAATCATGTGTCAAGCAACTCTGGGTTTAGGGAGCTGCAGTAGCTTAGACAGAAATGACCAGCACATAGTTTGCTTTTGCTCTTATTGGTTGCACAAATATATACCCTATACTTCCACCTACAGCTGTGTAAATTTAGTCCAGTACCTACCTCACTCATAATGAAGTTGTTTCTTAAACTAAAAACTACTTCCATAGCTGTAGGCTAACTACCATCAGACTGCCTAAAATGTCAGCAGAAGCCATAGCATTCCCTGTGTCCATACTAATCAATAGATCCATAGCAGAAAGATATGTCCCATTATTGTGGAAAAAAGTCATACATCATACCACTACACAAAGGTGAAGCATCTACAGAGTTTAATTACTACAGAGCAATAGCAATTCTCTCCTCCCTCTCCAAAAATATTACAAAAATGCATCCATAGGCAGCTAATGCTCTCAGAAACACAACATGGCTTTAGGCCCCAGCACAGCACCACTACTGCTGTACTACATTTCACCAATATAATAAACCAACATAGAAACAATGGTCTGCTTGAGTCCACCATGTTCTTAGACTTGTCAAAGGCATTTGTTACTGTCTCACACCAACAACTGATCCTTTGACTCTCCTCAATAGGACTTTCACAATACTCCTTGTTGTGGTTCCTTAGTTACCTGTCTGGAGTGAAACAAGCTGTTAAATGGCAAAAAGCCTACTTATCTTTTCAACCAGTTGCTACAAGTGTCCCTCGTGTCTCTATCATGGGTCCTCTCTTATTTAATATATTTATTAATGACCTCCATACCTTCACTCACCATGCTAGTTTAGTTCAATATGCAGATGACTCAACATTAATATCTGCAGCCACAACAATAAATAAGCTCCAAGACATTATCTGAAAATCTTTCTATGTAGAAATTTGGCTCAAAGATTCAAACCTCCTACTCAACCCCAATAAAACTAAGTTAATGCTTTTTACCTCAAAAAGTTGCCAAAATCAAAAGCAATCTTTTACCATAAAGTCAGCAACTACTGTTATTGAAACTGTAACTCACAGTAAACTTCTTGGAATTATAATAGATGACAATCTCAAATATGACCAGCATTTGATTCGAATTTGATCGAAAGTTTGTTTGTTGTTTGTTTAATTTAACTGTGGAGGCTGCCGACTAAAGTGTGCCAGCCCGTGTAACTAATTTATCACTGTTTCTGCATTTTCTGTGTGTTTCTGCCAAAAAAACAAAAAAATAATCCTTGTTTTCCCGCCTCTCCTCGACTAGTTTAGACCAGTTTACAGGCATTGCTGTATTCTGGGCTGTGGTGTAGTTCCTGTGTTGTCCATTACCTTACTTGGATAGAAGGAAGTTTCTTTGCTCACCAGTGGGAGTGGGGAGCCTTGAGCAGCCTACCTGTCCCTGTAGGAAGTGACCTCAGCACAAGAAGCTGTAGTAATTGGTAGTTTTGGACAATTTCTAGCTCTTTTGTAGTTCACTGTCTAAAATCTGCCTCTGGGCGTTTTTTTCTGGCTATACTGCTCAGACAAGCTCCTTGTGGTTCTGCAGAGTGGTCCTAGCAGCAGGGAGCTCAGAAAAGCGACTACTTTCTGGATTTAAGTATCTTTGCTTTTTTTTCACTTGGAATAGCTTCTGTAGCTTACCCTGAACTAGCTTGAACTGTTTTTTAACTGTTTGCTGCATTATTTTAAAATCTGCACTTAAAGTTGCATTTTAGTCAAATTTGATCGAAAGTTTGTTTGTTGTTTGTTTAATTTAACTGTGGAGGCTGCCCACTAAAGTGTGCTAGCCTGTGTAACTAATTTATCACTGTTTCTGCATTTTCTGTGTGTTTCTACCAAAAAAACAAACAAAAAAAATAATCCTTGTTTTCCCGCCTCTCCTCGACTAGTTTAGACCAGTTTACAGACATTGCTGTATTCTGGGCTGTGGTGTAGTTCCTGTGTTGTCCATTACCTTACTTGGATAGAAGGATGTTTCTTTGCTCACCAGTGGGAGTGGGGAGCCCTGAGCAGCCTACCTGTCCCTGTAGGAAGTGACCTCAGCACAAGAAGCTGTAGTAATTGGTTGTTTTGGACCATTTCTAGCTCTTTTGTAGTTCACTGTTTAAAATCCGCGTTTGCATGGCTTTGCGTGGTTGTGCGCATAGCAGTTAAACAAGGTTAAACTTTTTCTGGCTCCGCCAAATCTGCTCTTCAAATTTTCCCTTAAGGAAGCTCTACTCCTAGTATAACCAGACTACTTACTATATTATAAGCCTAGCACTTTTTTTTCAATACTTCTCTACTAAGTAAGCACTCTCGTACTAAGTAAAGCACTACATCTACTTACCACCCCTGTGAATATCCATTTCCCTTAAAGGTACAGCACTCCCTTATACTGTTCTAGCATGTCGAGTGGTAGATTATTGGCGTCGTCTCCAATTCAGCTGGTCAATCTGGGTATCTTGAGACAATGCTACAATTGCCTTATGTACACAGACAACCCTCTCCTCCTCCCAACAAACACAAATACATGTGAGAGATGCAACTATATAGCCAAACTGGAGGCTGAACTCTCTCAACTCAGGGCTGGCATGACCAGACAGGAGGAGATGGCAACCACACACACAACAATCCCAGTCCCACATAGACCTACCACAACTGCAAACCAAACACATAAAAACACAAAGACATACTCGGAGGCTCTAATAAAAAACTTACCAAAACAACAGAGGCTCCCAAAGCAGACATCCAAAAATCCACCACCTCAAAACAAAACACATGCAACATATACTGCAATAAATCAGTGTGTCAACCAATCACAGCCCTTAAGGCCAAACACCTTGCCTGATACACTAGTAATAGGTGACTCTATAGTCAGACACACTGATGTCCTGCTGACCAGGCTGAACAAGGAGAAGGTGACTGTGAGCTGTCTATCGGGAGCTAGGATCCGCCACATAACACACGCACTCAGGTCACTCCAAAGCAAGTACAAATATGACTCCGTCATTGTCCATGCTGGTGTGAATGACCTGAGATGTACCTCCCTGGACTACATAAAAAGAGACATAGAGGAGCTCTCCGATTATGTAGCCCAGGCTGGTATGACCCTGACCCTGAGCAGCATCTTGCCCTCACCAAGAATGATACCACAATACATAGACAAGATGATCAGCTTTAACAATTGGCTCAAGTACTGGTGTCATTCTAAGGGGATCCAATATCTGTCTGCCTGGGATGACATGTTGGACAAGCCACGCTGCATCGCAAGGGATGGCTTACTCCTGTCACCACTGGGCTTCCGGATATTGGCTAAGGCTCTTGCCACCCCCATAGTGCCTTTTTTAGGCAAGGCTCAAAAGACAAACCCACCTCCTTAGAAAACAAAAGTGGAAAAAAACTAAGGGTAATGCTGCTCAACACCAGAAGTCTAAATCTCAAGATGCAGGCACTTGATGCACTCCTCAGCATGGAGAATATCGACGTCTGTGCAGTAACGAAACCTGGTTCAAGGCTCCTGAGAGCATCCCAGCACTACCAGGCTATACCTCGTATCATGCTTTTCGGCCCCAAAACCCGGGCCGAACCACAAAGGGAGGGGGAGTGTCCATATTCATCAAGAACACCCACACCTCCAGGTTAGTAGCAACACATGAAGCATCAGAGACCATACAGGTGCAACTAACCATAGGCAAAACTGCTATACAACTGGTAGCATGTTACAGACCACCCTCCCAATCTCAAGAACCCCACACAGCCTTCCTGAAGACATTGGAGGATATGAATGTATCACAAAATACCATCATACTGGGAGACTTCAACTACCCAAACATAGATTGGGTACATTATTCTAGCCCCAATAGCCTAGCCCAAAGGTTCCTGGAATTCATAAATTCAAATGCACTGGAACAACTAGTCACCTCTCCCACTAGGGGAGATAATATACTAGACCTGATCATCACAAACATGGGGACAAAATGCTCCACACCAGAAGTATACCCCTCACTAGTGAGATCTGACCACAAACTAATCACCCTGGATATACATATCCCACCTCCACCCCCAGCACAAAAGACCACAGTGACAAACTTCTCAAAAGCAGACTTCACTCTTCTTAAGACTGAGATGGTATCCTTTAAGCCCACTGTGCCAGTGGATACCACATCCCACAATGCCGAATCCTTTACAAATGCTTTCTATGGACATCTCTAAGAATGCATGGATCATGCAATCCCAAACAAATCCAAGTCCCTCTCCACCAAAGGTAAGCGTCCTGTCTGGTGGACCTCAGCCATAAACAAATTGTATAACAAAAGAAGGAAGCTACTGCACGTCAGAGCAAAATCCGATGAAGGGAGGACATCTCTGATCAACATTAGCAGAAAACTACGTTCTCTCATAAAAACATCCAAGGCCAACTTTGAGAGAAAAATCGCTAAGGACACTAAAGATAACCACAAAGCCTTCTTCAGCTATGTTAGAAACCTGGGCGGAAACCCTCAGATATGCTCAGAGTTGGTTCACAACAACAAAAAATACACTGAACCCACAGATATTGCCAACATTCTGGCTGACAGGTTCAGTGCAAATTTCTCCCCTCCTTCACCCCCAAAAGAAGAAATACTTATCCCAGCTGAATGTAATCTCCCTGTCATCTCAGATGTCCAAGTGAGAACCGCCCTAAACAAAGCAAAAAACACAGCATCAATGGGACCTGATGGTATCCCGGGTTGCGTGTTATGTGAACTCCAAGAGGAGCTAAACCCACACATAAAAATGCTATTTAACCTTAGCCTTACTTCGGGATATGTACCTGAACACTGGCGTACAGCAACAGTGGTCCCACTCCACAAAGGGGGTGCCTCTACAGACCCTGGAAACTACCGCCCCATAAGCTTAACCAGCCTGGTATGCAAAGCTATGGAAAGAATCATTATGGAACTCATAAACAGAGACATAGGAGACCTACAGACACTTGACCCCACTCAGTTTGGCTTTGTAAAGGGCAGATCCTGCCTTTTAAACCTGGTTGACTTTTTCGAAACAGTCACTAGAGCCATTGATGAGGGCAAAGCAGTCCATATAGCATACCTGGACTTAGCTAAGGCCTTCGACACAATACCCCACTCAGGCATCATAGATAAGCTCAACAGCTTAAAAGTAAACCCTTATGTCACTAGATGGGTTGCAAACTGGCTAAAGGACAGAACCCATAAAGTTAAAATCACTGGAACAATGTCAGAATCAAAGCCAGTCACAAGTGGTGTCCCACAGGGATCTGTCCTGGGACCCCTCTTGTTCGGCATTTATTTCTCAGATGTTAAAGCAAACATGGGAGGGCTGTGGCTGACAAAGTTCGCAGATGACTGCAAACTAGGTGCCATAGTCGATACACCAGCAGACACACACATCCTACAAAAAGGCCTCACAGAAACGGACAACTGGTGCCGGAGCCACGGCCTTAAACTAAATGCCAAAAAATGTATAGTCATCCCCTTTGGGAAAAACAAAGTACCCACAAATTATCACATAGACAGCAACCCACTGAGTTCGGAAAAAGTAATCAGAGACCTAGGGACCCAAGTCAACAGCGACCTCTCATTTGACACCCACGTTGCCAAAGTGGTTAGAAAAACATTCTACCTTGCACACCTCATCATGAAGGGATTCACATCCAGATCCAAGGATGTCATTGTACCCCTATATTCCTCCGTCATCAGACCCATGATTGAGTACAATGTCCCATTTGGTATGTACCTCACCTGGCATTTGCAACAGCTGGAGAGACCACAAAAGTATCTCACCAAGAGGATCAAGGGTCTCCAACATATGTCTTATTCTGCCAGACTAAAGAAACTTCAGCTCTATTCAGTAGCATACCGCCTGCTCAGAGGTGATCTCTGCCTGACGTACAAGGCCATGTCCAATCAGGATCTGATGGACATGCTCCACCTCAAAAAATCCAAGTCCATCAGGACCACGAGAGCTAAAGACTTAAACCTCGGCACAAGTATGAATAGGACATGCTGGAGGGATAGATTCATAACCCAGAGGCTTCCCATGCTTTGGAAAAAGATCCCCGTTCGTATTAGGCAGAGCCCCTCACTGACTCTCTTCAAGAGAAATCTTGATTAGTGGATGGGAGATCGTAAGTTTACCCCAGGGGTCACATCTGTGTCACTGCTAGACAGGGGCACAGTAAACTAATTCTATTATATAAGGGGACCTTCATTGTGTCACTACTAGACAGAGGCACAGTATTCTAAATTTATTCTGTACATTTTTGTACCATTTCATGGGGTGGCAAAAGCCACATCACTATGGCTAGGCTTACAAATGCCCCAGGGCAGATAGCCTAGTACTATACTATGAAACTATGAAACTATATACTGCACACCATTAAATCTGCACACTAGAAACTAGACTCCTTTTATAGGATTAATGGATTCCTTACAGATATTGCAAGAAAAATTCTAGCCACCACCTTCTTATTGCCAACTCTTTTATACACCACTCCTATCATTAAAAAAAACTTAAACAATACCCAAAAAAAGGAACTTGCCTCCTGCTACCTACAATAAAAATAGCTAAATTTACCACCAATCTCCTTCATAGGACCCACCATTGTCATAGCTCAAACAATTAAACTGGCTTGAATTACACAGCTGCTTAGCATATTCACAACTAACTACAGCACACAAACTCATTCATCTTCCATAAAAATACCCTGCACTACAAAAATTATTACTGCCCTACTGTCCAGCAAGGAACATTCGCTCTAGAACAAATTCTTATTACATACAAATAAGTCAAATAATATTGCAGGCGACTCTCTCTACTCCCAATATGTTACTAAACTCTGAAATAGTATCCCCGCACAAATAAAACTCTCTGACAAAACTCAGTAGTTTTAAAACATTGCTTAAGCAACATTATAACCAGTCGTGGGTCCTACACATACTCATCACCAGGTTAAGACTTTGTGTTCGTAGTTCCAAATACTCTCCCTAAACAGAATATTCTCAACTTCTAATTGAAATAAAACAATTTTTACATATAAGTGCTGCCTGTACAATCCACTAAGTTGCACATGGGCTTTCTCTTTATTAACTTCCACCTCTGCAAAATCTTAGAATGTATAAATGTAACTACTATTTGTGTATAAATGTAAATAGAAATCTAACTACTCTGTGTTTAACTGGAACCTAGTGTAATGCAATGTAAGCCAATGGAGCTTTTCTCCCTAGGCTTCTGCTGAAAATAGGTATTACCCAGTTGACTTTCCCAGTAAACAAAGACAAACAAATAAATGAATACATTTATTTATTTATTTTTATTTACATTTGTTGACCAGGAGAGTCCGACTGGATGCAGGTCCGTTTTCAGCGGAGGCCCGGCGTGAAAAGCTCCACAGTAAGTATTATTTACATTATACAGTTGAGAAACATAGCATTTAAAAATATAGACACTAGGCCAGCTGAGGACATAATACAAGAATAAAACATAGATGTAAAACAGCTGTAGAACATAGTACAATTTTAAAACATGGTGACAGATGCTAAACATGGTTAAAAATGTAGTTGAGATTCATCAGTGGACAATTGATACAATCTGTTTTTGAGGTACATAACAGCCATTAGCAGTTGTTGCTACAAGAAGTTAGTACTATGTGGTAGGTAGCTGGGAACATAAGGAGTCAGGCTTGCTAAGAGTAGGTCATTGATAGGGGGCAGAGAGAGGTAGTGGGTGGGTGGAATGTATGGTATTGGGGGGGTTGCAAGGGCATATCCAGCAGGTTTTTAACTGTGATTTTAGTAAGGATTTACAGAGGTAATTAAGGGTGGGAGGGAGTTCCAGAGTTTGGCTATAGTGCAGGAGAATAATGCTTCTCCAGCAGAGTTATTGGCTCTTGTGACCTGCAGGAGGTTTTTGTGGCTGGATCTTAGTGGTCTTGTGGTTAGGTAGGGTTGGAGTAGATTCTGGAGAGATGGGACTTTTAGTGGTTGGTTTATTAGTTTGTGGGTGAGTGCGAGTTGGTACCATTGAAGGAGGTGCGGGAGCTCTAGCCAGCCCAGTTCTGCCAGTGAGAGACAGTGGTGAGTACAGTAGGAAGCCCCTGTGGTGAATTTGGCGATTCTTTTGTAGCAGGTTTCGAGCTTATTTAGGTTGCATAGTCTTAGGTTAGTAAATATTGGAGAGGCATAAAGTAGGGTGGAGATAAGATGAGAATTTGCTACTGAAATCTTTGCTGCTTTGGTAAGTAGTTGCTGATTTCTGTATAACGCTCCTAGTTTTTTGTGCACTTTTTTAATGGTCATGGAAATGTGAATGTCAAAGTTCAGTTCATTGTCTATTCCTACTCCTAGTAATTTAATGTGTTCTATAGGATGGATGGTGGTTTTGTCTTTTGCTGTGATGCTAAAGTGAGAGCTGTCTAGGGTAAGTTTGGTGGGTTGGAAGATTAGTAATTTTGTTTTTTTTTGGGTTGAGTATTAGTTGGGCATCGGATAACCAAGTTTCAACAGAGGAAAATGCTTCCTGTGTAACTTTTTGCAGTTCAGGTAGGGAGTGGGCTGTGCAGATGATGGTTGAGTTATTTGAGTATTGTATGGGTGTACCTTGTGTTGTGGATGAGGCTAGATTATTGGTGAAAATAGAGAAGAGCAGGGGTCCCAGGATGGACCCTTGGGGAACCCCTATGGAGACTGGTAGTAGGGGGGATAGGTCATCCTGCCATACAACTGCTTGTTGGCAGTCAGATAGGTAACTCTGAAACCAGTTGATGACTGGTTGAGAGAAGGCTAGGTTATTGAGAAGAGAGATGAGTTGCTTGTGTGGGACCATATCAAAAGCTTTAGAAAGGTCTAGGAAGGTAGCTGAGGAGAGATAACCAGCATTTTTATTTTGTAAGATAGTGTTAGAGAAAGAGAGCAAGGTGGTGGTGGTGCTATGGTTAGGTCGGAAATCGTGTTGTGTGTTGGAGAGGAGGTTGTTAGCAAGGAGGTGATCTGAGACATGAGAATGGATGCATCTCTCTAGTATTTTGGAGAGTGCAGAGAGAATAGCTATGGGGTGGTAATTGGTTAGATCTGTGGAGGGGCTGCCTTTGTGAAGGGGAATTATGTGAGAGACTTTCCATAGTGTGGGAACATAACTTTCTGACAGAGATCTGTTAATCAAGCGTGATACTGGGTAGGCTAGAGCGTCAGCTGCAAGTTGAAGGTATTCACTATGGAGATTGTCTGCTGCTAATTTGGTGGGTTTAAGTTTAGTTAACAGTTGTTTTATTTTGGAGGTAGGAACAGGAAAGAAAGAGAATCTAGTGGGGAGATTGCTAGTTGTAGTTGATGGTGTGGGTTTATGGGGGAGAGGGTTGTGTTGTCTAGCTAGTGATAGTACGGTTTGTGTGAAGTGATTGTTGAAAGAGTTAGCAATATTTTAAATATTATGTATGCTGTTTTTATGTGTCTACTATAGCTCAAAGCTGTCAGTCTTCAAAATGTGGAACACTAACTTCACACTGGCAAAACACAGATCACTTCCTAACAACTTCAGCTAAGAAGCTCACAGCATGCTGAATAACTGCTTTCTCATACATGCATAAAGTTCGCTTTTTATGAATTATAAGAATTCCTTATTTTATTTCATGGATATTTTTTAAACACCTTTATTAAGCTATCCCTTAAGATATAGGCACAAATCATTAACTGATAACAATTTACATTATACATTACATATTTGTTTTCTTTCTATATAACAACTGTCATTCAGTCCAACATTACACAATCCTGTTTTCTCTCTAAATCCTCACTCTACTCCTGAACATTATTCTGCAGGTATTGTTCCCTCAAATTCTGTTTATTTCTATGTTATTTGGTCCTTCCCTTTTCTAAAGATCCCACTTTCAGTTATATTGATTTCCATTTTCTAGTAATTAAACTTAACAAGACTTTACTGTGTCTATATTCATTTCAGATTCTGTGTCTCAGGTCAGAATAATAATTTCCTAAGTTAAAGAAGTGTTTTTGACATAGTTCAGTGAAGGGAATTTCTTAATCTCTGCCAACTCATTACATTCCCGAAAACATGTTCCCAGTTACCTGTTTCTTCTCTAGCATACCTCCAACATTTGTTATCTACCCAAAGAAAAATTATTATTGGGGTAAAAAATACTTATGCAAACCCTTACAAGCAACAATCCAAAACCTTCTAGACTTTGTTGCATACTTGGGAGCCATATATACTGTATGGCCTCCATTTCTTCCCTTGTAAATTGTTTTCCAGTATCTCTCTTCCCAGTCTTTTCTAAGCACCTCTGATTGATTCTTACAGTTATCATGCAGGATTTTGTATGCCCTATTAATTATTATTTTAATTGCAGAGAGTGTCTTGAGTCAACTAGAAACTCTACTAGATCAGGTTTTTACTTTGGACTCTCTTATTCCTTTCTCTTTGCATGTACTGTGATATCAATACCTTGTTGGGAAGGCAGTATCTAACCTGCAGTCCACATGTCTTGGCCTCATCCCACTCTGCTACCTATACCTGTATAGTTACTCATTCCCAATACCTTAGCTTCTTTGCCACTTTTCTCCAGTATATATCCGCTCCCTCTTACCTATTTTCTGTACCCAATATTTTGGTCATCACTATTGGTAAAATCTTTCTCCATTCCCATGTCGACTACGTTCTTAGAATACTTTCTTCAACTTTATGAATATAATATTCTTTGCGGTTATTCTCCATAAAGATCTGCATCCGAAATCCTACTCATTCCATGGATATTTGTTAAAAAACTCTAAACAATGAATGTGCGATGGGCCCTTTCAGTATGTTACAATGTGGAGAAAATAATTTTTAGACTTGAAACAAGGAATGCTCTTCTTAATGAGGTACAGTTGAAAGGTATGGTGCCTAATCATTTGTTACATGACCTGTGTAAGGCATAAAAGGCTCTTTGAATCAATGCTCTTAGCTGATTAACAAAGAAAGAAGCAAGCAGGTGATTGCATTGTACACTGTAGATAGCAACAGCAAGGACATGCCAACTTTCATGTTCTACAGTAACCAGAGTTTGCTACAGTAATCATTAGGAAATTGATTTTAACACAATATATGGGTCATGCTACAAGTTTCTTAATCTTACATTGAGGCAAACAGTATGTATAAGTTTGTTCCAGTTGTGGCAGACCTGGGGCACTTGTTTGGGTTAAGGTTTAGTTGTAGGGAGAAGAGTGAATGTGGCTCAGGGCACATAGGTGCTGCTGTGGTCGAGGTATGACACAGCCAGACTGTTCTTGAATTGTTCCACATAATATTTGTGTGTATGTACCCTTTAGCACTCTAGCAGAGGGGGGTGCAGGTGGAACACATGAGTTCTGGTAGAGGTATTTTAGTGTTAAGACTTGAATACATTTGAATGGTATATTTATTTGCTTTAATGGTGGGAGCTGAATCATAGCTGTGTATTAACAATGTTTTTTTTCCCTTCTTTCTTGCTTTCTTTATTTCTTCTTTTTTGGATGACTGTGAGTCCTATAAAAAGCAGCAAACCTTAAAATAAATTGAATTTCTAATCATATCTGATGATCAGGGAAGGGACACTTTTGAAAATAATAGTTCTTTTAACTTGTGAATATGACATAGTAAGAGAATTTGAATTAATACACATTTTTCTGAAATAAAAGTACTCTGCAGCCCTAATTAGTGTTATTTTTATTTTGTATAATCCACCACCCTTTCTTCCTAAATCATCAGTTTTATCTGGGATTGGGAGGGACAGAACAACATTCTGAGCCAAGATCACAAACATCCCTGAACATCAGGGTCAGTTGAGATGTGTGTCTCTAAATTATAGTCCAGTTATTTGTTACACCATTTTATTTCTGTCAAGCCAAATGTATACCTAAAATGTAAGGACACATACCGAGGTCATCAATTTCGTCATATCATACCAATTTGCTTAGAAGCAGATAGATATCTATACTTTTGTACCAGCTGATTTGCCTCAGAAAAGAGACAGCAATGGAGTATTAAAGTTGCAAATGTGCTTACTATTATCTGTATTAGTACAATGCTCAACTAATATTGCTTTAATAGACACATCAGGAATTTACAGAACATGAAAAATAATTCACGGTGTCACTTAACAATAGTTTTAATAAAGACTAAATTTGTCTTCACCTCATTACAGCTTTTGTCTGGACCAGTCTCTACAGGTTCTTTTGGTTATGTATTAAAATTGCCCTTAGCTGGCTACAGATCTTTTTTTCACAGATTTTGTGCTGCCATACAGAAAATGACAAAAGAAAATGTCAAGTATAAACAGAATCTTCTTGTGAGCAGAAAACATTGCTAGTGCATGCAATAAAATGCATCTCTTTAAAGAATATCAAGGTTCTCTGTTTCCCTGTTAATGTGGCTGTGGTATGTATTAGTATATATGTTACAATCCCCTAAGGACAAGTTGGTGATGGCAGATCTCTATAAAGATAAGTGGTCATCACCCTGGAAAATCCTGAAGTGAAAATTAAACACTGATGCTTTTATCCCAAGGGCATCTTCATTAACCATCCAGAAAATTAGCTCTGCTCTCTACACAGATGCATATCACAACATCCATCCCAATTTTACAAATTCCTACAAATACTGTAATTTAAAGCCTTACTTAGTAGCAGCAAAAGACCAGTGGTGTACAATGCTCTAGATGGTTTCTAGATACCAGCTTTATTCTTTTCCCCAGAAGCAGTTCAAGGAAAACAGTGCATCATTTAAACTTTCAGAGTCTGTAAGTAGTGGGTTACATCTTTGTCAATAGGAGTGAGTTATATCATTGTCAGTGATTCAGCATTTTATTTTTATTAATGTTATCAGTGCATCTCTCACTTTGGATTAATTGAGGTAGTGGAATGATGTCATTTTTGGTACGTATATATGATATGGCTTTATCTATTTGAATGTTGTTTTAAAGTATTTAGTTTTTGACAAATTTGTCTTGTTTACAAATGTTATACAATAAAATAAAACTGTATTGTTTATAATTAAAATAGTATCTGCACAAATCAATGAGCACTGAAATGAGATGTGAGCCTATCAAGTCTATTTAATCTGTATCTAGTCCTTACACTCTTCTGTTCTTCCATTTGTCTAGTATAAGATGAAAGCTGGAATGGGTCTGCGTTGTACAAAACAAATTCAAACAAAAATGCAGTAATACAATTACAGTAAAACTGTTGTAGATGATAAAATTATTTTCGGGTTAGTAATCGGATTTTAAAAGGGAGCAAGCAGAGGTTAAAGTTTATCACTTGTAAGCTAAAATGCCTAAAAAGAAGTCTGTTTCTTACATAGCAGATATAAAGGTGTAAGACAGCAAAGCCCAGAACCAAGTGTAGGTGCACATAGTAATAAATGTGAATTAAAAGCAGGGTAGCTAAGTAAGTGAAAGTTTTGCTTTACTGCACACAGGCTTTGAGGTTAATTCATGGCATCTGACATCTGCGTGAAGTTTGTATGTTGTATCTCTGTCTTCATTGGGATTCTCTAGAAGTTCAGTTTCATTCTGCCCCCACCCCCACTCCCCATAAAAAAAATAAAATAAGCATGCTGGTTGACACAGAAGCCCTTCGGCAGAAACAAAATATTTGGTCTATTAAAAATGGGACTACTTTAAATGCTAAAAATGCAACATTGTCACATATTGCAGGCAAACAATGCCCCCAATATGTAGCATCGACAATACCCCACTCCAAAATGAAAATGTAATTAGAGACCTGGGAACCTGGGTGAAAAATTCCCTCTCCTTTGATCATCACACAGCAGTGGTTGTCAGGACATATCTAGCACAGCTGATCACTAATGGAATATCATCCAGTTCTAAAGATAATCTTGTCTTCTTGTATCCACCACTGATCAGACCAATTGTACAATATAGTGCCCACTTTGGAATGCACCTCACCAGACATATCAAATGGTTAGAAAGGCCTCAGAGATTCCTAATAAAGAAGATCATGAACTTAAATTCTCTGAATTATCAGAAAAGACTAGAAGCACTGACCCTCTTTTCTATTTCTTATGGGTTCCTCGGAGGAGACCTATGCCTTATCTTCTAAGCAGTCAGGGACCCCCAGGATATTTTGTACTTTCACAAATAAAACAGTTCTACAAACACCAGAGCAAGAGATCTCAACCTACTTCAGCAGATAAGTAAAAAAAGGTGGAGAGAGAGATTTATCAGTCAGTGTCTCCCTCACCTCTGCCGATAAAGTGGTATGATACACTATCTTCCTTCAAATAGCACCTGGATAATTGGATGGGTATTAATAAATTCACCCCAGGCTTGACTGGTTGAATCCTCCCTGAGTGGAGAGGTAAGGTCTAGAGTGGGAACTGGCAAGGCCTAATAGTTGCAAGACTCAGTAGCCTTGGGCTTCCTATGACTTTCAACAGTAAATTATCCATACATACACATGTTTACCTTTGTCTTGTGGGCTAGGTCTGGTTGAAAAGAGTCTGCAGACCAGCCTACTTACAAGTTTAACAAATACATAAAACAAACACAAAAGAAAGGCTAAAAATAAGTTTATAATGAGATGCATGTTATATGCCCTGGATTAAAATACAATTTATAGAATAAAGGGAGCTTACAGTATTTATAATAGTGGTGCAATAAAGTAAAACAAAAGAATAGCAGCAATAAAGGTAGGATCAGAAGACTGTAAAGAAGATAATACAAGTGACAGACAGAGAGAAGTATCAGGGACAAGATAACGACACCAACTTTAAAAAGACAGCTGAAGAGAGAGAGAGAGAGACAGGAAAGTGGGTAGGCAGACCTAAGATATACAATAAACAGCTATTTATTTTTGAGTGGGGGTAGGCTTATTCATTCCACTTTCTCCTCAGCTGGTTCTCGCAATGCCAGAATCATTACCTGATCCAAGCTTGTCTAGGTTACAGTCGAGGCTCCAATCTGTTTACAAGCTGCTTCCTGTAGTCAGGGGTGCAGACCTTATTTAATTCCTTTCATCTTCATTTGCCTGCAGTGTTACTCTGAGCAAGTCACTTAGCCAGACAGTGCTCTTAGGTCACCACTAAAAAGGAACTCTTTAACCTGTGGGGTTACCTAGTTGACAAATACATACAAAAAAGCCTTTAAAGTGCAGAGCTGACTTGATTTCTCAACATTTCACAAATGAAAAGACATTAAGATTGAGCATCTAGTTATGAATTTCCAAGAGGCAAAGATCAAGGAAAGGGACCAGTGGAGGAAAGGGGATCCTAGTATTATTTGTGACTTTAGCCATTTAGAAGCACACTCATCTTTGGAGGCTGAATAGTCTACAGAAGAGAACAGAAGATTACGCAACACCTAAAGTAGCACTCCAACGCAGTCCTTTGTCCGGGGCAATCCTACTTCTTGACTAAATGTCATTGTTTGAGTAGAATTTTCTCATTATGTTAAGTTTCACCTAAAATGTCAGAAACTAGAAGAACGTCTGAGACTCAGACTCTGGGTATTACTCAAGCACACACATTTTATTGATGAAGATTCATTTATATTAATGGCATGTTTCAAATGTTTCTTTGCTGAAGGCAAGGACAGTTATTTTGCAATGCCATCTTAGTGAAGAAGCATCTCTGAAGCAAGAAACCAAACAAAGTGAAGCTGTTTACAAGGCCTGTTTGTATACTGCTTTAATCTACGTGTGTATTATAAACTGCCTTTGTCAGGTCTTCTACAAGTGCTTACGTGCTAATAGCTGGAGACACACATGTTTGCTGCCACTTCTTCTATAAGCAAAATGCCCTAATTTCCACTAGTCCGATCTTAGCCCTCCCAACACCCAGCCAGTTAAACTATATAGCTCTACCAGATCCCTAACTCTAACCCTAAAACACCAACCTCGTTCTTAACTTGAGTCCTCATTCCCTAACCTTAAAACTTCACTCACCTCCTAATGCTGATTGTACTGGATTTGAGTCAATTGCTCCTTAAGCCTAAACCTCTACTCCCTAACCCAGAAGTCCCTGATTGAGCCTTAAACCTAAACTCCTCATTCACTCCCTAACGTTAAACTCGCTTCCCAGTCCTTCAACCTAAAACTCCCCTTGCACTCTTTAACCTTAAAATTCCTTTCCCACTCCCCAAGTCTAAATTCCTTTTCTGATTGCTGCCTGAAACCCTAATCTACACTACATTAGTAAAACTGCTTAAACATTTCTCAAAGCCCTGACCATATGCCTTTTACCATTTTTTTTTATTTAGCGGTGGGTGAAAAGGGATAACTACTACTATATGGCAGAAAAGCACTGAGGTATGTTGGCTTTCTGTATGTAATTAATCAAAACCTATTGTTCCTTAAATTATTCCCTAAAAAACACCATGTAATTAATTCCATCATGTGATGAAGAAAAAATAAAGAAAAATACAGTTGTTTAACTTACATAATCCATAAATTCCACCACTTGTTTGCTTATTCCTGTCCAGAAAATAACAATCAGAAAAAACGGTCCAGGCGAAACCAAGGATAGCAGTCAAAAAACAGGTTTATTCAAATAACACAAACGTTTTCACCCTGACTCAAATGCAGGGCTTTATCAAGTGAAAAAACTAAGAACATTATAAGGGTCCCTATTTACCCTTAATGTTTTTTAAAATATATATATTTTGTATTTTTTATTATTATTTTTTTATTTTTACGTGAAAATATTGGCTGAAAACCATTAGAATGTTATGTAAACACTGTTTAAAACATTTTTATTCTATTTGGTAACCATATATCTTTTTACATGAATTTATTGTCAACAGATTTCATGTGTATGTAGCACTTTAAATATTTTGGCGCTTTTTATGAATGGACCGTATTTAAATATGGACCATTATAATATTCTTAATTTTTTCACTTGATAAAGCCTTGCATTTGAGTCAGGCTGAAAGCGCTTGTGTTATTTGAATAAACCTGTTTTTTACTGCTATCCTTGGTTTCGCCTGGACCGTTTTTTTTCTGATTTTTGGTGTTTCTTTAATGGTCCTCTGCCTGTTTATTATTTGCTTGGGTTTGCAGAAAATAAAAATGCCATCCAAAAATCTCAAATAAAGAATTCATAAATGTTCAGACCTGCTATTAAACCCATAATGTATTTCCCACTCCTATATTACAATGTTTGCAAAAATGGGGGTGCATTGTTCCCCCATTACATCATGTAGATGCTTAAAATACTTACCCTGAAACAAGATTATTCTTAAGAATTAATTTCATAAATTATTCATTAATGTTTAATTTTGAGAATAGTTTGAGATGACAGTACAGAGTCTGAAGTTTTTAGCAGAATGTTTCATGACTCAGGTAACCTTGACTGTTCATTAGATTCTATAACGCAGGAAGTTTTAATTTGGAAAATGATAGATTTGATCCCATTTAAGACAGGAGTATGATTTGACAAAGAAAAGGGTGTAAAAAGGTTGCTGTAATGAATTGGAAAATCCAATGGTTATAAGCTAAATAGTGGTTAGTAGAGGTGATAAGAGATATTACAGATAAACACTGGGGTATTTTTAAAATGTTGGGAATTAGTGAATATATTATTGGGAGTGACCCATGTTTCATTTATCTATTAAGAAAACTGAATTTTAAAAACAAGTTTGAAACAATGAATTTGGCCCAAATCCAGTACTCCAGTGATAGGTCTGGCATGTTTAAGTGAGGTATGTACAATCAATGCACATATATTAATGAATATAATAGAGGATGGATTTTTGATAAAATTAGGTTGGTAGAAAAAGGACCCCATTTTAATTGTAGAACCAAGCAGGTGGCCTGGTAGGTATGCTGTCAAACATGTAATTCATATTAGACAGGTAAAATGGAACAATGTTTAAGGAAGACATTTTACCAACATATATAGTATTAAGAGAAAAGATCATACTTGTGATTCAGTAAACTCCATGTAGGCTTTGCACGAAGCCTCCATGGAGTTACATGTGTGTGAGGTGATACGCAGTATGCAGCAGCGTTAATTACATATTCATGCCTCACACTGTGTTTAAACATAAATACATTTGGTTTCGTGGCTGGCAGCAGTGTTGCTGGCTAGAGACCATGTAAAGCAGTACAAATATTAAACATGTTTACCATAGAGCACAGTAGGTTAGTGGGATTGTATGGAATGCAACAATGATTACCAGGTTTTAACATATAGTTATCTATATGGCTTGAACACAGTACAGGATAGTGTGTACAGTGAAGAGTATTGTGAAATCCCATTCCAGGCATTCTGTACCAAAATTGTATAAACAATCTGTAAGGGTAGCACAAAATCCACTGGAGTCACCACACGGAAATAGTCACTGAAGGTAAAAGGGTACATGGACTGCCATGTAAAATAAACACTCAGGGGAAGTGTGTGTATTGAATAGGGACATACAGAGGAATTGTAGGAATGAACACAGGGAAAGAGGATAGGTGAAACAACCTAATATACAGCAGATGAGGGCATGCCAAAGGAAGACAGTTGTAGCAGAAACACCACTCACATATCAATATGATACAACATGGACTGCACAGTGAAAATGTATATTATGTGACTGTCACACAAGGTGACATAACAATGGGGAAGATGTCTGTGTGAGATAAGCCTCCTTACTTGAACAATGCAGAGGACATCTAACAGCTATGTTATACACAATTGGGGTAGGGAGCATATTGTGAAGCTGTCCAAACTGATTTGTCTGAATATGAGTGTAATCTCAGCAAAGGTCTCCAGCAAGTGGACACAGGTAAAGGCTTAGGGACAACAGTAAAGACGCATGGACAATCATAGACAATATCAGAATAATACAACCTGCAATCCCATGTCTCTGATATAACATATGTGATTTAGAGTGATTAGAGATGATTCTGCACAAACACTTGTATAACTATTATGACATGTCTACACTCTATGAGGGTAATCAAGCACACAGTCCTGACACTGTAACATCTGTTAAAGGTGTTAGGAGGTACACTGCTATACCTATATATGACATTATGATAATTAAAGGCTAGTTGAATGCTGCTCATGGTATATATATATATATATCTATATCGCAATCTACAATGTCACTAATGTTACCCATGCCATCAATGTTGTCAAACAGTTAGGTATGTAATGTGTTCATCATCAGAACAGGTATCACACACATGCATCTGGTGTAACACCTTGATGGGGGTCTGCACCATCAGACAGTAATGTTTATGCAACAAAAAGAATACCTAGGTATGGCCAATAAGATGTGTGATAACTCACTGTGACAAAGGTGGTGCACTTCAGTTACACATCACTGGAAGATGCGTAGGGAGATACATGAAGAAGGGCGCATTGTACTCAGTTACTGGTGTGATGAAGGCTGTGAACTGCGGAGGTATTACGGCCTGTGATGTGGATGTCCTGCACATATTCAGTAGTTGTGTTACATACAAGGGATTCGTCAGCACTATGGCCACATGCTGGTGGACATTCCACATACCATCTACTCCAGGACACAGGTCCCATACCTAGTGGTCTGATTATGGGGTGTGATGTCTACATTATCCTTGGGTTGTTTTTTTCCTGACTGACAGATTCCTCCATGTTTTTGTTTCATTGCAGGTGTCATCGTGGCTGTGGCAGCAATCTTTGGTGAGTGTTGATATTGTCTATATTATACTAATATCACAGTTGGAGTCAATGATTGCCCACAATCTGTAGTCTTTTGGACAGCTGTGTGGACACAGGATGTGTAAGTAATTCATGACATCTGTGACTTAAATGGTGGACAGGAAACAGCCTAGCAGGCAGCCCTGATGTATGGACCTGATCACTGGACCTGAGATATAGGTCACTTCACACATTTCAACATAATTAGATGCCACGCATTTGATACAGTGGTCTCCCCTCTTGGTGATATAGGTGTTTATGGCCATATCTAACAGTGTTGAGTGAATACTTCACTGTGAATTTGTGTCAAACGCCTTGGGCTTGTCAAGTTCAAAAGGATGATAGTGTTGTCATCATGCATGCCCTTGATGATCTCTTTGAGGACATCTAACAGATGTAACAGACATGACGTAGCTTTAACAAATCACACAGGTCTGTTGCACACAGCCAGGATATCACCAGTGTTCATTTAATAAAGGCTCATGATGACATGTTGGTCTACCTCACAGATGAGAAGCGTCAGGATGTGTCCATACATGCATGCATCGGGTGCTGTCCCCACAATTCAGACGGATACATGTTGATGTACACCCTTCTACAGGAACATAGTCTGTATGGGTGGTGTGTTGACGTGTGTATTCAACCATGTCAGGAAGGTGTATGTGTTGAGTCTCCTCCTCCTATGCACCATGAGGGATAGCAGGCTCTCCACCTGGTGTAGGCATACACCAATGGTGCAGTGCACAACCCTTTGCACCAACACTGGCATCTTTTGGCAGGTGATGAAATCCCCACCTCCATCACTGCTCCAGAGCATACCACAGCATCAGCTGCCAGGGCAGTACTACCTGAGGGCATGGGTAGTACAAGCGCAGCAGAGGCAGTGCTGCCAGGTTGTGTCCTGATGTGCTGGCCATTGGTGCTGGAGTCAATGTAGAGGAGGAATACTAATCTACTAGGCCTGACCTACCTTACTGTGCTGAGAAGAATTTAATGATTTTGTACAGATGGATGACATGGAGACATTTTGACGACACATAATAGAAAATAAAAAAAGTGGGATAAGGGTTGGGGGTGAGAGAAAAAAAAAAAGATAAAATTAGTACCATCATATGTGACATACAATGCATTAACACAATTATATAACTATTTTATCTGAAGTATTACATTTAAGTATACATCCTAACAAAATACACACTATATCTACGATTGCTGAAAGTAATCCTTGAAATGTGTGTATATTGCACACGCGTGTTTCAATTATACAGATTAAAGTTAACAGCAGGGCATTTATGCCACTTGTATACAGTTTAATTTATGTAATATTATTAAAGAAATGCAGTATTGTATAGTTGTTACTCATGTTATTTGAGCCCACAATCTCTGATTACAGTCATATACTTGACTCCTAAAGTTTGTTTGTGCTACAGGCTAATGCATGCATACCTGCTTTTACAGTTAGGATATGCATACTCAATTTGATACACCTGTATAAAAAACACTTTTAATGCTAAAATAATACTTTTCTTTTGCTACATACATACCACTTACTTCTCTCAGTCTTTCCATTTGATCAGCATGAGCCCGTCTATTGAACTCTTTTTCTGCATTAGCTGTGAAAAGAACAGAAATAAAAAATATAAATGAACAGAAGAGCATTATGCATACCAGCCTTGCCTATATTTAACTTTGTATGTATTACAAATACTCTTTATTATCATACTTACACAGCTGGGGGATGTCAGCAGTTTGAAATGCATTCATTCACTGGTTGAGGGTACCCCTTTTCACCTCTGTACCTCATTAAAATGGTGTCTATACTGCTCTCCAGTGCTTGGGATGCCAGTAGCATTGGATACAGCCTGAGCCAAACTACTCCAAGCCTCAGACTTGTACTTGGAGCCAGAATAGTCCCTCAGCAGAAGCCATTGGCTGTGGTGCTTTACCAAGAGGCCAATACATATCCTAGACTTCTGGACACCCCACCTCTGTGCCCTAAACTGGACAGCTTCCCCTCTAACTCCAGACATGTCTAACAACTGAACTACAGCAATGGCAACTAATGCTTTCCTACAAATTCTTGTTATTGCATTTACTGGTAGTGCACAAACCCCAGCAACAATACTAGCCACATTTGCATGATGTTACGTGGACAGCAGCAGTACCACACAGGGAGGAAAGAAATATATCAAACTGGGAGGTTAAACTGAAACTTGACCTTAATTTGAGAGGTGTTTGCTGTTGTAGCTTGGAAATACATATTGAAAATTGGAAGGTACCTCTTGGTTGAGTTAAGTTTGCAGACATGCACTGGGGGCATAAATGTCATGACCTGACACATTTGTTTTTGGCTTTATGCACTGGTAAAATTGATTTTTAAAGTGAGGGATTCAAACCTAGGCATAAGGGATAAAACATTTTCTTCAGCAGCTGTGGCTTTTCATCTTTTCCACAGGTGAAGTGCTGCTCAGACATAGTCATGAATGATTCCTAAATACAGCTGACAGTTTGATGTGTTACACATGTATGTGTGTGACCAGCAAGGTTATTGTATAGAGATCTATTTGTGTATGTGCCTTATTTAGTAGTGAAGGCCATCCAAGTCCAGAAAGCAGAATTATACTTACAGAAATATAGTAAACAATATACCCTCAGTCATACATCTGAAAACACAATAAGGGTGTCTTAGCCCTCATACACATAATTCATATGAGCTCCACTATCTAAAGTGTTATAAGTGAGAGTGAACATAATGGGAAAGGGAACAACAGTAAAATAACATTTGTATATTTTTCAGTTCATTGCTATAAACTGCACTGTAATAACATTGAAAATAGGTTGCACTCTCAGTACTAGAACCCATGACCATCTGTATTCCAGCCCTACAGTTACACCTGCTGACACATGACTAGTTACATGATGGTTGCATAATTTCCTACTCATTCTTAACTTCTCTGTGTTAACCACCATGCAATGCCGCTTAGCGTGTTTGTGTGGTGCCCAACAGAATTAGTTGAATGTATCCTTTTTCAGTGGTTGACTGTTTGCATCCTGTCTGCAGGTGTTTGATGGTTGCAGGTGTTGGGGAACCTTGCTAACTACTGTGCAACACTGCTAAGTAGCATTGCACGATGGAAAGCATAAATTGCAACAATGTATATTTTTTGACACTTAACACTTTTACAGATGGCCTGTCTGTGGGTGTTCTGTCTGCTTCCTGTGTGGGCCACTAGTCTGGGTTTGCACACTGCTAAGCGTCGGTCAGATGGGATAAGCACACCCAAACTTGACATTTATTTTCTCTGTTTCCCTTGTTTGGCAAAGCTGCACACCACAGAAACATTGGCCAAAAAAAAAAAAAGATAAGGGAAAAGTAGTTGAAATGAGGAAAAGCAATCTGTGAAATAAACCACTAGTAATCCTTACAAAACACCCAGTCCGGCACACTGGTCTCAGTAAAGGCAAGGTTATTACACCAAATAATAATCAAATAAAAAATGTAATACATCTGTAAACACACTAGATTAAGCACTTTCATTCCGCACAGGGAACTTCATCAGAATACTGTGATAAAGGCAACACTCATCTAAATAATATCAATTAACAATTTGATAAAGTATTCTGATGAAGTTCCCTGTGCGACAGTATTCTGATGAAGTTCCCTGTGTGGAATGAAAGCACTTAATCTAGTGTGTTTACAGTTGTATTAAATTTATTATTTGATTATTATTTGGTGTGATAACTTGCCTTTATTGGGACCAATGTGATGGACTGGGTGTTTTCTGTGGATTACTAGTGATTCACTTTTGTGCACTCACTTCTTTTCCACCATTTTACTTGGTTAATCTGTGAAATAAACACTACAATATGTTTGTTAGTACACATTAAATATTGCTACATAGATCTGGATTTTAAACTCTCACTCCAGCAAACCTTCAGAATCCAGTGAACCTTCAGAATACATTAAGGGTGTCTTATCCCTTTTTGCCACACAAACAGCTTTACAGCAGAGAACTGACATCTTTCTGCATACAGCCAGCTGTAACTTCATCCACAGTACTAAGAAACCACATAGTTATTTGTACATGTATTAATTTTGTATGTAGTGCACTGAGTGATCACATACCTATTTACAGTATGACTATTGCAAAAATGCAGCTCTGTCTTACTTCTCTGTGTTTGTTGTTCATTCTTGCCTTATCTGACCAGCAATCAAAAAAAAATGCATTCTGTAAGGCATTCTATATCATTGCCCTTAAAATGTGTTAGGATATTAAATGGTAATAATATGCAGTTGTCAACAAATGAAGAGGAGGTTGGATGCTAATGAATAGAACCTGGGAATTGTGTGCCACATACCTACATTTCCAATGTTGATAAAATTACTTCTGTATACTTTGTAAGTCTAACCTGACCCACCCACTGGAAGCAGGGCAGTCTGCATTGCTGTTGTGTTTTCCTTCTCACTACCAGTAGTCATTCACAGTTGTAATCCATTAGCAATAAACACTGAGGAGAATGCCAGCCTGCAATATTTTTACATGTTCTACACAGAGCCACGTCTTCAGGATTCAGCAATTCTAATGAGCTCACACCTCATTTGCATATTCATTGTGCTCACAGCCCTGAATCTGCATTATAAAAAGTCAATCTGTATAGCTAGGCAACCTGAAGTTGAAGAGACTTGCTTATGTGGAGAGCACAGAAGATGCTTTTACTTTGGGATATATCTGCACAGAAACCTACTAAACTTCAGCTATATATTGCAGATGCTGAAATGTCATTAAGAAAAATCAGTTTCATATTGGTATATATATATATATATATATATATAGATATATTTTGTGTATGTGTGTGTGTGTATATATATATACACACACACACACACACATATATATATATATATATATATATATATATATATATATATATATTAGTAAGCAAATGCTTCTGTTATCTGTATGCATTACTTAGAAGTTTACTGATGGCATGGGTATGTTTGCATTTCACAAGTATACATGATTTGCAATAGCTTAAAATGGAATGTTCTGTGTTAAATCTGTACACATTTTCAGGGACAGTTTATTTGATAGCAGTTTTAGCATTTCACTAATAGTTTGTTAGCAAAGTGTATCATTTGCCTTTCCTTTTTGGAGTGGGGGAGTAAAGCTGCAGTTCTGTTTTGGCACCAACAAGGATATGTTGCTATAGTTACTCTCCCTTGATTTGCATCCAGCCTTGCTTTGTGTGTGGATGTAATATGTTACAGCCACACAATTCCTGTGGTTCCTATTTCAAATATCTAGACAGTTTTATGTTTCTCCAGTGGGTGATAGTGAAATGTTACCTTTTCTATTTTATCTTGGAACAATAATTGTTTAGTCATGTGATACTTATGTGTACTATCCTTCTGTTGTATTTTAGGCCACCTAGGACTCCACACAGGTGTCTCAAGCCATGAAAACCTCTCATCAGTGACCCTGAGAATCAGGTCATTGTGGAAGCTTTTCTGCGACATGGTGTCTTCTACTTGAGAGGGGATGTGGAACTATGTTAGGCAGAATGCAAATTTGACAGCAGAGAGTTGCAGATGTAAATGCAGTAGGCATCCACAACAGGACATATGATCAGGTGCACCAGAACGCTACTGACGTGATGTCATTTGCACAGAGGAGAGCAGCTGCAGTGACCATGATCAGGTGGGTATGGGGGGGTGGGGAGCTGCTACACAGCCACAACTAACAGCAAATGAAGAGTGCCTTTCCACTGGTAGGGATCTAGACAGCTCACTGGAAAGTGCAGAACAGCATGTCCTTGACATTGGTACTACTGTTTTAGGGACAGCAAGTATTTCCCAGGATGAGCTTCCAGGTAGGCTTATGTATCACAGTTGATAAATACTCTAGTATAGTAAAATATTTACAGCAATATGTTAGTTTGTTTAACAAGAAATTGTTTGGGGGGGGGTTGTAGATTGCTGCAGTTAACAACACATTCTGATTGATTACACTTGGGCTTAGGTTGGACTTGTCATCCAAGTTCCTGTTGAAAGTATAGTTAAAGGACATATAAAGGGGAAAAATCAACCCCTGTGTTACTGTTAATTGTGATGATGTTGTCCTTGCCTTTTGCTTAACGTCTTCCAGGAATATCCAGCATATGGAGCATACAATCATCAGCACATGATAAGCCAGACATTTTTATGTCAGTACTGATGAGCAGTTCAAA
This sequence comes from Protopterus annectens, assembly GCF_019279795.1. Classification (NCBI taxonomy): domain Eukaryota; kingdom Metazoa; phylum Chordata; order Ceratodontiformes; family Protopteridae; genus Protopterus; species Protopterus annectens. Next base: position 786,418,138 of record NC_056725.1, read on the forward strand.
GAAATATTTAGTTTGTGATGTTGCTGTCAGAATTGTTGTGCGCATTGCTGTACTGTCTGTAATAATGGCACCACTGTTAGTTTGTTAGCATATATTGGACTATAGTACTGTAGATATTATTTTTTTTTCTGTGTTTGTTGCTTATTATAAAAGGTGATCCTGACAGTAGAAGTGTGGTACTTCTACCACCTGATGTTAGAGTATCAGCAGACTCTTATGATGATGGTGGCCAGACAGAGGCACAGTCTGGGGAGGCAGAGGTTGAATCTGACACTGAGGTTAACATTTAGACATCTCATGTAATTCCATCAGACACAGCCACAAGGCCTTTGCCTACCCATTGCAGTGAGGCATCAGATATTGGACAGTGGAACGTTAGACACTCGATCAGGGAAGTTTGGTTACTGCGGCTTCAGTGCCTGTTGACTTTATTCTTAGCCAAAAGTGTGGTCAAGGTGCGACACAGGAGTTTTGTTAGGGGTACTCAGGGGAGGCCTGTTGTCCATCCTTCATCTGATATAGGTGTTTCTTCCCATGCCACTCAACATATGTTTCGGGTCATTGTGGAGGCAAAGGCACATTCCCATAGGTCCTCCAGAGAAATGCTTAGGGTTGTAGAAGTGGCACAGGTTGACATGCGTGACTGCCTCTACCGTGTTGATAATTCAATGGATTCAATGAATGACATGTTGGAATGAGCAGTGTCTGTGATGGGACGTCTTCTAGTAGGGGAATGGCATCCTTGTGGACAGAAGTCTGCCACATCATCTGCTGTTAGCCAGTGTGGCTATGCCCAATCATGCTACCATAGTGGCAGTACTTCCACTACTCCATCAGTGGTTGAGCTGTCCACACCCAGACATGTCATGCCATGGGGGTCATGGTCCTGGAGAGTTCATCCAGGATACATCAGTCACATTCAGTTAGCAGCACTGCATCTGAATGTGGGCATGGCAGATCCTGTTCTCATGGTCGGGTACAACAAAGATGAACTGCCACCTCCTACCATGCATGACTCACACCTGTTTGACATACCAAGATGTAGAGCTAGCACAGAGCTTGGCTGTGTCCATGCAGACACTCACAAATCAGTTTCACCTGGATGACCTATACAGACACACACAACAGTTACATGGTTCAGCCATGAAGCTTAAAGCTCATTTTGTCTTACTGGTCATTTGTTACTTTATCAAAATGTCTGTCTGCTTCTCTTTCTTACTCACACACACTCACTGACCTTTTGTCTCAGCCTAGGCTTCCTGCCCCCAACACAACACCTGTGCAAGTGATGATAACTGCCATATCCCTGTTTTCTATCCTTTGGATTCAGGGATGCATAACATTTGTGTCTGATGCTCAGGGTGCATACTTGACTTAATGCTTAGTATATCTGCATTTGTGATGTTGAATTGGTAAGTACCTTTGACTTTTATTGGTCTTAGAAAGTTAGACAGTTAATAGCATCAAACATGTTTTCATCGGTATTGTTAATTAACTTTTGAGGGTTGTGAAGTCTGAAACTGAAACATGTCTCATTTCTTTCTAATTTCTCTCATAAGTGATTTTCTGGTACAAATGTGTGGTGCTAAACTGAGGACATTCAGTGACCATCAGTACTTTTTAAGAGGTATGACTATGTGAATCTTTGATGCCTGAGGCCTACTACCTGATAATGGACACATAGGTTCATAGATTCATAGTAGGTACTAGGCTATGGGCCCAAGGGCCTACGTAAACCTAGCCAACAAAGTTCCCTGGGTTATGCCACCCAAGAAAGTTATTTTCTTGTGCCACTGTCAAGCAGAGACACAGAAGTGATCCCCGGGGTGTATTTCCTATTTCCCATGCACTCATCAAGATTTTTCTTGAAGAGTGCTAATGAAGAACTTTGCTTGACATAGATGGGTAGCCTATTCCAGAGTATGGGAAGTCTCTGGGACAGGAATCTATCCCTCCAGCATGTCCTGTTTATTGTAATAAATAATATAAGTAATATAAGTATATATAATATAATAATATAATATATAATTATATAATATAAGCTATAATATAAGTATATAAGTATAATATAAGCTATATACGTCACATAAGTCTCTGCTGACACGTTAATGTCTTTTCCGTACAAATCACCCACCTTTTACTTGCTTACACTATTGTTACGCAATGCACTCCAGATTCAACACTTACCTTGTAAATTCAGCAGTTGCAACAGTTTTAGTTCAGTGCTGACTCTGTCTGATGTCAGCAATACACAGCCATTACATGGGTAGGTAAAGGTTGTAAGCATTGTCTGGCATCAATGTTACTATATGTATGTGAATAGGAGGAAGGCTTTAGTCCCCTAGCTAGTAAGTGAGTGTGCTGCGCATTGCCTCTTAGACAATGTGAAGGCATATTAAGCATGTCTATGTCTGCCTATACCCAGAACAGCTGCTGGCTCCCCCTCTGACTCCTCGCCTGCATGTGGCTGTGGTGACCTTGCCATTGGTTGTGGGATGTGTGCTCCTTCCCCTTATCGATCCTGCTAAAGCTGTTTTCTCAGGATGATGTTGTATTACATGGCACAGACCGTGAATATTTCAGTATGTCTAGGTGGATTATAATGCAGAGCTCTCCCAGATTTATCTGTGTACCAGAACCGTGGCTTCAGCACCCCAGACACATGCTGTATGATATTTCTGGTTTGAGCATGTGCCTCATTATGGCATTCTTCAGCAGGTGTGTGTGCATTTCTGGTGGGTGTCATCAACCACAGTTCCAGTGCATAACCTTTGCCAGGGGTGGTCTGCACCTCTCCCCTCTAGGCTTTTGAATATTAGCTAAAACATTGCTTCCCCCATAGTGCCTTTTTTTAGGCAATGCCATACTGAAAGTACTTCAGATATAACAAATCAAAACCAAGAAAATCTAAAGGTATTACTGCTCAACGCTAGGAGTCTAAACAAAAAAAAACTACTCCCTAGAAGCTCTCCTTACCCTAGAGAATGCTGATATCTGTGTGGTTACTGAGACATGGTTTAAAGCAGCAGAGAGAACACCAACAGTGCTAGGTTATAATGCCTTCCAGATATTTAGGCCAGCTACTTCACAGGCAGGGACTAAAGGTGGAGTTGTCTCTATTTACATCAAAGATTAATATACTTCAAGGCTAGTCAAACATGACAATGCACTTGAGCTGCTGAAATCACCATAGACAACATCCAATACCACTTCCTTGCAAGCTATAGGTTCTCCTCTATGACCCAGGAAACCCATACCATGTATTTAAACTTATTAGAAACACTAACCATCCAACCCAACAACATATTTATAGGTGATTTAATTACCCCACTATTAACTGGGAATCCTATATGACATCAAACGTACATGCACAGAGATTTCTGTATTTTTGTAAGTCAATACACCAATCAGGGGTGCAACCATACTGGATCTGGTCCTCACTAATATGAGAGAGAGCTGAACACCCCCTACTGCAATGTCTTCCCTGGTGAGGTCAGACCACAAAATGATCTCCTTTGAAGTAAAAATAAAACCTGGACCCCCAGCTAAACCTGGAATATTCAGGAACTATTTTTAGTCTAACCTCCTGCTATTAAGTGAGAACCTGGCAAATTGTCAAGCCCCCATAAACCCCGAAAACACTTCTGCCTATGCAGAACTGTTCACAGAAACCCTGTACAAGCATGTTAATAGCTGCATAGAGGCAGATGTACCCAACAGGAAGAAGTACATAACTAATTCAGAAAACAAGCCACCCTGGTGGAATCACAAAATCAGTAGGTTGTATAACAGGAGGAAGAAAATCATGGCAAAAATTTGCAGATGTAGCACCCAGCAGGATAAATGCACTCTCATCAAACTAAAACAAATTAGAGGACAAAAAAAGTCTACCAAAGCCAAGTCTGAGGTCAGTTTGGCCATCCAGGACAAGGGCAATCACAAAGCATTCTTTAGTTATGTCTGCAACTTCAAAGACAATACACAATTGTGTGCAGAGGTCATTGTAAATGGAGCCACTATACTGAGCCAGAAGACATAGCAAACCTCCTGGCTGATAAATTCAGCTCCAACTTTACCCCTCTCTCCCCTCAACCTTCCCTCAGGAAATATCATCAAATAGAACTCCCCCTACTATCACTAGGGAACAGGTCCTTAATGCTCTCTCTAAGACCAAAAACACTACATCAATTGGCCCAGACAATGTACCAGGATGCCCTATAAATAGCATGAAACATGACCTGTCGGGGCCTCTGGAATTAGTATCTAATTGTACCCTCCAAGCAGGTTTCATGCCTCATGAGTGGAGAGAGACAACAGTCATCCCTCTGCACAAAGGTGGGCCATCTACAGACCTGTAAGTCTCACTAGTCATATATATAAAGCCATGGAAAGAATTATCATGGAGATGATCAATAAAGATATAGTAAACCTCCAGACACTGGACCCAACCCAGTTTGGTTTTGTGAAGGGCGGATCATACCTACTCAACCTGATGGACTTCTTTGAGAAGGTCACTAAAGCAATGGATGAAGGCAGAATCATTCACACTGTCTACCTTGACCTGGCCAAGGCATTTGACACAATACCTGACTGAGGCATTGTTTACAAACTCAAGAGGTTAGGTACAGACCTATATGTCACACAGTGGATAGCCAACTGGCTCACAGACAGGACTCAGGAAGTTAGAATTGGGGAGTCCACCTCTACAAAGAGGCCAATCACAAGTGGAGTCCCTAAGGGATCGGTCCTTGGACCACTCCTTTTTGGCATTTATTTCTCTGATGTCAAAGCCAATGTCAGTGGTCTCTGGCTGACTAAATTTGCAGATGATTGCAAATTATGAGCTGTCATTGAATCCCACACTGACACAAATGTTTTCCAGGAGAGGTTGACACAGACAAATAACTGGTGTCAGAGCCATGGACTAAAACTAAATGGCAAGAAATGCAAAATATTATCCTTTGGGAAGTAATCTATCCCTGGTAACTATCATATTGACAACACACCCATTAGAGTTGACCCAGTAGTCAGGAACTTAGGGACACACATAGATAGTAATCTACTCTTTGATCATCATGTGTCTACAGTGGTGAGCAAATCATTCTATGTTGCGCAACTTATGAACAAAGGTATGGCATCTAGGTGCAAGGAAGTCATTGTTCCACCATATTCAGCATTCAACAGACCTATCATTGAGTACAATGCCTCCTTTGGTATGTACCTAACCAGGCTTGTCCAACAGATGGAATGTCAACAATAACAGAATACAGGGTGTAAACAAAATGTCCTATGCAGACTGCGTCAAGGCCCTTTTCTTGTATTCTGTCTCCTACAGACTGTTGGGCAGAGATCTATGCCTGGCATACAGGGCATTTGTAAGACCCCACTCTGATAGATTCCTAGGTGTTTACTAGGCTAATGAACACAAGGGCCTTTTTAAGCCTAACCATGCATCCCAAATCTCTGACAAGTTCTGATACACTGATAAGTGTAACCAGGGGTTTGGGAGATACAACATTTACAAGCTAGGGCCTGGGAGAGGAACCATTTACAGGTTGCCTGTGTCCATTAGAGACATAGCTGCCAAACCAGGGATGGATTTCCTGTTCCCCACCCACTTGTCCAGGTTGCACAATGATGGATCTCCTGCATTTCCACAAAACACGCAAAACTAGAATTACCCATTTTAAAGACTCAAACCTTACCTGTGATATAAATAGAACCTGTCAGAGAGACAGGTATGTATCTCAGAGACTACGCTGCCTCTAGTACAGGCTCCTCATCCATGTGAAGCAGAGTTCCTCCCAAAGCAATTCAAGTGTAGCTTAGACAATTGGATGGAGAACAGGAAGTTCATCCCTGGTTTGGAACCTATGTCTCTAATGGATACAGGCAACCTGTAAATGGTTCATCTCCCAGGCCCCTGCTTGTAAATGGTTCATCTCCCAAGTCCATGCTTACACTTATCAAGGGTACCAGAACTTATCAGAGATTTGGAATGCATGGCTAGGCTTAAAAAGGTCCTTTTGGGCATTAGCCATGTAAACACCTATGAACCTATCAAATAAAAATGTTTTTAAGTAAGAAACAGAATGTGGTGTAATATGATGTGTGAATTTATTGTGTGCAGGTTCTTTTTTTATGCCCCCATTTTTCTTTTCTTACTTTAATTATGCATTTCTTTGTCCTTTACTATGTTATTTTTCTTACATTTATGTTCATTTATTTTTTTACACATTCAAAATCTTTTGGACCGACCCAGGCATGCACCTCCGATTTTAAGGAGTGCTCATCCTCTGCCCATCCAGGAACACCTTTGCAGGGTTGGTGTGGTGGCACTGGTCCTGCTACTACTCTGGCATGTGGCAGCCTGACAAGCTTCAGTAAATGGTAGTTTTGGAATTAGAATGCGGACATGCTGGAAGAGGTAACTGATAGATGAGTTCAGCCAACTGAAGCCTCATTTCAGCATATTCAAGACACACTATCCCAGCCATTGCCAATCACTGCACCACCCCATGCCTCTACCCATTCAACATCAGGGTCCTCCACTAACCTACCATATTTGAAAAAATAGGGGGTTAGATTCCATACCAAAATATGTGCCTCTCTTTCTCCACCATAACCCTCTAGATGTTTTCTTGCTGTGGTCCCCTCTTTGTTGGGTGTCTTCTTTTTCAGTCTTTCCTGCCTCTCCATTTGTATTCTTTAATGAAACCAACATGGTGTCCATATAAGGCTGATATTAAACGTTTTATTTTTTTAAGTATTAATAATAAAGGCTGAGCAGTCCACTGCCTGCCTTAAGTGTTTCAAGTGTGATTGGACATAGCCATGTCCGTCCACAACATCTGAATACATACAAAGTTATATGAAGCCTAGGGCTTTTAAGTAAAACTTCATATTTACTTCGCTAAATTTAAGGTGCTTTACACTTTTGCCCTAAGTTGGCATGTTTTTCAAAACACTTTCACTTTATTTTATTAGCTACGAACTACAGGTCTATTAATACCACCCTAAAGCTCAGCAAGGCTTTAGCTATGCTTTTTGTTTAAAAAAAAAAAAAAAAAGCTTAAAAAAGAATGGAGCATCAGAATATTAGGTTTTAAGATATTTTCATTAAAGTTCAGTGACTGTACTGATCTGAACTGCATTGTGCCAGGTTTTTAAATTAGTGTCAGAAAGAAAGCTGCGTATGGCATAGCTGCATTACAGTAATGCACATTTTATTCTGTTAAGTTATAATAATAGAGAGAAGTTACATGGCAGTTATATGACAGATTCAGGACATTGACGGCTTGTAAAGCGTGTCTTCCATTTGTCTATACCAATGACCAAAAGAAATATTCTCTGCCTGCTTACAAATATAACTGGCATATTTTTACACATGGAAGACTAAAAAACAACTCACAGTTATTATTGTTTTATGCTACACATCTCCTCCTAACAGAACTTACTCACTCATGGGTGACTTACAACTCCCATCCTTCCATTATGTAATTCTTAAATAATATCATGCACCCCAGTGCTGTCTCAGAATATTAGACAAAACACTGCAAATCAAAGTTAAATGCCATGGCAGTTAGTATAGTTGCCTTTGATTACCAATAACATCAGATGGATGTGGGTTCTATCCCATCAGAAGGCCCTTGGATTTATATATTACTACTGACATTGCAGTGCAACATAGCTTCTATCCATCAAATAAGGTACTGTCCAGAGGTCACAGCTGCCAATGGTGGTGGCACTTCAACTGTTTGCTAATGACCCTATACCAGCACTGGATGAGAATAAGGGACTATTCCCTAGTGTCCTATTGAAATGTTCTCTGGTCAGTGTAAATACTATGTCAAGTCTCCAACAAACAAGGTCCATAGATTCAGTCAGTAGGATCTGCCCAGCCAATAGTTAAACAGGGTGCTGCTGAGATACAAACAAGGTGCCAAAAATTCAATAATAAAATATGGAACTGTATGAAGCTGGGATACTTTCTTTGCTGATGAGCATATCATCTCAGATCTCCCCTAAGTTACAGATCAGTTACTGGTATTTACCCAGTCATAAATACATACTTACATACATACATACATGCATATATACATACTTACGTACAAAAATACATGCAATATTTTATATACATTTTCTCATATTAATATATAGTGTTGTTGGCAAATAAAAAAGCACTATAAATGCAGTAAAAATGAATCCATGTACAGCTAGGAACCTTCCTCTGCTGAGTATTACCTGAATAACTTACTGCATCTTATAATGGGAGCTAAATGTAATGTCTGGACAGTTCTGCAGTTGAGCAATTATGAAATGATGTTATTACCTCACCTTTAAACAGTTATGTGTAAGTATATGGTGTGCACGTGTCTGTGTGCGCATATGTGTGTGTGTGTGTGTGTGTGTGTGTGTGTGTGTGTGTGTGTGTGTGTGTGTGTGTGTGTGTGTGTGTGTGTGTGTGTGCGCGCGCGCGCTCATATATGCATGCATATACTACAGGCTCAATGGGATCTACCTAATCAACTAAACCAAAACAAACAAATAGCTAACTATGCTCCCTTTAATGTTCATGTGTAGTACTGCTTCAACATATGTTAGAAGCTGGAAATGCAAAAACAGAAACAAACAATGAAGCTGAATATCACTGGGGCATTTCTCTTGCTGTTGACTATTCAGCATGACAGCTGAAAACATTATATCATGGGAGCTGAATATAACATGCCATGCAGTTCTGCAGGTATAAAATACTACATTTACACTGCAGTTATTGAAAAATTCAAATGTGTCTCTTAAGTTAGGCTAACAATAATAGGGGCTTGTATCATGGTTAAGGTGTTTGCCTGTCAGACACAAAGAGCAAATCTAATTTTCATGTTGGGAAGGCAAATTGTTTAGACTTAAAAAGGCTGACAAGGGCAGCTCACTCAGTACTTTCCTGTGATACACTCTGGCTAGAGGGACCATGTTTTCCTTTTTTCTTGAATTTCTTTCTTTCCTTGCTAACATTTTCTATCTCTTTTAGTTTACCTATTTTTGGTGTTCCGTTTTATAAAATCATTAACTTACCCCAAATCAGGGGTTATTTCCTGGTAAGGTGCATGGCGGTACAAAGAAAGCACTCAGTGCAAGTGCCACCTGCTTTGGAACATATCTGTATATGCTGTTATCAGGGTATGACCCACACATCGTTGTGAGTTAAGCTTGCATGTAGTAACATTTGTTATGATTCTGTAGAGAATCTCATCTGCTGTCATGCTAAATCATAGTGCTCTGTAGTTGCCCTCATATCACCATCATCCTAGTATTACTGATTGTATAGGGGAGCCATGTGCTGAATTTTGTGCAGTTACAGATCTGCATTACGCTTCCAATACGAGAGGATGAAAGTGAATGCACTGAAGATCGGAATCTCTAAAACTACATTCACTGAAAAAAGCTGCCCCAAAACATTTTTTGAATTGTTTTTTGTGGGGGATGGGGAAAGCCCCTATGCACATTCTGATGTAGTGGGCAGGCACCCATTGTCTGCTGAACTTATATATACCAACTTCACTTTTGCACCAACTTGAAGAAGGGGAAATTCTCCCAGAAAGAACACGACTGCTGGAACAACTTGCAGACACTGATTTTCTGTCGATGAACTCTGCTCATTGATGGGTTAAACCTTGGGCTACTGAAGCTCAGTTGTTCAATTTTCATCCACCAGTAGGTTACCCCTGTAGTTCATTGCTTTCTTCCATATTGCAGGACATCACATATTCCATATGAGATGCTTTCATTTCATCAAATAAATGTGTATTTCTATTTTCCTGATATCAAACCACCACATCATATATAAGGTCGAACTCGGACACCATTTTTAATGAAGCCAAGTAGCATAAAAACATTTTCTATTTACTGCGCCGTCTACCTAAATTCTGAATGTTGTGTTATTTACCTATGTAGTTATATTTTTCTTGTAATTAAATAAACATTGCACAGTTGAGTTATGATTATGTACTGTAAATATAAAATAGAAGCTGATGTTCTGAATTGGGATTCTCTACAGAAATACCCAGAAGTAAAAATAAGCAGAGTAGATGGACCACTAACTTTTATTTTTATCTGAAATTGTTTTGAAGAAATTCCCTGATTGAAGTATCAATTTTAACTTTTATTTTCTTTTTACAGCATGCACACATAACCAAGCAATGCCTTGTTTCTTGGTCCCCGCGCTTATATACTACCTTAATATTAAGCAAATTTTAAAATGCCTCAAGTCTGACAAAGCTATGAATGATTGCTAGGACTTGAAAGTAAGCCCTTTAACCTACTATATATTGGTCTAGCTTTGCTATACACATTTCCACAGATTTTTATATTTATGTGTTGATCAGGAAAGTTCACTTTACACAAGTGTTCCTTTTCAGAGCACTGTCTGATTACGTAATTTGCTGTCACAGAGTCTGCAAGTGGACATTTAGGGGAATCAAAGCCACAACTATGGGGAAAAAAAATTAGCAGTTCATAGGCTTAACCCGATAAACAAATTATTTCTGTTATATATGTTCCTTTGTAATTATTATAGTGAAATACCTCTGATACACCATACTAATAACAGAAAGAAAAAATACAACAAGCAAAGGAATAATGTTAGGGAGGTTTATTTTGTCACTATGTATAATGTCCTGACAAAACAATTGTTGATGTGGTTAAGCAATACTGGCCATTATTATTGAAGGACAAAAATTTAGCCAATATATTCTCAGATAAAGTACAAATATTGTATAATAGAGGTAGGAATTTATTGGATATGCTGGTACATAAAGATTATATTCCACCTAATACAATTATGTATGAGTTGGCTATTAATGTAGGCACATATGCATGCAAAAAATGTTATATTTGTAAATATGTAGTTAAAAAGTTTGATGTGGTAAATGGATTGTATTTTTCACCCAATGGAATATGTGACTAATACCGAAAAGGTTATATATTTATTGAAATGTGATTGTGAGTTATATTATGTGGGGGAGACTGCTAGATCTTTAAAAAAAAGAGAATCCAAGAGTATGTTAGGGATATAATTAATGCTAAAATGGATAGCTCCTTAAGAGCACATTTTAAAAATTTTCATGCATCTAATGCTGATGGTTGGAGAGCCACTATTTTGGAACGTGCATTTATTTCTAGGAGAATGTTGTGATATTAAACATAACTTATTATATAAAGAAACACTCTTAATTCTGAAGTATAATACCTTGGAACTAAATGGATTTTATAAAGAGTGTAATTGGAGGTTAATTATTAGATAATTGTTTGTTAAGTGGGTAATGGAATGTATTATTTAAGAATGTGTTTTTTGTATATGTGTTGCTCTTTGAAGGCTTTTGTGTATCCAAAGCACCAAGTTTTTATTAAAACATTGTCCGAGTGTCCATGACATAGTGTGGTTTCATTTTATTATTTTATTTAGATTGTGTTGTTTATGTATGTTTCATAGTTTCATAGTTTCATAGTATAGTACTAGGCTATCTGCCCTGGGGCATTTGTAAGCCTAGCCATAGTGATGTGGCTTTTGCCACCCCATGAAATGGTACAAAAAATGTACAGAATAAATTTATAATACTGTGCCTCTGTCTAGTAGTGATACAATGAAGGTCCCCTTATATAATAGAATTAGTTTACTGTGCCCCTGTCTAGCAGTGACACAGATGTTACCCCTGGGGTAAACTTACGATCTCCCATCCACTCATCAAGATTTCTCTTGAAGAGAGTCAGTGAGGGGCTCTGCCTTATATGAACTGGGATCTTGTTCCAAAGCATGGGAAGCCTCTGGGTTATGAATCTATCCCTCCAGCATGTCCTATTTATACTTGTGTCGAGGTTTAAGTCTTTAGCTCTCGTGGTCCTGATGGACTTGGATTTTTTGAGGTGGAGCATGTCCATCAGATCCTGATTGGACATGGCCTTGTACGTCAGGCAGAGATCACCTCTGAGCAGGTGGTATGCTACTGAATAGAGCTGAAGTTTCTTTAGTCTGGCAGAATAAGACATATGTTGGAGACCCTTGATCCTCTTGGTGAGGTACTTTTGTGGTCTCTCCAGCTGTTGCAAATGCCGGGTGAGGTACATACCAAATGGGGCATTGTACTCAATCATGGGTCTGATGAGGGAGGAATATAGGGGTACAATGACATCCTTGGATCTGGATGTGAATCCCTTCATGATGAGGTGTGCAAGGTAGAATGTTTTTCTAACCACTTTGGCAATGTGGGTATCAAATGAGAGGTCGCTGTCGACTTGGGTCCCTAGGTCTCTGATTACTTTTTCCATACCCATTGGGTTGCTGTCTATGTGATAATTTGTGGGTACTTTGTTTTTCCCAAAGGGGATGACTATACATTTTTTGGCATTAAGTTTAAGGCCGTGACTCCGGCACCAGTTGTCCGTTTCTGTGAGGCTTTTTTGTAGGATGTGTGTGTCTGCTGGTGTATCGACTATGGCGCCTAGTTTGCAGTCATCTGTGAACTTTGTCAGCCACAGCCCTCCTATGTTTGCTTTAACATCTGAGAAATAAATGCCGAACAAGAGGGGTCCCAGGACAGATCCCTGTGGGACACCACTTGTGACTGGCTGTGAGTATAACATTGCTCCAGCGATTTTAACTTTATGGGTTCTGTCCTTTAGCCAGTTTGCAACCCATCTAGTGACATAAGGGTTTACTTTTAAGCTGTTGAGCTTATCTATGATGCCTGAGTGGGGTATTGTGTCGAAGGCCTTAGCCAAGTCCAGGTATGCTGTATGGACTGCTTTGCCCTCGTCAATGGCTCTAGTGACTGTTTTTAAAAAGTCAACCAGGTTTAAAAGGCAGGATCTGCCCTTTACAAAGCCGAACTGGGTGGGGTCAAGTGTCTGTAGGTCCCCTATGTCTCTGTTTATGAGTTCCATAATGATTCTTTCCATAGCTTTGCAGACCAGGCTGGTTAAGCTTATGGGGCGGTAGTTTCCACGGTCTGTAGAGGCACCCCCCTTGTGGAGTTGGACCACTGTTGCTGTACGCCAGTGTTCAGGTACATATCCCGTAGTAAGGCTAAGGTTAAATAGCATTTTTATGTGTGGGTTTAGCTCCTCTTGGAGTTCACGTAACACGCAACCCGGGATACTGTCAGGTCCCATTGATGCTGTGTTTTTTGCTTTGTTTAGGGCGGTTCTCACTTGGACATCTGAGATGACAGGGAGATTACATTCAGCTGGGATAAGTATTTCTTCTTTTGGGGGTGAAGGAGGGGAGTAATTTGCACTGAACCTGTCAGCCAGAATGTTGGCAATATCTGTGGGTTCAGTGTATTTTTTATTGTTGTGAACCAACTCTGAGCATATCTGAGGGTTTCTGCCCAGGTTTTTAACATAGCTGAAGAAGGCTTTGTGGTTATCTTTAGTGTCCTTAGCGATTTTTCTCTCAAAGTTGGCCTTGGATGTTTTTATGAGAGAATGTAGTTTTCTGCTAATGTTGATCAGAGATGTCTTCCCTTCATGGGATTTTGCTCTGACGTGCAGTAGCTTCCTTCTTTGTTATACAATTTGTTTATGGCTGAGGTCCACCAGACAGGACACTTACCTTTGGTGGAGAGGGACTTGGATTTGTTTGGGATTGCATGATCCATGCATTCTTGGAGATGTCCAGAGAAAGCATTTGTGAAGGATTCGGCATTGTGGGATGTGGTATCCACTGGCACAGTGGGCTTAAAGGATACCATCTCCATCTTAAGAAGAGTGAAGACTGCTTTTGAGAAGTTTTTCACTGTGGTCATTTGTGCTGGGGGTGGAGGTGGGATATGTATATCCAGGGTGATTAGTTTGTGGTCAGATCTCACTAGTGAGGGGTATACTTCCGGTGTAGAGCATTTTGTCCCCATGTTTGTGATGATCAGGTCTAGTATATTATCTCCCCTAGTGGGAGAGGTGACTAATTGTTCCAGTGCATTTGAATTTATGAATTCCAGGAACCTTTGGGCCAGGGTATTAGGGCTAGAATAATGTACCCAATCTATGTTTGGGTAGTTGAAGTCTCCCATTATGATGGTATTTTGTGATACA